>NC_142339.1:27678682-27999754 GCF_054954075.1 Amborella trichopoda
CTCTAATTGATTGTTTAGAGCTTAGGCTCTATAAAAAGCACACCCTTATTTTAAACCCATATCAGTTGGCTGAACTGGCTTCCAAAAACCCATTTTGATCAACGAATCGTTGATCTGGATCAATGATCTAACCAATTCTCCTCAGTGAGAATAAGTAAAATATAAAAATTGACAAAAAAAAATAGAAAAAAAAAACATTTACAGAACTGGCTGGTTCTATAGGAACCAGAGTGATAAGCACTGCTTTTCAATATGATTATGATCTAAATCACAAAAGAGCCGGATTAGATGATTATGATCTAAATCACAAGAGAGAGAGAGAGAGAAATTTTAATGAATATCATTAAAAATTGAGAATAAAATTTGATGATAGAGGTGATCCAGATATTCTACATTTATTTATCAATGAGACGTTTTAAATAATGAAATAGGAGTCCCAGAGAGATTCAAAATTTATAATCATATTTGTTGTCCCATGGTAACATTGAACTGTGCTTATCATTTTGCTCACACATAAGTGTCAAGATTACTATTATTTATTCCAATTTTATGTTTTTTCGCCACAAAGGCTTGAGGTTTTTTTTAGAAAAAAATTGTGAAGTTTTATTTTAACACATATTATAATAGAAAAAGTTTATATAAGGACGAGACCCTAAACAATTAAATTAAGGTGCACCTCAAGAAGTCACTAGAAACGGTTATTTTAAAGCCCAAAAATCCTCAAATTGTTTATCTCGATCTCAAGATGTATGAACATGAGACACAATGGAGTCTTGGACATAGTCCATCTTGTAATGTATTTCTAGACTGTCTATTTTAAAAAATTTTCTAGTGTTCATAGATCTATTTGATCTACACTATTTTTGAAGTTTTGAATTTTTATTAGTAGCTATGAAAATAAAGTTTCAAACCATCACAAAGATTTTCAATACCGAAAAACATATTCCGACACTATTTAAAGGTGCGTCTTGCTTTGATTGTTTTGAGCCTCAACCCTACACAAACCACACCCTATTATAATTTTTTGATAAGCTTGGCCAATTGGACGCATTTTAAATATATTAGTTTGGATTGATAATATATTTAAGGGGGCACACCATCTACACCCTTTTTTCTAATAACCTCATCCACATTTTTTTTTGGCATTTTTTTTATCAAAATAACTTCCGCTGTAGTTGTATTATTGTGAAGCCTTAGAATTATGGAACTTTAATTACTGTCTACCCCATTTTATACAGCATATTTCGAAGTATTTTAAATGTCAAAACTAAGGAAAAAGAGTGTGAACGAGAATTATGAAAATTGAGGTTTTTTTTTTTTTCTTCTAATTTTTTAAAAATTAAAGTATATTTCTAATCATTTCCCTTGTTTCAACGTTTTATGAATTTATCGACATATTCCGATACTATTTAAAGGTGAAAAATATATGTAACAAAATTACATATATTTAAAATATGCTGCTGATTAGATTTAAAGGTGAATGGTCGTGTGGGTCCCATTCAAGCACCTTCTTTGCAATTTTTTGGCCAATCTCTAACTCCCCAAAATTCCGGCAAGCCGCCAACAATGTTCGATATGCCGGAATCGCCTCTGGAAAAGGGATTTTGGTGACAATTTCATGAGCTTTTTCTAGCTCTCCAGCCCTTCCAAGAGCATCAACTAAGCAAGAACAGTGCTGAAATTCAGGTGAGATTCCATAGTCTAATGACATGGAATTGAAGTAATATAAGCTCGCTCTCACTAAACCTACATGGCTACAGGCACTTAGGACCCCAATGAAGGTAACATTGTTTGGGGCAATACCTAATTTGGGTAACTCATTGCAGACATTAATGGCTTCTTGAGCTCTTCCATTTTGCGCATAACCTGAAATTAGAGCATTGAAAGTCACTATATTGGGAGCCCGAACCTCATGGAAAGCCATTATCGAGTCCTCAATGCTTGCACATTTTGCATACATGTCCAAAATTGTGCGCCCAACATAGACCTGTGAAGAAAAACCAGACTTGGTAATGGTCACATGGAGTTGTCGGCCTAGTTCCATTGCCGCTAAGATTGCACAGGCCATTAAACAAGGGGCCAAGCTAAATTCAGTTAGCCTAAATCCTTCAATTTGCATTTGCTTGCATAGGAGAAGTGCTTCAAATCCATCGTCTTCCTGAGCATAGCTTGCTATGATTGAGCTCCATGAAATCTCATCTCAGCAACTCATGTTATCGAAAGCTCTTCGAGCTTCATCAACGGAGGCACAATTTGCGTACATCTCGATAACAGCATTTCCAATTGATATGTCAGAGCCCCAATTGGATTTTATTATGTGAGTGTGTATTTGAAAGCCCATGCTCGAATCTGACATATTCGAGCAGGCTTTTAGAACAGCAATGAAGGTGAAAACATCAGGAGAAAAGCCCATTTGCTGGAATTTGCAGTAGAGATTTATGGTTCCCAAAGCTGTTTCTTTTCTCTCTGCAAAAACCATCATCATAGAAATCCAGGACACCCTGTCTCTCTCTTTAATTCCCCTGAAACCCCTGAAAACCTTCTCAGAATCACTCAAAAGGCTGGAATTTGCATAAAGAGAGAGAAGAACACTTGCCATGAAATTCTCTCTCTGATACCCCATTTTCACCACTTGGCCATGGAGCTGTTTCCCTTGTTCCAATAACCCACTTGTCTCTGCACAAGCCTTGAGGGCACTGGACAAAGCATGCTGATCAGGTTTCATGGCTTCCCTACACATCTCTCTAAACAAAACCAGAGCTTCTTCTCCCTCACCAGATTTTGCATATCCTGAAATTGCAGAGCTTCAAGCAAACCTGTCTTTTCTAGCCATGGAGTCCAGAATTTTTCGACCAGAGCCCAGGCTTCCACACTTCGTATAAGCATCTACAAGAACACTGCCTAAAACATTATCTCTCTCTACTCTACACTTTAATATAGAGCTATGGATTTGCTCAACTTCTTTCTCACTCTTACATGACTTCAGCAAACCAGAAAAGGTAAAATCATTGGGTTTTATACCTTCAATTTGCATTTTGTAAACGAGCCTAAAGCTTCCATATAATCTCCATTTTTTGCACAACCAGCAATCATGGAGTTCCAAGAAACACTATCTCTATGAAACAAGTTCTTAAACACTAAAAATGCATTATTCAAAAGATCCAATTTAGAGTACATATCAAGCAGAGAGCTCCCTGTAAAATATAAAATATAGAGAACGATTTTTAAATTCCAAAAATATAAAATATAGAGAACGATTTTTAAATTCCAAAAATATAAAATATAGAGAACGATTTTTAAATTCCAAAAATAAAATGGGATTTTTTTGTAAATATCCCTGAAATTTATATGCCGTATAATTTTACAATAGCATAAATCATGTCAGTACTCGGATTTAGTGACACATTGATCACACATAAATATCAGGTAACTCCCTATATATTGTAGTTTGTGTTTATAAGGTTCTACATTGCTTTTTCAAAGCCCTCCACCATATATGGTGCAAGTCATTATATCTGTATTTATATAAACTTTATTTATATAAATAAATGCAAAGTTGATGCTTTTGGGTGTTGAGGTATGTCAGTTGAGAAACTTGTCAAACCAATTGCTTGCTTCTTTCACCATCAAGGGCGTCATCTCATGCCCAATTCCTGGTTCAGATATGAACTGCATTCATATAAATTTGTTAGAGAAAGAATTCCAAGTAGTGGGTTATCAACTAATACTAATGAAAAAAAGGATAACAAAGAAATTCTAAGAAAGTGCCTTTATATAAATATGTTTGCGTATACAGGTATGTATGTATGTACATATGAGTTTCAATACAGGCGGTTCAACTTATATTATTATGTAGGCAGCAAGATCTTTTATATATGGTAAAAGTTTATATAAGGTTGAAACCTTAAAATGTAGAATTACAGAGGCACCTCAAAAACCCATCGGAAAAGGTTGTTTAATGTTGAAAAAACCTTTAATTGATCATCTCGACATTGAGAATGTAGGAATATGAAAAAAAAAAGATTTCGAGTCACATAAATAGTGCATCTTGTAACACATTATCTAGACTGTTCATTTCAATATTTTCATATGTTTATAGATCTACTTGATTTTATCCATTTTTGGAGTCTCAAATTTTATAATTAGAGATTAAAATAGATTTTAAGATAATCCTAAGAATTTTTTACATCAAAATTACATATTATGATCAAATTTGGAGGTGCACCTTAATTGGATTGTTTAAGGTTGCAACCTTATAGAAACCACACCCTTAATATATATACATATATATAAAACAATGGATCTTGATCTAATATGATAGTAGTTTAAGTCATGCTCCAAACCATTAGATCTTGTTTAAATGGTTGAAAATGCATATATTGTATGAATTTTATTTTATTTTATTTTTTCTATTAATCAGGTCAATCTGAAATTTGAGGTGTATGTACTTGAGGCCATCAGTACAATATAAAAATATAAAAGAAATATTTTTAAAATTAAAAATAACCAAATTATCCCCCATCATCTTTTGAGGTAATTTGGTTATTGTAGAATTTTAAGAATATTTTTTTTATTTTTTTCTTGGTTATTTTAAATTTCTAAGAATATGTATTTTATATTTTTTCTTGTGCACCCTATTATGTAGGATATGTATACAAAATTTCATTCTCATTCAATTTGTAAAAAAAAAAAAAAAATTAACATTCAAGTAGCAACTAGTATTTTTCAACCATCCGATCAAGATAGGATGGCTGGGAAAATGACCTAAACTACTATTCATTTTAGGGAAACACTATTGTTTATATATATATATATATATATATATATATATATATATATCATCTTAGGTCGAGATCTATTGAGAGAGAAAGACCTCTATCAGTTGGATGGGAAGAGCAAACTGGTATAAAAAAATGAGCCGCTGGGCAGACCTTTATGAGATTACTAAACATACTATAATGTGAAACTTGATGGTCAAAATACATGCCACCAGGTTTTTATTATTTTCTTATGAACAAAGATGTTGCACACCCTTCTAGGCTCTATGGAGATTCAGTTTTCTTAGTGTTTGAAAGATTTCGAGGCTGCGAAGTCGGCTCCGAGCCAGGCCATTCTAGGATGAAAACCCCTTGGCCCCGATGGAGCCAGGCCATTCCAAGATGAAAACCCCATAGTCACCCGAGTCTCCTGCTTTTTTTATAATTTTTAAATTGTTTTTGCTTTTAAAATTTTCATATAAATTGCTTATTCAAGTCAGAGCTCAAATCCGCCATTCAAATCTATCAAGGGTCATACCCTCACTAAGACTATAAATGTTCATATATTTTCTCACTACTTCTATCAATATCTTTTTGAGCCTTCAACTTGCCCTTTTAGAGCCTTCCACTTGAATCAAATCTGAACCTCCTAACCGGTGTTGTATTGGATTTACGCTGCACATGGTTAACCCAACTAAGTCTAAATAATTTGGTCAACTATCAAATCTTCATAAGTTTTAATTTTCGATGCAATGCGGAGCATATCATTCCTAATAGCACAAGAAAACTCCAAGTAACAAAAGATTTTCCATAGAAACTAAGTTCCTGTAACAAGAAAGATTGCAATTGTATTGAATCAGCACTAACCATTAAAATGTAATTCAGGAGACATAAAAAGCTCACAGTTCCAACTTCCAGCACATTGGCACGTTTGAAAATAGAGCATATGAAGTAAGATAATTTCGAACCTTGAAATTCCCAGGAGATTTGGCCAGATAATATGCCTCAACCACTCTTTCCATTGCACTTTGCAAACCTTCAACAGGACATCGAGGGTCTTCTTCGCCTAAAAATATCATGGAAAGTATAATTATTAGCAACAAATGATTTAGCTACTGCTATATGGGAACTTATGTCTAAAGCAACTTTAAATTTGGTATCAGAGTGGCATAACTTAAGCTTCATCATTTACAACTCAATATATTGCCAAGTCAGGTCAAGTCAAGCGAGTACAAGTTAACTCGCCTGATGTATCGAGGCTAAAATTATTTAAAATCTCATCCAAGTGGGATGAAAATAAAATCCTTGAGATAAAAATTTGGGCAGTCCCTGGAGGTATCACAACTAGATAAAAATCGGTGGGCCACATAAGAAGAATCACAGTAATTCCCACAACTGCATCACCCTCTTCACAGGAAAAGCAGAATCATAGAACTCATAAATTTAAGGGCCTCCACAATATGATCCACATAGTCATGAAACTTCATGATCTAAAGGTTATCACAGTCCCATCAATGGCTTGGACAGTGTTGGCAGGCATGGGCACCATCATACAATTTGAATTTTGAATTTTACAGACTCATTATCTCTCCATCACTGTCCAACCATTGATTAGACGGTGATAAACCTTATATCACTATTGCTACTACGACCATATGGATCATTTTATCTGACAATCTTCAACAAAAAAAGAAACATTTGCTCCCATACTTAACCAAAGAAGGATACTCTGTAAGCTTCAAATCAGTAAGTTCCCATAGCTATTTTCAGGGCATACCATTTAGAATCAAGAGAGGGCGTGGTGTAATTGCTAGAATTGAATGAGGTGCATCAAACTCGTGCGCTACACCTGGGGCAATCTGATCCCAAACCTGTTTCAGAGGTGAGGAGACAAGATGGCTATCAATGTCAAGATCAAAACTCAGAGTTTATGTTCTTTAAGGCAAGATCAGAAAATAACAAGAGCATATGACATTTAAATTAGCATCAAGTCATATAATAAAGAAGGAAAAGGCAAATGATCCCTCGAATAATTAATAGACTGGGGTATTGAGCGATCTAAATATGAAATGAGTGTTAATGCAGAACAGAATTGTAACCGACTGAATCTAAACTGGCCAATTAAATGAACCAAATCTAAGCCTTTATTATGTCAAGAGAAAGTTCTGAAAGAGATAAGTTTCATCAAGAATGATAATGACTGCATAAAGGACATTTCCTAAAAGAAGGTAATATTGTGAAAAGATCAGTGCACTTTCTACAACAACTTTTGTCAAACATGATAATGAAAACAGCCTATCATTCCCAGCATTAAGTATTCCCAGTCCCAAGGAAATGTAAAACACGGTAAATTGAAAATACATGACCAATGCACTCTATCCACAAGCTTATTCATGAGCTTGATGAGTAGAGCATGCAAGAGAGAGAGAGAGAGAGAGAGAGAGAGAGAGAGAGAGAGAGAGTTTGGGTGGGAAGAGCATCTGCTTTTTGTGTGCTTGCAGATCAATTATGCAGTTCTAGCCATTGGAGGCCTTTCATGTAAAATGAAAAATATAATCTATAGTCACTTACCATGTTGAAAAGAAAATCATAAAGCTAAGCAAACCTTCTCCACTATTTCGCTATCAATCTCACTTTTATATAGATCCGTCCGTGCTTCTGCAACCATTAGGACAAGTAAGAAAAGAAGCACAAAAGAATAATGATCCCTCTTCATCATAAACAAAGAAATGGATTTTTCTTGTTTCCTTGTACTTAAAATATGCATGCTTCACAATTTATGACATTTATATGCATAAGCAAGAAAACCATCTCTCAAGCAAGCACAATCATCTATGTTCAATTTTTCACTTTGAGTTTCTAACAGAATTATGTAGCAGTTAGATCAACATTGTACCCAAAAGGAAGAGACTGAAATTATTAGATAATAAGAAAAAGAACTGACATTTTGCATAAACAAATGCTCATTTGCTTCTGCAAATGTGAGAGGGTGGTCACTTATGGGGTGCTTCCAACTAGAACTTTCTGTTATCTTTGGTAACTTAAGATAGTCCAGACTTTTTTTTAGTGAATTCTATCAATTTCTGAAAGAAAAGGAAGATAGATGAAACCCTATACATTGTATCCCATATTTCATGAAACAAATGATAAAGAAACCACATCGACTAAATCATGTAAGTTAGTCGTTTCCACCCATAAAACATGAAGCGTGGCAAGTTCCATAAATCAGGATGATTTGGTGCTATCCGTTTACGATGCATATGTGATGTGCCATCCAGCCAACACCAAGCTGCCCAAGAACTGATTTCACCTTTAAATACAGCTTTTATACTTTCCACTCGAGCATGCCATCTACCATTTTCTACGGCCCATCGAAATCCACACATAGGATTGGAAGTTTAACTTCGATAGCACATATTAAAGCATTTTCAGATTGAAAACATATAAAGCACTCAATAAGACAAAGACTACTATAACTTAATGGGCTATAGAAACCAGCCACTGGGGTAACATCATGGTCATGTCCCATTCTGACGGGCCCCACTCCACTCTCCATCACCATCCATCATTTTATGGTGATGACTCCAACGAATTATGGTCTTCTAAGGTTCATTGGATTGCACTATACTTTTACTAAAATGAATGTCAAAAACTCCAGAAAGATTCCATGTTCCACCTGTACACCAATTATGGGGACACCTACTGCATAACGAGTATCTGCGGCAGCTGCAACCCATGCATGCATGCCTGCAAAGAAAAAAGAAAAATAAAAAAATATGAATTGTAAATATTCAACAAGGAAATGGACAATGAAAAATCATCGTCGATTTGGGTCCTTACCATCCACTAAAATGATGGAGGTGATGAAGATAGAGTGAGACCTACAAGAACAGGACATGACCCCAATGGTGGGTCCTACTCTCTCGCCATCACCGCCCATTTGATCAGACATTGATGACCTGATTAAGTGTGATTTAAAATGGGTCACACTTCTCCCCATCACCGGTTGCCATTTCACATGGCAGTGACAACCCCACTGGACTACGGTTTTTCATAGCCCACCATACCATGCTTTTCTGAAATCAAATGGGCCACTGACTTTTTCCAATTCATGTTAGAATTGTTCCTTAAAAAGCCAAAACCACCAGTCCTCAGAACCTAGAAAACTGATCATCATCACATCCAAGCCTTTTCCCAGTTATTTGAGATCGGCTTAGAAACCAGAAAACTGGCAGATACAAGCCCAATGAATCAGATTTTAAGCCATTCATGTTATACCCTTAGACTGAAGAAAGACATGATGATTTTTTAGATTGATTTAAGTATACAAGAAAATTACTATACCTCCTAGTGATTCACCAGTTATCCCTATTCTAGAAGGATCAACATCTTTTCTCTCAGTAAGATAATCAGTCAATTTTATCAAGTCCCACACCTGTCACATAATGCAAATTTGCAGTTGCCAAATGTATCCCTTTTGTATACACAAGACATTAAAGGAATCAAATTGAAATACAGAAGATGATATTGATAAAGGGTGCAATTGATCGCAACCATAAGAATTAACCCACCATCACACAATTGAGGCATGGATACGTACCGATGATATGTTTAACATGCACAACAATCTAAATAACATATAAGTGCCCACTAAACATTCATGGTTTAAAAACTTTCTGGGTCAACCAGGAACTTGACCAGGTTGACAAGAACCACCATGTGAGCTTGTGAACCCGGTCACTTTCTAGGCCTATTAATACTCATGTTTTCTCCTATGGGATGTGTAATATTCTTTTCCTAAATTAATGCCTCTTGATTGCTCTATTACTTTCTATATCTTCAGAGTACTGAGTCATTAACTACCATAATGTGTCAATTGTAGCGTATTTAAAATTTTGAATTGTAGAGTGGGATGTGATTGCTTTTTCCACTCATGATTTTGCTAACTGCATTTTGTTTTCTTGCTGTTCTAAACTAAAACGTAAGGTGGCAATATCATTGCTCATATCTACATTTAGTTCTCACAAAAAATCATTGTTACAGTAAGGAGTCCCCTAATATATTACTTTTCCTCTGTACAATATGATATATAGCATATCTGAATACTAAAGGATAGTCTGCTTTGACAAAAGAATTGTAGCTCTACAATGGACCTTGGCTCCACTTATTTTAGAAGCGACCTATAAACTCTTATATGAAATAGGTCAACTACTAATTCAATTGTTATCTCCCTCTCCGTGTATATATACTCACATACATACACCGCATAGGTCACGCACAGTTGGGTCACGAGGTTAATGGACTGATAGGTAGGTCCAAGCTGAGCTCAAGTCCTAAGTTCTCTAACCATGATATATATTTAAGCAATTGCATAAAATACAAAACGAGCTGCTGCAATATCCTAGGCATAACATGAAAAGAGGAGGAATTCCGTCTCATAAATGAAAGGCATTGTATCACCATTCTTCAATGCTGACACGAGCGCCTGTACACCCAGAATGAAGAATTTCTAAGTCCTCCCCAGATCACTAGTTTATTAGATACACACAACTACAGAAAACAGCATTCCAAAACTCACCGAGTTGACTTAGACTAGCCTGGGTTACTCGGACTGAGCAGGCTGTCGAGCCCGGAAGAAAAACCTTGGGTATATTAGCCAAGTCTTGCCAGATCCCAAGGTTTTGGGGTTATTGCTTTTAAGACTCAGTCCTCGCCTTTGACAGGAGTGGCTGAGTTGAGTTGCCTGACTCAGGCTTGGGACCCCAGCAAATCCCAAAACCCTAGTCCTTGCTCCAAAACACTACAGGAAAACATCCTAAAATCCACTGTGCATTGAAAATACATTGTCCCCTGGGTCGTCACCATTCAATGCAGAGAGAAAGTTGGGACCACCAGACGAAGGCATGGTCCCAATGGTGGGTTCTCACCCTCTCTCCATCACTTTCAATCATTTCATTGGATTGTGATGACTTAATAGACTATGATTTCTACATAATGCAGCAATGGATTATAGTATATTCTCCACATAACCTTTCTTAATTGTTTCACAAATGGGTGCCCATTTTCAGAATGAGACCATACTGGAAAATAGTAGCATCAGTAGCATTCCCTTTTTAGTTTATTTAAATTTTAAGATGGAGTGATGCAAAATATTAGGTACATCTCGATAAGCTGTCACACTATTCGCTCGTTCACCATGATAGCGGGAATCGACCGAAACTGCTACATATCCCTGTGAAGGAAACACAAAAGAGAATCAGTATCATGAAAATGCTAATTAACGTAAAATCAAATTTTATCTCATTAATGTTGTCACCTCAAGTAATGGCCGTATCCATTCCTTACATTTATACGAGCTATGCAAACTTACAACTGCAGGTCTTCTATATTGATTTCTCTCCCTCAGGCTGAGAATCAACACTGGCAAGCGTCCTTGCTCACCTTCCTGTTTAAAAAAGGACAAACTCAATGAACATGGATCAGTATAAAACAAGAGAAACCAACTGATATCAATCCCAAGATTTCAATATCAAATTGCAAGCTTCGCCTAACCAAGACAAGAATAGGAAAAAAGAGTGAAAAAAAAGGCTACATACTGATTCAGTTATTTAAATAAAGTACTGGATCACTTGAAAAGTGATTAAATACTACATTAGTTGTACATTCAATGTTTAATAATAAGAAAAGGTCTCCACCAAGATTGTCATGTGAACTTTGTACCATGCCCAAATACAACTTTCATTACTATACAATGAAATTAGCAAGTGAAATTGTAAAACTCTTTTAAGAGAAAGAAACTCCTTCAAAATATATAAACCCCAGGCCTAAGTGGGGACGTCTTAATAAATGGCAATAAAGCATAGCTCTGTAACTCCTGTAAAATCATGCAGCAAACATGAGAGAAAATTTGTGAACATAAAAAATTGGTGGTGGGGTGTAGCATCCGCTATGCAATGAGTCACTTAAGCCCCACACCCTATATATGATATTTGCATACATGCAATTCACATTCCCCACAACGACAATGCCCTCAGAAATAGAATTCATCACTTCTGTTCTACATGGGCTCCCGGTGGTAATACTACTCTAAAGTGAGATACATTCCTCATGATATATAGTGTTGTTCTTTCCCATTTCACAATGGGTAAATGCAAACCAAATGAAATTTTTCCCACATTGATTTGACAGCCCATAGTCAAGTTCCAGAACACCCACATTGACATATTTTGGTTTTGACAAAGGTTCCCCAAATCAGTGCAACTCACTATCTCTCATCAAGCTTCTATTCATGTCTCGTGGGATTGGTGAAGTTTGAAAACCATACTCACTTTGCCACTTGCATGCGTGCATCCATGATGCAGCACAGAGTTTCACTTCATTGCATAAGTTCCCTCTAATCCACATAAAAAAAACCTCAGCCTTTCATGGATATGTCAAACTGTTGATTTCAATGGTAAAATTTTATTTGGACTCCCTAGTAATGCATTGTCATCACCAGACCAACACAATAAAGCTTTCTCGAACGTAACACATCTTGAAATGACATTTTATCGATAATAAGATCAAAACATTTCCATGATTCCATCTAAGATGCATATTCTCCCCTTCTCCATAATCATATGATGGTACTTTGGTACAAACCCATGACAAACACAAGAAACACTCAAAATACTAAGATACTTGGTCAAACATCTTTTTGAAAATCTTTAGGAAACTGTATCTAACCTTTAATAATCTCGCAATTTCAGAAACACGATGTGTTGAATCCAACACCTCTGATCTGTACCCGCTAATTTGTTCCATTATGTGAAACATAAAGCTTTAACTACTAATTCAGCTTGCCTAGGTCAAGTTGGCTCTTACAAAGGGATGAGTTTTTTCTTTGACATGAGAAAGAAAGTCACATCAAGTTCTTTAACATCAAAAACCAAGTTGTATCACTTATCCCACTTGTTGCATAAACCACTTAAATTTTTTTAACCAGTGTACTGTTTCCGGATGAGCCAGCCTTAGATCATCCTAGTCTGGTCAAAGTTCTGCTCAAGTCTAAACTGAGTCTGTTTGCATCTAAGTCTCTCACAAATCAAGCAAATATTCCTCAAAAAGTACATTTTTACAAAGAGGAGACTCAGTGAGTCGACCAGGGACACACTGAGCCTACTCGCCAGGGGCACTGCCAAGTCTCAGGGCGAGCTTGAGGTTCAAAAAACTGTCAAACTCAAAATTTTGAGACTCGTCTTTATTGTCCAATAATACACTTATTATATCGTTTGTTTATTGTGAATCACATATATGAAATTACATCCATCTCTACCATCAGTTTTGAAACGAGATGGTGGAGATCAGATTTAGTGCACAACTGTTGTACTATGTGTAGTATCCTATAGGGTCCCTAATGTTGTAAAATCGGGACAACCCAATCACTCCTTTTGAACAAATCAGGATATCTCAAATCCCACTAGATGTGGTGAGCACTACACCACAATGATTTCAACACTCAAATAACATGCCCAATATGCAATAACAAGTACAATATAATTGCAAAAATATAAAAACAATAAAACAAGCAATATAAAAAATCATAAAAGCACAACACAAATGAAAGTAGAGAGGGACACACACATATACGTGGTTCACCCAAAATGGGCTACGTCCACGGGCAAGATGGCAAGGATGTATTCACTATCAAGAGGGAAACTCACGAGATTGGGGTTATATAGAGTTACCTCGTACAATCTCAAGGAAAGCTCAAACAAAATAATTTCCTACTACAAAACCACCTACAATCGGCTCATTTCTTCGATTCACCGATGCCACGAAGAAATGCCCACAAAATGGCCCAAGATAAGCCCCAAATGGTGGTGCTAGAACTAACCATTCTGCCCTTGGTTCAGTTTCGAAGAAACAGAAGGGAAAAACCCTTTGATCCAGTGAGATCAGAGGCATGTCAAATAAATCAGAACAATAATGAATAATAAATATTAAAAATAATAATAAAATAAATTAATAAACATGAGCTTGCCTCTGTATAGAGATAGAGATTTTCCTCTGCGAAATCAATTTTCACGTATCCATCTCTTTTAGGGCACGACTCCATGGCCTGTAACACAAGGAAAAAAAACAACAAAAACCCCCCAAAAATCAAAATATAACAATTTATTGGTTATCATTTATTGAATTTCTAACAATTTACTTAAATATGACCTCGCTTGATCTCCATGAGGAGGAACCCCTTGATATCTAGGGTTTGTTACTGGCTTAGAAAGCTCCACAGTGAGAGGCAATGAAACCATGAAAATTGCCTTGATCCAATAAATTATAGCAATAATCTCAACCAACAAACATTTAAAAAACAAACTCAAACTATTTTTTTATGAAATTAGGCCAAACAATACCTTCTTTTCTTCTTCTAATCCGCAGCATTTTCAAGAAATTCAACCGAAAATTTTCGGGATTTTCAGTCGCCATTGTTAACCAGGAAGAGAGCTTGGAAGTAACTGGCTTTTCAAGGTCGATTTACATGCTTTCGACAAGTGTGAACGTGATTCGGGGACGAATCTGCGGACCGAAATTTCAGCAATTTGATTGAGTTTTGGGGTTTCGTTTCAGTGAGAAAGCCGAATGCCATACCAGAAGTCAAAGGGGCAAGATCCGATACGAAATTTCCCGAAATTTTAGGTTCGCGCTATTTCTTCAAGGAAACTTCGCATCGAAGTAGACTCCCTCCGTCTCTCTGTAAAAACTCAATCCAAAACGACAGGAATAAATGAAAAAAGAAAATGAGGTATTGTTCATTGTTACAGAAGGTTCTATATGCTCTTTAGATTCACTGTATTTACTATGAACCAAAATATAAGAAATTTAATTGAATAAACATGTTTGCAACCTTCCAATATACAAATTAAATAAACCAAATTATCAGATTCAATACATCCAAATTCCTTAAATATGAGAAAAAATGCATTGAACCCAAATTGATCAGTAAATTTACTATTCCTTTTTAATTGGTAAAAGATTCATTGAACCCAAATTGATTCTTTTATTCATATTTTCACCTGTATTTTACAGTAAAAAATATCAGAAAAAATAAAACCAATAACCCACAAAAACAGTCATAAAACCCTGAACTCTAAAATACCCTAGATAAAGAAAAACATACATAAAACCCTAAACTCTAAAATCCTCTAAATAAGAGAGAAAAAGAACACCAATTCCCAACTAAAAAATATAAAAACGTCCATATTCTTCAGTAAAAACATAATCAGAACGCAATATTCATGATTAATTTAAAAAAAAAATTAAATTATCAAAGCAGCATATTAGAGAGAGAGATTAAGTTACGAAAAAATAGTTAGACGGCAGATGAGAGAGAAATCGAAATATAAATGCAGATTTAGAAAGCAATGAGAGAGCGAGAGGGAGATTAAGTAATGAAATAAGTTTTTTGAAGATGATGGGGGAAAGAAATATTACACAAATGAAGAAAGCTGATGAGAGAATCCATAAATCAAGAAAGCAGATGAGTGAGAAACATTGGATAAATGTTAGAGAGACATATTACCCAAGTGAAGAAAGCGGGTTAGAGAGAGAAAATATGGGTAGGGTCGATCTGATCCGTTATACCCAGTGTTTAAAAAAACCCCTCCTTGTTCGGTTCGACTCGGGAGTCGCCATAGACGGTTTCAAATCGGTAAAAAAACGGGCATCGAGAATCGGATGATTTTTGTACAGTGATTCACCGATTCACTGTACGGAATTGGCGAGTCTCGTACGGAAGAAATTAAATTTTTTTTTTTTTTTTTTTTTTTTTTTTTTTTTTGTTTGTAATCCATGATAGATTTTTTTGTAATACTTGATCGATTTTTTTGTAATCCATGATCGAATTGTTTTTTTTTTTTTTTGTAATCCATGATAGAATTTTTTATTTTTTTTTATTTTTTGTAACCCATGATAGAATATTTTGTAATCCATGATCGAATTTTTTGTAATCCATGATCGAAATGTTTGTCTTTTTTTCTTGTAATCCATGATCGAATTTTTTGTTTTTTTTTTTTTTTTTTTGTAACCCATGATAGAATTTTTTGTAATCCATGATCGAATGTTTTGTAATCCATGATCGAAATGTTTGTTTTTTTTTTGTAATCCATGATCGAAATGTTTGTTTTTTTTTTTGTAATTCATGATCGAATTTTTTGTTTTTTGTTTTTTTTGTAACCCATGATAGAGTTTTTTGTAATCCATGATTGAATTTTTTGTAATCCATGATCAAATTGTTTTTTTCTTTTTTTGTAATCCACGAGGGAATTTTTTGTTTTTTTATGTTTTTTTTTTTTGTAATCCATGATCGAATTTTATGTAATCCATGATCGAATTTTTTGTAATCCATGATTGAATTTTTTAAAAATTTGTGATTTTTTTTTTTTAATACATGATCGAATATTTTTTTGTAATCCATGATAGAATTTTTTGAAAATTTGTGATTTTTTTTTTTTAATCCATGATCGAATTTTTTTTTGTAATCCATGATAGAATTTTTTGAAAATTTGTGATTTTTTAATACATGATCGATTTTTTTGAAAATTTGTTAATTTTTTTTTAATCCATATTATTCAAAGAGAAAATGAGAGAGATAATGATTCTGAGGCCACCCTATCCCAGCCATATTATTCACATATCGAGTCCCAACAGCAACAGTGTAGGGATGAGCACGACAGTGCAGGTGAGCATGAAGGATGGACAAGCTTCGGGGATATTGGATTGGGAACACAACAAAACACTAACACTCAGGGATTTGGGAATAGTCAGACGGCTGTTAATATCGATGATTCGTTTTTAGATCGAATCAATGAATTGTTAAACGAATTCAATCAAGGGCACCAGCGTGACCTAGAAGAACAATAACGTCGTCTATCATTTTATTTTTAGATCATATGTTACTAATTTTATGCTTTGTTGTAGTCCATGTATGTTGATATACTTATTCCATGATAATTCTATATTTATCTTTTTGTGTAATGTAAAAATGCTGAATGGCGGTTCATGCAGGGAAAGAACATATCAATATTCACATATTCATTCAAAAACATGAAAATTCTTAATGGAGTACCCTCATTTTTTATTGAATTCCTAAAAAACAATGAATTTTAATAATTTTTTCAGATTTTTTTTAAGCTTTATTCTGACCGATTCTGGATCAGGATCGCCGATTCGTCGATCCGGATCGATTTTTTGGGCGCTCAATCCGGGTCACCGATCCGTTTTTTAAACCATCGGTTATACCCATTATATATGTTCATGAAAGTTTTTTTATGACTAATTGAGTTCAGCTACAAAAATAATGACATATCATTTTGCTCTAGATCTAATCAAGTACATCTACTGATAAAATATGTAAAGTATGCTTTCTACAAGGACCTTGCTTCATGAAAACAAAGTAAAACTTCGCTTAGAATCTTCGTCTGGAGAGTGCTTTGGGCATCGAAAATTTCCATGATGACTTGATAAAAATTTTACACCAAATATGAAATTTGAAGTTTAAAAAATGACACAAAATTTGTAGATTCGTAACACTTAATTTTAAGGCGAAATAGATGTCTTAGATAATGAAAAAAGTTTATATAAGGTTGCAACCTTATCTCTACAGTTACATATGCATTTTAAAAATCATCGGAAAATATAGTTTTAATGTTGAAACCCTTTGATTGGTCATCTCGACATCGAGATTGTCGAGATGTATGACCATAAAAAACAAAAAAAAATTTCAGTGTAAGAAATAGTGTATTTTACAACATATTATCTATACTGTTCATTTTCAAGATTTTCATATGTTTATAGATCTACTTGATTTTAGCCATTTTAAAATTTTATAATTAGATATAAAAATAAATTTTGAAATAATCTTAAAAACATTTTACATCAAACTATATACCATGATAAAATTTAAAGGTGCGCCTTACCTCTATAGCTACATATGCATCCGTATGCCAATTGCATGTTATAATATAGACTTTTTCTCAATTTCAAGGAATTGAGATCGATTCTGTCCTCCTCACCTGAAGCTATTGAAATCTTTATTGAATAAAAGAATCATACGCACAAAAACACAGAAAACCCAAAAGAAAAATCCAATAAAATCAGGTGACAACCCCAAAACAAAACTAAAGAGGGAAATTAGTAGGAGAAAAAATCCAATAGAGAACCCAATCTCCGTCGAAAATTTGAATTGGGTAGTGAGAGAAACATCAAAAAGACACTTTTGTAGACGCCAATGGTGAGGAAGTTCCAGCGATTAACCGGAAAAGCAATAGAAAAGGCAAAAACCGGGTGAAAAATTGACCGGAAATCATCTCCGGGAATTTTGAACCAGAGGTTATCAAAGCATGAGGATTTTGCTGGGAAAACAAAGAACTCAGAAGCCTCTCTTTTCTACTCTCTTTCTCTCTCTTCTTTCTCTCACTTCTCTTTTGACATTGACTTCATAAAATTGGACGGTCTGTTCATGGGGTGGACACGATCGGACGGACGAGGTTGGGGAACCATCAAACGGACGAATTTCATAGGATAAAGGATGATGAAATTCGGACCGTTCAATTTGAGATGATATTTGGTTCGAAGGGTTAAAGCGAGGGCAATGCTTGGGGCCTTCTTTAAAAAGGTCAGAAAAACGTGGTTCCAATTATTGACCCTGCAAAAGATCTAATACACCCTTGCTGAGTAATTTTTCCTCCAACCTTGTTTTTTGAATGGATAATGGAATTGAAAAAAAAGAAAAAAATATATCGTTTTTTTTAATGTTTGCTTGGAAAAAATGTTTATTTAATGGTTGATTAGTAAGTTGAGATCAAGAATAATGTTGATTTTGTAAATATATTTTAAGTTAGGATGAAGTTTCTATAGGGATTAGGCTTTATGAAAACAAAATAAAGACTCACTTCAAATCACTACCTTGGAAAATATTCATGATGCTCTAAAATCAATTTCCAACAAAGAAAATAAAATTTGAAACTAAAAAAAGGTACAAATCTTGCGAATATGTGAACACTCATTTTTAGGGTGAAATGGATGGTCTAGATGATTTGTTGTAATAAGCATTATTTTTAGAACTTGAAATCCTACTTTTTTTTCACAGCTATAATGTTCAAACTGAGATAATACATTTAAAGGTTTTTTAACACTTGAATTGCAACTTTTGATGAGTTATGAGCTAAGGCTTTACTCAACCTTATTTAAATATTATCCTTTTAAGTAAGTAATTAAGAAAATGACTAGCAGGTCCATGCTTTATTAGGCCACATCTCATATCTCATTGGAGATTGTTTTTTTAAAGTCGAAAAACCTTCACATTGATCATTTAAACCTTGGATATTATGGACATGAATATAATGGATTTTAAGCTCTAAAAAAAAAAGATATTATCTAGATCATTCATTTTCATGCGTTTACATATCCGCAATAACTGTAACATTTTTAGAGCCTCAAAATTTATACTAGTGATAAAAATAAATGTTCAATCTGTCAAATGGGTTTCTATTTCAAATAACTTCATGGCCAAAATAAGTATTGAGTTAGTTTGAGTGGTTAACAGTTGAGATTAACAATATCACATCTTAGGTTTGATTCATACTACTGAACTACCTAACAAAAAAAGGTTTAATGCCCAAAATAAATTATTAATTTAGGTACATGCAAAAATTTAAAGTTTATAAAACCAAATAAAATCAAATTTTATATTTAATAAAAATAATGATAATAAAATAATAAAATAAAATAATAATAATAATAATAATAATAGTAATAGTGGCATTTATGAATTATGTAATATTTGAAATTTTGGTCATGAGGTATTCATGGCAGTTATGTTAGAGCTCTCTCTCATCCCTCCCCCCCCTCTCTCTCTATAAATAGAAATGGTTCTCTCTCTAAATAGAAATGTTCTCTCTCTAGATAACTGGGAAGTATATTGAATTTATTTGAAGAAGTGTACAATCATGACACATATTTGTATAAATATTTTGGGGATAAAATCCTCTAAGCCTGAGGGCTTGCAATAAAAAGGACACATTTTATCCATTTTTTTTACATAGGTTTTTCACATTTTAGTTATTTATAGAGTGGAGTGATAGAACATAATTCATATAACAGATCTCAAATATTTCGAATAAGCCTTAGAAGAAGATGATAATAATAATAATATTTATATTTATTTATTTTTTATTTTTTAATGTCAGGTAAAACACACGAGTACAAATTATGTCTATCTTTCCATCTAAGTTGTTTACCCATATTGTTTATAATCAAGTCAACTTCCAAGATCTTTTTCATATTTTTATTTACGCCAACAAAATGAAAGCAAGACGCACCTTTAAATAGTGTCGGAATATGTTTTTCAAAAAAATATATTTTTTCACCTTTAAATATAATCAGCAACATATTTTCTCTTTTTTAAAGGTGAAAGCAAGACGCACCTTTAAATAGTATCGTAATTTTCTCTTTTTAGACTATTTCTATTATATTCAGAGAATTTTCTCTGTGATATTTGTAGTTCTTTTGGTAGTATTTGGTTTGTGGATTCCCATATGGAGAACCAATTTTTAAACCAATTTGGAAAATTATTTGGCTCAGTTATTTTGAACTGAATATACTATCTATGGGAATTTTTTGTATTCTGGTATGAAAAGACTTCTTCCCAAGCCTTTATGTATTCATAGTAATGGTAGGATTTAATTTTAAATCCTTTCGTATTCATGATTCTTAGCTTTAAAAGATCCGATCCCCATTCTTTGTAAGTAATAACTTTTTTTATTTTGAACTTTGAATACGCTATTTCATTATCATTATTTCTAGAATGATGAATTATAAAAACTAATCATGTTTCAATCAGGATACATTCGTACCATTCTCTGTATTTTTCGCCCATATTAGGATGCATATGTTGCCTGAGGTATAAAGCAGCTATTTTAGTCGACTGTTTGGACTGATGCTCATTTTTTATGATCAGCAAGGGAATATATGTTGTCTCTACGTATATGGATTTTGTACTAGGAGTTTGAGTGCTTATTGGTGTTTGGAGGGGAGATATATCAATATCATGTATTTACCTCCGTATTAAAGCATTTGGTGTTGATGGAGATGCCATGGATGATCTTGGACTAAGAACTATTTCCATCATTTGTTTTTGGTTTTGTTGGCTCCTTCTGCCCTCCTTGCAAAAATTCTCGGGTCAAGAAGTCAGACAAATAGTTAGCATTACCATTAATATGCTCAATAGTAAATTTAAAAGCAGAAAGAATACCTTGCCATCTTGCAAAGATCTGTTTTGACACGAGATTTTTTACATCTTTGTGAAAGATGTCCTTGGCTGCTTTACAGTCAGTTCTTATAAGGAATGATTGGTTAAACAGATCACTTTGAAATTTCGTAATAGCATGAACAATTACGAGTATTTCCTTTTTTATAGTTGAATAATTTTGTTGGGCTGGGTTTCAGGTTTTAGAGGTAAATCGGACCAATTGCTCTTGATTATTTATCTTTTGTTACAACACAGCACTAAGCCCTTTTTCTGAGGCATCTGTTTCTATTATTTTAAATGCTGTGGGATTTGACAGGGCTAGGTATGGTAGTTCCTTAGCTTAGGTTTTAATTTTTCTTACTGCCTTGGTATGTTCGTCAGTCCATTCGGGAGATTTTTTTTTTAACCTTTGGAATAGAGGCTTTGCATCTAAAGCCAAATCTCTATAGAAATCTGAAATATAATTTAAACAACCAAGGAATCTTTGCAATTAAATTTTTCCTGTAATTATATTTGGAAATTTGGATGCAAATTCTATTGCTCTATCGATGAGAATAATTCTTCCTTGGAAAATATTATGCCCTAAAAATCTTATTTTTGGTTAGATAGATTTATTTTTCTTGTCGAAACTACTAGGCCAGCATTTTTTATGGCTTTTATGAATGTACTTAAAAGTTTCCAATGTTGATCATTGATTCAGAGAAAATAAGTACATCATCAATATAGACAGTCATAAATTTGGTATAAGGATTAAAAATTTCGTTCATAATATTTTGGAATTCAGATGGTGCATTCTTTAAATCAAACGGCATAACATTCCATTCAAATTGTCCAAATGGAACATTAAGAGCAGTTTTATATTTATCTTTTTCGGCAATCTGAATTTGCCAATAGCCTGATTTGAGATCAAATTTTAAAAATATATCAGCATTAACTAGTCTATCCCAGAGGTCTCTCTTGTTTGGGATTGGATATCTGATCCATCTTAAAACAATGTTAAGTGGTTTGTAATTTATAACCAATATTGGAGTCTCTCTTTCTATTTCGGAGGCTTTTTAACATAAAAGGCCTAACAGCTCCATGGTGATGAGCTTTTTTTTTTAAGCTTTTTATCCAATAATTCTTTTATCTTTTTTTTGAAGATTTCGAGTAACCTATTGTTCCTTTGAATAGGTCTTGCTTTAGTAGGAATTTTTCCCTCTCAGAAATCTGGTTCATAAGGAAGTTCAACTATATGTTGTTTTTTATCCCAAAAGACATTGGGGATATCGACACATATTTCCCTTTCCATATCTAACCTTAGAGATTTTATTTTAGTTTGAATCTCAAGAAGAGATAACTTTTCTTCTATATTTTTGTGTTTTATTTCTTTTTTCAAATAATACAGAAATTTTTCTTTGAAAGAAATCTTGTTTTTAATATTATTGATTTCATGGACTCTGGGATTTTCAATAAAGGTAAATTTAACCTTATGCCCTTCAATACTTGCTTCTATCCTTGTGTCATCAATCCTAATTGGATAAAGCATATTTAAAAAAGGAATCTCTAGGATAACAAGTTGACTTAATCCTTTTACCATTATGAATGAAAAATTGAAACAAGCACCATTATTGCACACTGCAGTATAGCTTATAGTTTATAGGCAGTTTGCTGTCATCTGCAGTATTAAGGATTTGGGTAGTCTTGCTGAAGTATTTAGTTGGTACTAATCCTTCATTAATGCAATTTAGGTCTGCTCCTGAATCTATCAGAGCGGTAGTATGGAAGTTGTATTCCTTTTGAACTACGATTTTGATATTGGTAAACCATTTTTTAGTTATAATTTTGTCTACTAGGTTTACATATTTACAATTTGGTCTTTTTCTATTATATTCATACCAGCTTTGGAGGTTTCAGGTTTAGAAAGGGTGCCTTCAACCTCAGGTGGTAAAAGAATATTATCCTCTGTGATCAGATTATCAAATTCTCCTTCTATTTTTTCAATTGTTTCATTGATAGGGTTCTGGGTTAATTCTAAGATTTGAACCCTTGCTTTCAGAGCTATCAACTCATTTCTGACTTCATTAATTTCATATTTTAGCTCAGATATTGAAGGTTCCTTTTCGGTATAAGTTTTGTTTTGTACCCTTTTCAAAATATCTTGGAAACTATAATCTTCTTTTGTTGGGACAAGAGAAGACTTAAGTTTTCTAGAAGGGGCTTTGGACATATTGATGTATTGGATACGGGCTTCTTTTTTAGCTTTTCGGTCAGATATTTTGTCGATGAGGTATATGATCAGGTCATCTTCTTTGGTGAGGGTATTGATGCTTAACCCATTTATATTCATTATTGCCTTGTAAATATCACATTGGCAATTTCCTTTTCTTTCTCTGGACTATTTTTATTGTCAGAGTCTTAATCAGAACTATTGAGGATATCATTTATTTTCCCAATCAACATTTTCTCTTTTGATTCAGAGGAATCAGAGGGTTCATTCTCAATTTGGAGTATTTCAAATAATTGCTTTTTAATATCATTATCTATTTCCAAAGAGTTAATTTTTCTTTGAACCCTACATTTGTTTTTGTAATGGCCAATTTTGCCACAATTATAACAGATAGGGATTTTTCTTTTTTCCATATGGCTAAAAGATAGCTTATCTTGTTAGAATTTTTTGGAAAATTTTTCTTTTGCCTTTGAATAATGTTTAAATTTTCTTTTTCTAAATTTTTCATATTTTCTTTTATGGAAAGGCTTTAAAGGGGGTAGAGTATTAAATCCAAATTACTTGCAGAAGTCTCCTAATTCTTTTCAACCCGTTATTCTCTGTTTTTCTAATTGTCTTCAAAGTTTCAAGTATGTACATAAAGCCAGACCCTCAGCACAAATTTCAGCTGATAATTCTCCTAATGTATACAGAGAATAAGGAATAATTCTACCATGCTTGTTTTTAAGTCTTGTTTTTACCTTCTCTGCAAAAAGGTGTGGTAGACCAGCTATAAATTTTTCTTTTCAATGATCTGACTTAATATCTTCTATTGATAGTAGTCTTGAGAAAAAAACTTCTTTGTACCATTTATAATGAGAGAGTGTTGGACACCTTAGATTTGATAAGCAAAATGAAGCTGTCCTATTCAAACCTTCTCCAACTATTGAAGCAGGAAAATTCAGCCTGCAAGGAATGAAGAAAAAAGAGGAAAATAGTGAGTTAATTAATGAGCTAGTCAAAAGATTAAGGAGATTAAACATCGATGAAAAAGGAAAGGGCTAGCTTTCCTGCACCAAGGAAGGAAATCTTCAAGTTTTACAAAAGGCACCTGACAAGGAAATTGAAGACATGGAAAAAGCTTTTACAACTGGAAGCTTAGATATAAATAGAATTGATTATGAAAGAAAAGTAAGACCAGTGTCCCAAACTCGAATGTACTATCTTAGACCTACACCAATAGATCTACAGATAGAGGAAGATCTAATCTCCACATCGGTCTCCTATTCAGGAAAATCTATAATAAATTGGAACATAGATGACATGGCTGAAAATCAGATCTTAGATCTCATGAAACATATGACCATGTATGCCACCACCTGCAAAGCAAGTGGAAACCAAAACCATGAGATAGCCAAGGCCATAATATGTGGATTTACAGGATGATTAAGAGGATGATGGGATTTTCATATGAATGAAGAATAAAAAAATCAAATATTAAATGCCTCAAAACAATGGATAGTTAAGAGAGAAGATGACTAAGATAATATAGTACAAGAAGGAGATGCAGTCAATACATTGATATATACCATCACTCTCCATTTTGTAGGAAGTATATATATATATATATATATATATCCACAACAATATCACATTAGTTTCTATAATGCTATTCTTATGTAGCATATAAGAAAGTGTATACGATTTGTTTTTTCTTTTTTTATAATCTTATCTAATAATTTTAGGGGATTTGCAAAAAAATTTAGACTAAAACAAATCAACCCAATTAGGTCTTTTTGTGAGGAAGTAGATACACGACTCCCTTGGAAGCGTAGTAGACGCCCTCTTTTTTCTTTTTTTTTCTCCTATACTAAAAAAAAAAACTGTAATTATGGTTATTATAAGGATTCATACTTTACTTCTTACATTTAAATAATGTGAATATAATATATAATTTCCCAATTTTCTTATTTATTTATTTATTTTTAATCCATGAGGATATGGGATAAATTATGTTTAATACATATACATAATTACATTTCTCAATTTTATTCATATATGGAGTTTTATCATATCTTAAAATCACGTACATAGTTCCCATGTTTTTGGAGTTTTTAGATATTCCCATTTCTTTTAAAACTTGAGATACGATCCATTTTTTAAGGAACTTAAATTAGATGTGTATCATCCAATTTTTTAAAGAACTTAGGTAGATGAATCACATGAAGGAGAGAAAGTAAGGATAAAGTGAAAGAATATAAGTAGGAACCTTTCCATAATTTAATCAAAATTGATAAGGATAAAAAATAAGTGGTTTGAAGATAGAGGTGTAAATTTTTTGGTAATGTTATCTGTTAAAATTTAAGATAGAGATGCTATTTTTTTTGGTAAGGAGGCCCCAATTTTTTGGGAGGATCCCTTGCTAGTAGATCTCTCCTTCTATCTTTGATCTATCTCTCATCTCTCCAAAATCTCTGCCTCTCTCTTTGATCTCTTATCTCTCCATTGGGGCTTGAGCAAGACTAACGCATCCTTATGAAGTTGGTTTTAGATCGACATACATATGCTATTGCGAGGGGCTTGAGCAAGACTAACGCATTTAAGACTTATGCAGTTGGTTTTAGATCGAAAAGCCATTGAGAGGGTTTTGTTGGTTTTATCTCGACATATATATGACATTGAGAGGGTTTTGCTATATGTGAGAGAATCAAGATACCAATCATAGATCCTGAGCACCATTGGAAGGAGACTCGGTGTTGGGTGTACTAAGCCCTTTGAGGTAATCTCCGTTTCTTATCATATTTAATTATATTGTCTTTATATTACCAAGCATACGAATTGTGGATATTTTCTTAAGAAAATTGGTTCAATTGCATCAAGGTTTTTAAGATCTTGAAGATATATCCCCACGGTAAGATCGCATTAGTATTTCTTTCAATAGTGCTATTTTTATGAAGCATATAAGAAAATGTATACTTTTTCTATTTTTTTTATTCTTATTTAATAATTTTTTGTGGTTCCCAAAAATTTTAGACTAAAACAAATCAACCCAATTAGGTCTTTTTGAGTAAGGGAGTAGATGCACGACTCCCTTGGAAGTGTAGTACACGTCCTCTTTTTTTTTTTTTTTTTTTTCTCCTCTACTAAAAAAATAAATGTGTAATTTTGGTTATTATAAAAGGATTCATATTTTCCTATTTACATTTAATTTATGGTGAATATAATATGTAATTTATCAATTTTCTTATGCTTGTTTTTTTTTTTTTTTAATCCATGAGGATATGTAATAAATTATGTTTAATACTATCTTAAAATCACGTACACAGTTCACATTTTTTTGGAATTTTAAGATATTTATATTTCTTTTGAAACTTGAAATACGATCTATTGTTTAAGGAACTTAAATTAGATGTATATTTTCCAAATTTTTAAAGAACTTAGTTTAATGAATCACGTGAAAGAGAGAAAGTAAGGAAAAAGTGAAAGAACATAATTAGGAACCTTTCCATAATTTAATCAAAATAGATAAATATAAAGAATAAGTGTTTTGAAGATAGAGGGGTAAATTTTTTGGTAAGGTTATCTTTTAAAAAATAAGATAGATCTCTCATCTCTCCAAGATCTCTCCCTCTCTCTTTAATCTATCTTCTTATCACTCTAAAGATCAATCCAAAGGGCTTGAGCAAGACTAACGCATTGAGGGCTTAGGTAGTTCCATTGATAGGGTTTTATCATATGTTCATTTTAGATTGACATACATATGCCATTGAGAGAGTTTTTCCATATGTAGGAGAATCAAAAGATTGATCATAGGTACGGAGCACCATCGGAAGGAGGAGACTCGGTGTTGCGTGTACTAAGCACATTGAGGTAATCTCCGACACTCTCTTTTTGTTTCTTGCCATATTTAATTATATTGTCTTTATATTCCCAAGCATAAGAATTGTGGATATTTTTTTTATTTAAAGAAATTTGGTTTAATGGAATCAAGGATTTTAAGATCTTGTATTTGTTAGTTTTATTTTATTTAAAGTAAGAGGTATTATAATATGACTACTTATTAGTGATCTTTGCCAAAAGAAAAGAAAAGTAAAAGAAAAGAAGGGAAAAGAATAAAAATAATAACAAAAAAAATGTAATAAGACTACTTAATCTTTACTAAAAGAAAAGAAAAATAAAAGAAAATGGGTGAAAATAAGGATAGATAAAAAAATATATATTCCCCCTTGGCAAGATCACATTGGTTTCAAGAATGCTTTTCTTATGAAGCTTATGAGAAAGTGTATACGATTTTTTTTTCTTTTTTTTTATAATCTTATCTAATAATTTTAGGTGGTTTTCCAAAAAATTTAGACTAAAACAAATCAATCCAGATAGGATTTTTTTTAGTGAGGGAGTAGATAAATGACTCCCTCGGAAGCGTGGTAGATGCCCTATTTTTTTCTTTTTTTTTCCTCCTCTACTAAAAAAATAAATGTGTAATTATGGTTATTATAAGGATTCATATTTTCCTACTTACATTTAAACTATAGGGAATATAATATATAATTTCTTAATTTTCTAATGTTTTTTTTTTTTTTTTAATCCATCAGGATATGGGATAAATTATGTTTAATACATATACATAATTACATTTATCAATTTTATCTACATATGGAGTTTATCTTGTCCTAAAATTACATAAATAGTTCTCTTGTTTTAGGAATTTTTCGATATTCCTATTCTTTTGAAACTTGAGATATGATCCATTTTTTAAGGAATTTAAATTAGATGTCTATTATCCAATTTTTTTAAAAACTTAGTTAGATGAATCACGTGAAGGAGAGAAAGTAAGAATAAAGTGAAAGAATATTAATAGGAACCTTTCCATAATTTAATCAAAATTGATAAGGATAAAAAATAAGTGGTTTGAAGATAAAGGTGTAAATTTTTTGGTAAATATTCTAAAATTTAAAATAGAGATGCATCTTTTTTGGTCAGGAGGTCCCAATTTTTTGGGAGGATCCCTTGCTAGTAGATCTCTCATTCTCTCTTTGATCTATCTCCCATCTCTCCAAGATCTCTCCCTCTCTCTTTGATCTATCTCTCATCTCTCCAAAGGGGCTTGAGCAAGACTAACGCAGCCTTATGAAGTGGGTTTTAGATCGACATACGTATGTTATTGAGAGGGGCTTGAGTAAGACTAACGCATTGAGGCCCTATGTAGTTGGTTTTAAATTGATATGCCATTGAAAGGGTTTTGTTGGTTTTATATTGACATACATATGACATTGAGAGGGTTTTACCATACGTAGGAAAATCAAGACACCGATTTTAGATCCCGAGCACCATCGGAAGGAGGAGACTCGGTGTTGGATGTACTATACTCATTGATGTAATCTCTGACACTCTCTCTTTGTTTCTTGCCATATTTAATTATATTGTCTTTATATTCTCAATCATACGAATTGTGGATATTTTCTTTGTTTAAAGAAAATTAGTTTAATTGCATCAAGGTTTTTAAGATCTTGAATTTGTTAGTTTTATTGTCTTTAAAACAAGACTTATCGTAATAAGGCTACTTGTAATTGATTTTTGGCACGCAAAAAGAAGAATAAAAGAATGTTATTCTTATGAAGATCCCCACGACAAGATCACATTAGTATTTCTTTCAAGAATACTATTCTTATGAAGCATATAAGAAAGCATACACCATTTTCTTTCTTTTTTTTATTTAATAATTTAGGTGGTTCCCAAAAATTTTAAACTAAAATAAATCAACCAAATTAGGTCTTTTTGAGCGAGGGAGTAGATACACGACTCCCTTGAAAGCATAGTAGAGGCCCTCTTTTTTATATATATATATTTTTCTCCTCTACTAAAAAAATAAATTTTTAATTATGGTTATAATATGGATTCATACTTTCCTACTTACATTTAAATTATAGTGAATATAATATATAGTATATCAATTTTCTTATGCTTTTTTTTGCTTTTTTTAATCCATGAGGGTATGGGATAAATTATGTTTAATACAGATACGTAATTACATTTCTCAAATTTATTCATATATGGTGTTTTATCCTATCTTAAAATCACGTACATAGTTCCCATTTTTAAGGAATTTTTAGATATTCCTATTTCATTTGAAACTTGATATATGATCCATTTTTTAAGGAACTTAAATTAGATGTATATTATCCAATTTTTTAAAAAACATAGTTAGATGAATCACATTAAAGAGAGAAAGTAAGGATAAAGTAAAAGAATATAAGTAGGAACCTTTCCATAAATTAATCAAAATTGATAAGGATAAAAAATAATAGTTTTGAAGATAAAGGTATAAATGTTTTTGTGAGGTTATCTATTAATATTTAAGATAGATCTCTCATCTCTCCCTCTCTCTTTAATCTATCTCTCATCTCTCCAAAGATTAATCCAAAAGGTTTGAGCAAGACTAACACATTGAGGGCTTAGGTAGTTCCATTGAGAGGGTTTTACCATATGTTGGTTTTAGATCGACATACATATGCCATTGGCAGGCTTTTGTCATATGTAGGAAAATCAAGAGATCGATCATAGATCCCGAGCACCATCGGAAGGTGGAGACTCGGTGTTATGTGTACTAAGCCCATTGAGGTAATCTCTGACACTCGCTTTGTTTCTTGTCATATTTAATTATATTGTTTTTATATTCCCAAGTAAAAGAATTGTGGATATTTTCTTGGTTTAAAGAAAATTGGTTTAATGGCTTCTAGGTTTTTAAGATCTTGTATTTGTTAGTTTTATTTTCTTTAAAACAAGAGTTATTGTAATAAGACTACTTGTAGATGATCTTTGTCAAAACAAAAGAAAAATAAATGAAAAGTGGTGAAAAAAATAAAAATAAAAATAAAAATAAATAATATAATAAGACTACTTGTAAGTGATCTTTGCCAAAAGAAAAGAAAATTAAAAGAAAATGGGTGAAAATAAGGAAAAATAAAAAACAATATATCCCCCCGACATGATCACATTAGTTTCAATAATGCTATTCTTATGAAGTATTGAAGAAAGTGAATACGATATTTTTTTTATATTCTTATCTAATAATTTTAGATGGTTTGTCAAAAATTTTAGACTAAAACAAATCAACCCAATTAGATCTTTTTGAGTGAGGGAGTAGATACACAGCTCCTTTGGAAGCTAAGTAGACGCCCTCTTTTTTCTTTTTTTTCTTTTTTTTTCTCCTTTACTAAAAAAATAAATATGTTATTATGGTTATTATAAGTATTCATACTTTCCTACTTACATTTAAATTATGGTGAATATAATATATAATTTCTCAATTTTCTGATGGTTTTTTTTTTTTTAATCCATGAGGATATGGGATAAATTATGTTTAATACATATACAATATTACATTTCTCAATTTTATCCATATAGAGTTTTATCCTATCTTAAAATCTCGTACATAGTACCCTTTTTTTAGGAATTTTTAGATATTCCTATTTCTTTTGAAACTTGAGATACGATCCTTTTTTTAAAGAACTTAAATTAGATGTCTATTATCCAATTTTTTAAAGAACTTAGTTAGGTGAATCACGTGAAAGAGAGAAAGTAAGGATAAAGTGAAAGAATATTAATAGGAACCTTTCCATAATTTAATCAAAATTGATAAAGATAAAAAATAAGTGGTTTGAATATAGAGGTGTAAATTTTTTGGTAAGGTTATCTTTAAAAATTTAAGATGGAGATGCAATTTTTTAGGTAAGGAGGACACAATTTTTTGGGAGGACTTGCTAGTAGATCTCTCCTTCTATCTTTGATCTATCTCTCATCTCTCCAAGATCTATCCCTCTTTCTTTAATCTATCTCTCATCTCTCCGTAAGGGCTTGAGCAAGACTAACGCGAACTTATAAAGTTGGTTTTAAATCAACATAAATATGCCATTGAGAGGGGCTTGAGCAAGACTAACGCATTGAGGCCTTATGTAATTGGTTTTGGATCGATATGCCATTGGGAGGGTTTTGTTAGTTTTATATCGACATACATATGACATTGAGAGGGTTTTGCCATATGTAGGAGAATCAAGACACCAATCATAGTGTTGGGTGTATTAAGCCTGTTAAGGTAATCTTCGACACTTTCTTTTTGTTTCTTTCCATATTTAATTATATTATCTTTATATTCCCAATTATACAAATTGTAGATATTTTCTGTATTCAAAGAAAATTGGTTTAATCGTATCAATGATTTTAAGAACTTGATTTTATTAATTTTATTTTCTTTAAAGCAATAGTTATTGTAATAAGGCTACTTACAATAGATCTTTGCTAAAAGAAAAGTAAAGTAAAAGAAAAAATTGGTGAAAAGAGGGGAAAATATATATATATATATATATATATATATATATATATATATATATATATATATATATATATATATATATATATATATATATATATATATATATATATCCCCACGACAAGATCACATTAGTATTTCTTTCAAGGATGCTATTTTTATGAAGCATATAAGAAAGTGTATACGATTTTTTTTTCTTTTATTTTTATATTCTTATTTAATAATTTTAGGTGGTTCCCAAAAATTTTAGAATAAAACAAATCAACCCAATTAAGTCTTTTTGAGTGAGGGAGTAGATAAACGACTCCTTTGGAAGCGTAGTAGATGCCCTCTTTTTTTTTATATATATTTTCTCCTCTAATAAAAAAATAAATGCGCAATTATGGTTATGTGAAGGATTCATACTTTCCTAGTTACATTTAAATTATGGTGAATATAATATATAATTTATCTTCTTCTCTTTTTTTTTTTAACCATGAGGATATGGGATAATTTATGTTTAATACTGATACATAATTACATTTCTCAATTTTATTCATATATGATATTTTATCCTATCTTGTAATTCTCATATTTAAGGAATTTTAAGATATTCCTATTTCTTTTGAAACTTGAGATACGATCCATTTTTTAAGCAACTTAAATTAGATGTATATTGTCCAATTTTTTAAAGAACTTAGTTAGATGAATCACGTGAAAGAGAGAAAGTAAGGATAAAGTGAAAGAATATAAGTACAAAAATTTCCATAATTTAATCAAAATTGAAAAGGATAAAAAATAAGTGTTTTGAAGATAGAGATGTAAATTTTTTGATGAGGTTATCTTTTAATATTTAAAACAGATCTCTCATTTCTCCAAGATCTCTCCCTCTCTCTTCAATCTATCTCTCATCACTCCAAAGATCAATGTATTGAAGGCTTAGGTAGTTCCATTGAGAGGGTTTTGCTATATGTTGATTTTAGATCGACATGCATATGTCATTAATAAGGTTTTGTCATATGTAGGAGAATCAAGAGATCGATCATAGATCCCAAGCACAATTGGAAGGAGGAGACTCAATGTTGGATGCACTAAGCCTATTGAGGTGATTTCCGACACTCTCTTTTTGTTTTTTGCCATATTTAATTATATTGTCTTTATATTCCCCAGCATAAGAATTGTGGATATTTTTTTTGTTTAAAAAAAATTGGTTTAATAGCATCAAGGTTTTTAAGATCTTACATTTGTTAGTTTTATTTTCTTTAAAGCAAAGAGTTATGGTAATAAGACTATTTGTAAGTGATCTTTGCCAAAAGAAAAGAAAAATAAAAGAAAAGGGGTGAAAAGAAGATAAATAAATAAAAAAAGTAATAAGACTACTTGTAATTGATCTTTGCCAAAAGAAAAGAAAAATAAAAGAAAACAGGTGAAAATAAGGAAAAATAAAAAAATATATATTCTTTCGGCAAGATCACATTAGTTTCAAGAATGCGATTCTTATGAAGCATATAAAAAAGTGTATACGCTTTTTTTTTCTTTCTTTTTTATATGCTTATCTAATAATTTTAGGTGGTTTGCCAAAAATTTTAGACTAAAACAAATCAGCCCAATTAGGTCTTTTTGAGCAAGGGAGTAGATATACGACTCCCTTGGAAGTGCAGTAAACACCATCTTCTCCTTTTTTTCTTCTCTCCTAAAATATAAATGTGTAATTATGGATATTATAAGGATTCATACTTTCCTACTTACATTTAAATTATGGGGAATATAATATATAATTTTTCAATTTTCTTAGGCTTTTTTTTTTTTTTTTAATCCTTGAGTATATGAGATAAATTATGTTTAATACATATACATAATTGCATTTCTCAATTTTATCCATATATGGAGTTTTATCCTGTCTTAAAATTACGTGCATAGTTCCCTTTGTTTAGAACTTTTTTGATATTCCTATTTCTTTTGAAACTTGAGATACGATCCATTTTTTAAGGAACTTAAATTAGATGACTATTGTCCAATTTTTTAAAGAACTTAGTTAGATGAATCACGTGAAAGAGAGAAAGTACACATAAAAGTGAAAGAATATAAGTAGGAACCTTTCTATAATTTAATCAAAATTGATAAAGATAAAAAATAAGTGTTTTGAAGTTAGAGGTGTAAATTTTTTGGTAAGGTTATCTTTTAAAATTTAAAATAGAGATGTAATTTTTTTGGTAAGAAGGTCCCAATTTTTTGATAGGATCCCTTGCTAGTAGATCTTTCATTCTCTCTTTGATCTATCTCTCATCTTTCCAAGATATCTCCCTCTTTCTTTGAGTTACCTCTCATCTCTCCGTAGGGGCTTGAGCAAGATTAATGCAGCCTTATGTAGTTGGTTTTAGATCGACATACATATACCATTGATAAGGGCTTGAGCAAGATTAACGTATTGAGGTCTTATGTAGTTGGTTTTAGATCGATATGTCATTTAGAGGGTTTTGTTGGTTTTTTTGTTGACGTACATATGGCATTGAGAGGGATTTACGATATGTAGGAGAATTTAGACACCGATCATAGATTTCGAGAATCATCGGCAGGAAGAGACTCGGTGTTAGGTGTACTAAGCCCGTTGTCGTTCTTAATTATATTGTCTTTATATTTCCAAGCATACGAATTGTGGATATTTTTTTTGTTTAAAGAAAATTAGTTTAATTGCATCACGGTTTTTAAGATCTTGAATTTGTTCGTTTTATTTTCTTTAAAGCAAGAGTTATTGTAATAAGACTACCTGTAATTGATATTTGCCAAAAGAAAAGAAAAAAGGGGTGAAAAGAAGGAAAAATAAAAAAATATATATCCCCTGGCAAGATCACATTAGTACTTCTTTCAGAAATGCTATTCTTATGAAGCATATAAGAAATTGTTTACGATTTTTTCTTTTCTTTTTTTATATATTCTTATTTAGTAATTTTAGGTGGTTCCCAAAAATTTTAGACTAAAACAAATCAACCCAATTAGGTCGTTTTGAGTGAGGGAGTAGATACACGACTCCCTTGGAAGTGTAGTAGATTCTTTTTTTTCTATTTTTCTCCACTACTAAAAAAATAAATATGTAATTATGGTTATTATAAGGATTCATACTTTCCTACTTACATTTAAATTATGGTGAATATAATATATAATTGTTCAATTTTCTTATGCTTTTTTTTTTTGAATCCATAAGGATATGGGATAAATTATGTTTAATATAGATACATAATTACATTTCTCAATTTTATCCATATAGGTGTTTTATCTTATCTTAAAATCACGTACATAGTTCCCAATTTTTAGAAATTTTAAGATATTTCTATTTCTTTTGAAATTTGAGATACGATCCATTTTTTAAGCAACTTAAATTAGATGTATATTATCCAATTCTATAAAGAACTTAGTTAGATGAATCACGTGAAAAGAGAGAAAGTAAGGATAAAGTGAAAGAATATAAGTAGGAACCTTTCCATAATTTAATCAAAATTGATAAGGATAAGAAATAAGCCTTTTAAAGATAGAGGTGTAATTTTTTTAGTAAGGTTATCTTTTAAATTTAAGATAGAGACGCAATCTTTTTGGTAAGGAGTTCCTAATTTTTTTTTTATTGGAACAAAAAAGTCTTTTTTTTTTTTAAGAAAAAAAATCCATGTGGATATGCGAGTAGTTATGTTTATTTAGAATGCATAATTACATTTAATTAGGCTAAGAACCCAAATTAAAATTCATTTTTGGGTATAAAAATTAAGGTTAATTCCAAGGATTCATTCCTAATTTGGAAGTTTCCCCAATTACACTTGAATCAATTTTCTTATGCTTTTTTTTTTTCTCCAAAAAAAAAGGTCCACGTTGATTTGTGATATACAGAGTTACAAACTACGGTTAATTATAAAAATAATTTCCTATTTGCATTCAAATTAGGTTAATAACCTAATATAAAATTTGTTTTTGACTTTAAAATTAGGGTTAATTATCATGTCACATCCCTAATTTGGATACTTTCCTAATAACATCTAAATTAGGGCTAAGAAACTAATTTGAAATTTATGTTGGGTTTAATAATTTGTGGAAATATGCTAATTATCTTTAAATTTGCATAGATTTAGTTTTTTTAAAATCTTGAATATCTTTTCTAGCTACCTTATCTCCTAATTTAAAATTGAGTGTTCTAAGTCTATATATACTTATCTGATTATCTCCTCATTTAAAATGGAGTGTTCTAAATCTATATATACTTATCTAATTATCTCCTAATTTCTTGTCCATTTCCTCTCCCTTTCTTTCTATTCTGCAAACTCTCTCTCTCCCACTAGGATTACTACCTTTCCAGTAGGTCGCTATAAAGCCCCCCCCCCCCCCTCATATCGTAATTTAACTAAGATTAGGCCCTGCTCTCTCTCTCTCTCTCTCTCTCTCTCTCTCTCTCTCTCTCTCTCTCTCTCTACATACTTCTTAAATCCTAATTCAACAAGGATTAGGATACTACTAATTCTCTTGCTAAGTCTATGTACCATCTCCCTCTCGTTCATTCTAAGATTAACAAGAAAAACTAACCTCTTTCTGCAACTTGAGCTGAGATTGAGAGAGTCCATACCTGTGTAGCGTTATCCAACCATTCTCAATTCTCAATTCTCTTTTCTCTCTCTCTCATTGTCACATAGTTGCTTCTCCCTCTCTTTCAGTTATGCAAACAACCTCTCTACTGTAGCACGGATTACAGAATTTCGATCCTCGAGAGTTCAACTCCAAAACCGATGAAACACCACCGGAATGTCGATGTTCACTTCAAGTTTTTTATCAGAGAGATGATGGAGCTCAGTATCGTGATCGGGACCGGAGATGTTGGTATCCAGGATTTCGTTGATATCTATAGTGGGAAATCGCCTACTACTTTCGTGTGGAGGCTCTGAACTGGGAAATCTCTGTGTATTTTAAGCCAGCAAAAGGAAAATCTCTCTCTCTAGGCAGCAAAAGGAGAATCTCTATCTCTCTGTGTATTTTAAGCCAGCAAAAGGAAAATCTCTCTCTCTAGCCAGCAAAAGGAGAATCTCTATCTCTCTGTGTATTTTAAGCCAGCAAAAGGAAAATCTCTCTCTCTTGCCAGCAAAAGGAGAATCTCTCTCTCTCTAATGATTCGCTCTTTTTTTTATTCTCCAAAAATGAAAATCTCCTTCTGTGCTGCATTAAGAATGTTTCAATTCATACTTCCAAAAGCCAAGAATCTCTTTTTTATGACTTTTCGAACTTATGTATTTACAAGATTGAGGGGGCGTTTATGCATAGTGGGGTTCCTTTACCGGGAATACTTGATGTTGGGAAAGAGAGAGAGAGAAAGAGAGGTTTTGGGATAATTATGGGAAGAGAGAAGATAGAGTTTATATTGGGTATCTCTTTTTTAAATTAGTTTGGATTAAAAATAAGATTAAAATGAGTAAAGTTTGTTTATGAGTTAAAAGATAGAATATATGAGAACTCTATTGGCCAAGATAGGTGTTGAACAGTTAGATCGATTAAAAAATAAAACCTATCACAAATAAGATTTTGGGAAAGAGAGAGAGAGAAGCTGGGGAAAGAGGAGAGAGAAAAGAGAGGTTTTGGGATAATTATGGGAAGAAAGAGGATAGAGTTTATATTGGGTATCTCTTTTTTAAATTAGTTTGGATTAAAAATAAGATTAAAATGAGTAAAGTTTGTTTATGAGTTAAAAGATAGAATATATGAGAACTCTATTGGCCAAGATAGGTTTTGAACAGTTAGATCTATTAAAAAATAAAACCTGTCACAAATAGTCTTCGGATCTAAAATTTGGACCCAAGCTCGACCCGTCAGGTCCAATTTTTTGACCCATACCCGAACCCAGATCAGGTCTATCCCTCGGATCCTGGGTCTAGTTCTATGTCCGTTGCCACCCCTATCTTTGTATATTTTTCCTTAAAGTATTTAGGAGTCAGAAAGAACTCGATCTTATTTAACCACGTCTTAAGATTGGTTCATATTCCTTGCCCATTGAGAGAATATATGGGATCTCTATTGGCCAAGATAGGTTTTCAAAAGTTAGATCTGTTAAGAAATAAAACCTAAAAACAATGGTATGGAGATATTTTTTCTTAAGTATATTTAAATATATAAACCTTAATTATATTTAGGGAAATGACTATTTTAACTAATAATTTATTTATTTATTTTTAATAATTTTTAGATCATCGATTCGTACTGCTTAAGACCACAATCCATTCTGATTGGATCCTAATCAAGTGGACCATTGCCAAATAGTCGGGTTCATGGGCCTGCCCAACCTCCCCGGTTTCCCACCCCTACTCCATGGGACCCAAATCGGGATGACCTTCTGACCTGTGGGTTAACCCGGCTTGAATATCAGCTTACTGATTACTTGTATGGTTGGTAACTTTGGTCAAATCTTTTCATTCTTATGGAGTTTATCTTTATTTGAGAAAAGCAGTGCATATGACCATCTTAGGAAAGATTATGATCTCTTATTTATTTTTTGCGATCTTTTTTTTAACAAGTTTTTTTTTTTTTTGGTGATCTTTATTTTTTTGAACAAGTATGTTTTTTTTTTTTTGTGTGATCTTTTTTTTTAACACGTATTTTTTGTGATCTTATAATTATCAATTGTTTTGTGTTTTACCTGCAAATATAATGTGACCCCTTTCTCTAGTCTCGTTAAAGAATTTGAAGCCTGGCTTTATGTTTTAAAAAAAAAAATCCTCTAATTATCAATTGTTTTGTGTTTTACCTGCAAATATAATGTGACCCCTTTCTCTAGTCTCGTTAAAGAATATGAAGCCTGGCTTTATGTTTTAAAAAAAAAAATCCTACCTTCGTGATATATTTAGATATCTTGTATGTAATTTCTTTGCTTTCAATGCATTGTTTAGAGATTATTTCTCAAGACAACTGATTTTACGCATAGAAATCTTCTTTTTTTGTTAAAAAAAAAAAGAAGATTTCTTGGCAGAGAGAGAGAGAGATTGCCCATAGGATGATTGTGTACGAGAAGGATATTATATCTATCATTTGCTTTTCATATACATAGAATGGAGCATACGGAGAGCATACTGTATGCTTAATCACTAGGAGAGTTTTTTTCTTTCAAGCCAAATTTTGGGATATGCTTAAGAACGAGATGATTACTTTCAAGAAAAAATGGGATATGTAAATTACAAGGATACATACTTCCCTAATTACATTTAAATTAGGGTGAACCTAATATATGTAATTTCTCAATTTTTTTATGTCTTTTTTTTAAAAAAAAAATCAAATCCATGTGAGTATGCGACAAATTATGTATACTTAGGATACATGATTATATTTAAATTAGGCTAAAAACCCAATATAACATTCATATTGGGGTATAAAAATTAGGGTTAATTCCGAGGATTCATTCCTAATTACGAAACTTCCCCAATTACATTTAACTCAATTTGCTTATGCTTTTTTTTTTATATAAAAAAAAAGAAGTCCAAGTGGATATGGGATATACAAACTATGGTTAATTATAAAGATACTTTCCTAATTACATTTAAAACTTTTATACAATTATAGATCGTTTTGATTTGAACTATTTTTTGGAGTTTAAAATTTTATAATTAGAGATAAAAAAAGATTATCTCACCGTCTTAAAAAATTTTGACATCAAAATTGCATCTGACAAAGTTTGAATGTGCACTTTAATTGTTTAATGTTTCAATCTTACGCAAACCACACTCTTTTATTAAAGACCGGTTGCAAGATTAAAGAGGATGCAATCCGTAGCCTTAAAAATTATTCGTAAATAAGGTTTTAGAAAACGAAGTGAAATATACAATATTTACATATACAAATCCCAATTTTGATCATTTTATTGGATTATTATTTTATCTGTAGTGAGTGTGCCCTATAACGATGGCCCCAATTTTCACGTAAATAAACTTTTTCTAATAAAAATATAAAGAACAAAAATTAAATCATTTTAGTGGCCCCATAAGATCAGCCTAAATTTAATTGAAACTATGCACCCTCTGAATTTAAAATAGTATTTAGATGGCATTTTGACTAATTTCTACCTAATCTTTGCCCTATATTTGGTTTGAAAGCATTTGAAATGGGAAATGGTATCATACTACATATTGTAAATTTTGTTAATGTTCAGCAATATTGTTCAAAAAAAAAAAAGTTTCGTAGAATTTTGTTTACTAAGATTGATCCTCACCAATTGCGTTCAATGGATGGTTGAGATGAACCATTGCTTCACCATTGTTCTCTAAAGTGAAGGATTGGTCCTCCACTGATCATGGTGAATGGATGGTGGATAAAATATGCTATAATTCCCCTGTTGGAAAAATACTATGGATACAATTTTTTCAAATAAACCTGAAAATTTGAATAAATTTAGGAAAATTAGAGCTTAACTCATTGCAGGCTCTCAATTAAATCACAAGAAGGAAAAGAGGAGCCACGTGGCTGGGAAAGAGATGCCAAATTGTATGAAATATAAGGTACTTAAGGATGAAAAAAGAAAGAAAGATGGGATTGTATACAACGAGACCATTTACCTTTCGTACAAGGAGATCAGAATTACTTATAATCATCCGATGTGAAATCTGATAGCTTGGGGTGTGTCACAAAGATTGAGAAAATTTATTTTGAACTTTATGTGCCATCAATGAAATGAATGCGGCCACCCAATTTCACATCTAGTAGACAAAGATTAATTATGACCACATTGTACTAAAGATAAAGGTTGGGATATGCGACAATTTATGTTTATTTATGATACATAGTTACATTTCAGTTAGGCTTAAAAGCCAAATATAAAATTTATGTTGAGGTACAAAAAAGTAAGGTTATTTTAAGGATTCGTTCCTAATTTGAAAATTTCCCCAATTACATTAAAATCAATTTTCTTATGCTTTTTTTTTTTTGCAAAAACAAAAGTCCACATGGATATGTAACATACAAAGTTACAAACTACGGTTAATTATAAAGGTATTTTCCTTATTGCATTTAAAGTAGGGTTAAGGAACTAATCTGAAATTCGTTTTTGGCTATAAAAATTAGGGTTAATTATTAAGACACATCCCTAATTTGGACATTTTCCTAATTACATTTAAATTAGGGCTAAGAAACTAATTTGATATTTATGTTGGGTTATAATAATTTGTGAAAATAAGCTAATTATATTTAAATTTGAAGAGATTTAGTTTTCCTAAAAGCTTGAATACCTTTTTTAACGACCGATCTCCTAATTTAAAATGAAGTGGTCTAAGTCTATATATACTTATCCTCTTTTTGAACCACTACAATTCTTGTCCGTCTCCTCTGCGTTTGTTTCTATTTTGCAAACTCTCTCTCTCTCTCTCTCTCTCTCTCTCTCTCTCGAGAACAGTGTTCATAAAATCGAACCGGAACAGTTAACCGGACATAGGCCTGGAAGCGGTTTAACCGGCCTAACAGGTAAACCAGCCGATTCAACCACTCTATTCAGGCAAGTCCCAGGCGGTAAAAAAAGTGTTGAAAACAAAATTAAAAAATAAAAAAAAAAATCTACTAAAATATGAAAAACATATAAAGAATGATTAAAACAAAACACATTCAAATGAAGCTGAAAATTATTGAAAAAAATGGATTTTAACCTACTTCATATTTTTCAATTGTTATTTTTAAATTTGCTAAAAAAAATGGAAAAATATAAAAGTGAGTATTAATAACCAAAACAATTTTTAATTTTTACCATAATGTAAAGAATATTTAAAAATGCATTATAAATTATTTTTGAAAATTTATATATATATTTTTGATTTTTTTTTTAAATACCGGTTGATAACCCTAACCGCCCAAAACGGGAACCAGTTGCTAGCCGGTTCTGATCTAACAGGGCCGTTAGCGATTAGATCGGGTGATTTTACAAACAATACTCTAGAATCTAGATAGTTTTCTCATTAAAATTTATTCAATATGAAAGACTATGTAAAAGATGGATTATTAAATATTTTGATTTGTACTGTGAAATATTGTAGAAAAATAAAAAAGGCAAAAAATAAAAAAATTCGATCATGTAATAAGAAGGATCCCAAAATAATCATAAACCAATAAAAATCATATAACAATGTATTTTTAGATCACATTATTGTAGCTTTCAACTAAATGTGTTTTTTTTTTTAATTTCCTTAAAATGGCATGTTGCTCACTTAAACTTCACTCGGCCGAGTCCGGATCAGAGTCCAAGCAGGCACAACCGAGTTTGTGAACACTGATGCATTCTTAATTAGGATACTTATACGCTCCTAATTAGGATACTTATAATAAGATATCTATGATTAACGGTCCTTATGGACTATGGTTAATTATTTTACTATGAAAAAAAAAACAGAAAATGACTTGCTCTGGGAGCAAATGGAGACTGTAAAATTTTCTATGGTTAATTATATAGTACATATCCAAACAAAGTTTAACTTCCCTGTCTTAAGTTGTTACACACATATACAATTTGTGTACTTTTTTTAAAAAATAATTACAAAGATGTCCATACTTGGGATTTCTAAGATTTGAAGTTTATCAAAATCCCATAGGTGCAATTGAGGAGGGAAAAAGATTCGAGATGGCATTTGAGGAGGGAACAAGATTTCAGATATTTTTAACTTATACGGCATTTGGTAATAACGGCATTTCCGTAATTTTCTCTCAATTATAAGAATATATTTCTATTAGGAAAAAATCCAATACATTTGAATTAGAGCTAAAAACCTAAATTTACCTCAATTATAAAGATATATTCCGATCAGGAATCATTTAAATTAGGGGGCTAAAAACCCAATATGAAATTGAGGTTGAGGTATAAAAAATCGTGCTAAGAATTAGTTTCCTAAAATTTTGGGTATCTTTTTGGGAATCTCAACTACCCCATCTTAGAACCTTTGATCACTTGGGCTTCATTGCTAATCACTATTATTCCCATGGAGATCCCATGAGTAATGCCATGACTCAAGCAGTCACAAAAACCCGTGGTAGTCCACCATCCCCGGTGAGCCACCACTCTCGATTGGCTATCAATTCCAACGGTCTATCAATACCAATAGACCGATATCCCCAATGAACCACTACTTCTAGCTGTTCATCACCGTGGATGATACACATTTCCCAGTGGACCACTATCGTCAACAGATCAGCATTCCAATGGTTCATTATTGCCTATAAGACCATTATCATTAGAGAGTTCATCACTTCCTTACCTTTCAAACACAGTTTCGTCCCCGTGGAGTTTTTATGCATCAGCTAGCCACTGGACCATCTAAAAACCCCATACCCTGCAAACATGAGCCATACATTACCTTGAAATGACCCAAAAATCCCCAAGATGGTTCACTTTAAAAATAAAATCCTCACCCATGGTATTTGATACCCCAGTGAGCCTGATGCAAATACGATCCCTCTATCATATACATTTTCAAGGAAGAAAGATCTCTCTAAAAAGAAAAGAAGCCGATCTTGATGAACATCCGATGATGATCGTCATGAGAGCTTCCGGTGGACACAGCCACAAAGCTATGGGCAAAATTGCCAAAATAAAAGAATTGGGCATGGTGAAAACCTGCAAGCGCGGCGTGAGTAAAAATGACAGGTGGGCATGGCCATGAAGCCATGAGTAAGAGTGTCTTGAAAACGAGAATACCGAGCATGATGAAAACCCGAAAAGGCGTCATGAGTAAGAACAAAAATTAAAGGTGGACGCGACCTCGAAGTCACTGGTACAAGAGCCTTAATAAAAAGAAGAAGCTAGTGAAAACCATTTTTATGACGCCACTTCTATCCAGTTCAGGTGAAAACCCGAAAGGGCACTTGAACCAATAAATAGGTTGATACAGCTTTTGACTAAAGTTGACTTAACCAATTATAGCAGAAAATTGGAAGGAACTGAGTGAAAATCAGACCAACCCTTCTCAAAACGAAGTTCCCATGACACTGAGATAAAGTCCACCAAGGGCCCTCAGTTGTTGCAAATAAAGCTGCTGATGTGGGAGAAATTCCCGCGACACTAGGATAAAGCCCACCAAGGGTCCTCAGTTGTTGCAAATAAAGTTATTGATGTTTGAGAAAGCTCTTAAGTAAGGCACTCACTCAGAACCAAGACGAAGCTCTCGCGACATTGGCATAAAGCCCACCAAGGGCCCTCAGTTGTTGCAAATAAAGTTGTTGATGTGGGAGAAAGTCCTTAAGCAAGGCACTCACTAAGAACCAAGACGAAGTTCCCGCGACACTGAAATAAAGTCCACCAAGGGCCCTTAGTCGTTGTTAATAAAGATGTTGATGTGGGAGAAAGCCCTTAAGCAAGATTCGAGCCAAGACGAAGTTCTCGCGACACTGGGATAAAGTCCACCAGAGGCCCTAAGTTGTTGCAAATGAAACTGTTGATGTGGGAGAAAGCCCTTAAGCAAGGCATTCACTCAAAGCCAAGAAGATTGGAAGGTACTAGGTGAAATCCAGACCAGCCCTTCCCTACCAACTAGATTGAGAGCAAAGCCCACCAAGGAAACCCATTAGCTGGTCCATTAGGAGGTGTTGTTGAGACGAAACGGTAAGCCCTTCCACAAACCGGTCAACACTCTCCCAAAAAATGGATTCTAGTGGCATTGGGAAGGAAGCCCTTAAGCCAGGCCCCTAATCGCTAGAGTCCACTTTGGTTGCACCTCCGAGAAGAAGCTTAGCATGGTCTCCTCCTCAAGGATCGTGTTGATGCTGGTGATCGAGAAGAAAAACATTGTTGAGAGGCAACTAATGTGTCTTAGTAAGGATTCAAAAGAAGAGCTTCGACGAAATTTTTTTATTCTGAATGCTACACTTCTCGCTTCTCTCAAAGATCAGCATTCGGTAGGGCAAGTTGTCATGTGTCATTTTACGATTTGTATCCTTGGAACGAATAAGAAGAGACCCAATAACAACTTGGTCCTATTGGTACTTAAGAATCCGCCAGACCATGGGAATATTATAAAATAAGCCTAAAATTGGGAAACCTCTAAAAGAGTGATGAAACGGCTTCAAAAGTCATGAAAAGGGTAGTTTGGGATGCCCAAATGATGCTCTCAAAGTTTGTTATATTCCGATCAGTTTCAATATGATGAAGACGAAACTCGGTTTCCAAATCCAATTCTTATCGTGCTGAAAAGGGATCTTATAACTACATCCCTATTTTTGGAGTCTCAATATACGAGCAAACCACTACCATTAGATCTGAAACATCAAAAACCCCCAAGAACCAAATTTGGGCTCAATCAAACTTTCTAGGACCATTCTGGACCCAACTTACATTAAAATGGTGGTTTTACACTATTGCGATGCAGCCTCGGTGAATCAGTTTCCATTTATGAAAACTGCGTTTTCCCACTTCAGAATGATTTTCAAATTATCGTAACTTGCTCATTTTGAATAGAAACAAGCTCAAATTTGGACACAAGCTAGGTCTCGATGACCCGGTTGTTTTGACATATGGCACGTGTCATGAAGTAGCCCGAACGAGAGAATTTCTCGAGAGAAGTTGAGCTTCAAAGCTTAAATTAGATTTTATACAAGAAGACATCCTAAACTTTGTGTAGTCATAACTTGAGATCCCGGTGTCGGATCGTCGTAAATATAGGTCTGTTGCCACCGTATCGCGAACGTATCGCGAACGTATCGCGAACGTATCACGAACGTATCGCGAACGTATCGCGAACGTATCGCGAACGGCTACAATTTGGGATAATTTTAGTAGACAATTGGATGCCGTATAGTACGAATTTAGAGGTTGAAAAATGTAAGATGTTTTGGTAGCCGATATCCCATTTTTCAGCGACTGTCCAAATTTAGAATATGCCTAAACAGAAACCAAATTGGATTAAATTTAGTGCAAAGTGATCGAGATATTGTCTTCTTCAAATTGTGATCGAAATGAGGACTCGAAATATTATGGATAGCACCGAATTGGTGGTCGAAGTTTATAGACTTTGCCGTATTTTTGGTTCTTCATGAAAATCCATTTCAAGAAGATCAAAGGGCATCAAATGTTCGGATAAATCAAATATCAATTCTACGACAATTGATCGCCTGAATTACTGTTGCAATAGTCCGAACAAGCACCCGAAGTCTAGCAATGGCAAGAGGCCCCTCATGGAGTGATGATTTTGTTATTCGCTCAAAAGAACAAAGGGATATTTTGGTCATTTGGCCCAAAAATGATATTTTATTTTAATTCATTTAATATGTAATTTTCCACAATTTGGCTTAGTTTTGAGCATTCTACCATTGTTTTGTGGTTGCTCTATATAAGTAAGCTCAAGTCATTTGTAAAGGGGCTTGATCATTTTGAATGAAGCTTGAGCATTGAAGAGTGAGTTTTAGCTTATTATTTTCCCTTTCTTCTAAGTTCTTGATCAAGTTGAGAGGAGAGAGAAACTTTAGGTAGAGCGAGAAAACACCCCTACACCATAGTCACTAAACCATACACTACACCCTAGAACCTAAACTATACACTACACCCTAGATCCTAGACCATACATTACACCCTATAGTACACCATACACCATGCGCCCTAGCCTACATCCCTAGTCCAATTACCACATCCTAACCTTAACCCGAACCTAACCTCTCTATCTAATTTGCATGCAAGAAGGCCTATGGGAGTGCACCTAGGCTGGGACATACCCCAAGCCCATTCTCTCTCCTCTCCCCTTTTCTCTTTCTTCTTTCTTTATCTCTCTACACTTCCGTTTCCTGCAACCAAGCCCAGGGCCGCACCTAGCTGCGGCCTCGACTTTGCTCAGTCTTCATTCTCTCTCATCTTGATATCTCTTTCCCCTTGTTGCGCACATACACTTAGGGTCGCACCTACCAATACCCCGACTTTGCCTGCTCGTACTTCTCTCAGCCTCTCTTCTTTTCCCCCGGTTGCATGTACCCCAGGGCCACACCGGACTGCGGCCTTGTCTCTCTCTTCTTATTTCTTTGTCAGCTACTCTCCCTTATCTCGCTCTACGTTTAGGGTTGCACCAAACAGCAGCCACGACTCTTTGCCCCCATATCTCTCCCCTCCTCGTTGCCCCCTCTCGTTTCAAAGCCTCATGCCGCACCTGTGTGTGGACCCAATGCACCCTTTTCACATTAATCTCTCCCATATTCATCCTGAAACACGGGGCCACGCTTGCGAGTGGACCTCCCCCTTCGCCCTCTTGTCCTTCCACCTCCCTTACTTGCATTCAAACCGAAGCCGCGCTTCTCTTGTCTTTTTCCTAACCAAGCCCATCCTTAGTTGCATATACCTATGACTTTAATCTTCACAACCCCTCACATAAGTCCATCCCCTTGTGTTGGTAGCTTCTTCTGTCACTCGAGCATCTGACTTAGTGTCTTCATTTTGAGTCACTAACTTAATGTCATTTTGAGCCACTTTAAGAGTGTTAACTCTCATATTACTACTCTAACCTCCACTCTATACAGTCGAGTTGAGTTGCGAGAGATATAGATGCTCTTGCCCTTGACTATTTGACTGCTCTGATCGCCAAGTCTTATAACGCACGAGTGGTAAAGAACTTCCATCACCTTTCTTTCTTCATCATCTATTCCCAGCCACTCCACTTAATCATACCATTAAAGAGGAGCATTTCTACTTGAATTCCCATAGTAATTTTGAGATAAAGAACCGTGATGACGTGTTGACATAGGGCCTTTTAACTAGAGGGTGGTCAGCTGTGGTTAATGCTACAGGGCAGAAAGTTCACTCCCAGAGGATTAAGTGAATCGACCCATTTAGGTCGATAGTTTCGTGTTTCTTCCTAAATAAAAGTTGTATAATTTTGAGTCTATTCTATCTGGAAATAAGTCCCATAATTTCCAAAACTTGAAATCCTCATGATCAATTTGAGGATATTTGGGCATCAAAACAACCTCTTATAGTGAAATTTTTAAGGTAGGCTCTAATTTGATTGTTTAGAGCCTAGGCTCTATATAAACTTTTTCCCTCAAAATTTTCATTTATTTATAGATCTATAATTAGATAAAAAAAGATTTTTAGATAATTCTAATAATTTTTTACATCAAAATTACAAGTTATTATAAAAATTGGAAGTGCCCCATGCGGATTGTTCAAGGTTGCAACCTTAAATAAACATTCCAAAAAAAAAAAAAAAGAAAGAGAAGGTTTTCTAATTTATTTATTTATTCCCTCCATCATAAACACAATCCCACGCAACTAGGACCCACAAATTATTTACCATTAATTAATTCATTTTCCTTCTATTTTTTAAAATTTTAATCAATCAAGATAGGTGGCGAAGGTGCATTCCCTCCATCATAAACACAATCCCACGCAATTAGGAAACACAAATTATTTACCATTAATTAATTCATTTTCCTTCTATTTTTTAAAATTTTAATCAATCAAGATAGGTGGCGAAGGTGCATTCCCTCAATCATAAACACAATCCCACGCAACTAGGACCCACAAATTATTTACTATTAATTAATTCATTTTCCTTCTATTTTTTAAAATTTTAATCAATCAAGATAGGTGGCGAAGGTGCCCTCGGAAAACCCTCGGGCATATCCAGCGCCGTTTTCCTTTTTCGAAAGCGCGGTCCGAGAAGAAAAGAGTAATTTGTTTGGTAACACAGGACACAGCCTTCTGTTTGCGGCACGCACTGAAACGGGCCTTGACAAGCTTCGGGGACCCTTTTTCTCTCTGCTCTGTGCTATAGATCGATTCTAAAGAGAGAGAGGGAGGGAGGAGATCATCAAGTATTATGGATGTTGGTGAGCTTTGGGCCATCTTCGGGCCAGGTCTAGCGGGTGCCGTCTTCGGTGCTGGTTGGTGGTTTTGGGTCGATGCAGTTGTTTGCAGCTCGGTCAAGGTTTCCTTCGTTCACTACCTCCCTGGTATAAACTCTATCTCTCTAAACTTCATTTCTTCTCTTAATTAGGTTTTCCCCTCGGATCACAACTGTGTTGATCTGAATGGACTTCTCTTGGGACAGGCATATTTGCATCCCTCGCAGCTCTCATGTTCAACAGCGTGAGGAGAGATGATATTGACTATTCCCCTTACGATGGCGGAGAATGGAGGTGAGCTTCTGATACCTTCGTGTCTCTCTCTGAATAAATAAGTTCCAATTAAATAGTTTTTCTATCAAGATTGATGAGATTGGGATATAATGTTGAAATCAACCGTTTTTGAGGGTTGAAATGCCTTTATTTTTTGAAATATGTTATGTATATATGATAAAAATAGGGAAATTTGCAAAACTAGAAGACCCAAAACAGGTGGTAAAAAAAGAAAACCTAAAAGAAACAGTAAAAAATACCCCTTGCAATGAGTAATTAAGAAGGAGATGGAGTATGATTCTGTTGGTGGGCGTGCTGAGGGGCTGCTGTTGGGCAAGCTGAGGGGATGCTGCTGTGTGAGCTGTGGGGATGCTTGTGTCTTGAGAGCGTGGAGCTTGTCATAAAGGTCCAACAGGTCTTCAAGATCAGCAATCCTCGGAAGCAGCAGGTCGTCGTCTGAATGTGAATCAAGAATAGGATAGGGGAGGGGAGAAGAGAGAAGAGGAGGGGTAAAGACTAGAGAGAATGCGAGAATAGAGAAACTCTGCTATCGATGCAAACAATAGCTCACCAGACCTAGGTATACCAAGAATAAGATGAGGCAGAGGAGAAGAGAGAAGAGAAAGAGGAGGAAAAGGGGAGAGAAGGGTTGGTAGAAGAGAGACAGGGATAGAGGAGAGGAATAAAGGGAAGGGAGGGAGGTGAAAATAGGTATAGGGGCAAAAGGTAAAGAGGGTGCAGTGACTGTCTAATAAAGGATGGAGACGAGAGTGAGAATTTTAGAATAGATGAGAGGAAGAGGGGAGGGAGAATTAAGAAAGAAGGGGATAGGTAGAGATGGGGAGGCTTAGAGATATGAGAAACAGGGTTGGAGTGCTTTTTCTGTTGATCAATGTGCAGTATTAATGGTTTTTTAGTTTTCATGATGTAGAATTTGATGTTTGTACAAATGGAGCTTCTTCAGTTACTAGTACTATTCTTGCACGTGCTTGACTGATGGGATCTGGCGTTCAGTGTGCTGCACCCAAACCGGGGTCTTGGTTTTAGGTGGGTAACAACTTGGAATAGAGTTTTGTATAGATTCTGATCCTTGTGTATAAAAGAAAATTCTACGAATCTCAACTTTATCTAGTGTATCAAAAAGCGCAGGGTGGGTCTTAGGCGGCCTGGGAGGTGCAGGCCGCCCAGCGCCTAGGCGGGCGCCTAGAACCTGGGCGACTGCCAGTTGAAATTTGAAAAAAAGTAAAAACCATACCAAATTATTACCAATATAATACCATATTCCAAGTTTAAAAAAAAAAAGATAGACGCTGAGAATTGAATTTTGATAATCCATATTGTTAAAACAGTAAACTGTAAAACCATGCAAGTGTAGGTAGGATATAAAAGTCAACACTTAACACAGCAGAAATTTAGAAAATATACAGTGTAGCAAAATTCAACACTCATGACTCAACACAACAGTCAACAGACTCAACACTCAGCACCAAGAGGCAAGACTCTTCAGTCGTCGTCATCATCATCTTCATCAGAAGAAATATCAATAGGGCAAGCCTCATCATATGCATCGGATTCGAGGACATCATCATCAGAGTCATCTCCCTCTTCAATATAACGCTCATCTTCCTCTGTTTCTTCTGAATCTGCCTCTTCCTCCTCCTTTTCTTCTACCTTCCTCTGACTAGTCTGTGCAGATGAGGCCCTAAGAGTCTTGGCTGCTGTACCCTTTTCTTTGTGCTTCTTTGAACTCAAATATTGTATAATTTCCTCCTTGGTAGCCTCATGAACATTTTTACAAGGGGCAACATCCCCCTTAATACCGGAAGGGTGTTTTTTAAATCGGTAAATGCCCCCATTAGTATCCTTTCCACAATAATTATATTTAATACAATTTTTATCACTTGGATTCGGGTTATAACCATACTTCCAACCCCGGATCACAATTCCGTCTAGAACCTGAAGAAGATACTTCCATATAACAAGGTTTATTTCATCCTTTTCTGGTTCTTCAAAATTTAGAACATGTTTAATCTCATCCCGAACTGCTTCAGGAATCTTGTACAAGAAGCAACATTACCTCTAACACTAGCAAGGTGTTTTTTGAATTGGCTAATAACCCCATTGGTATCTTTTTCACAAAAATTTTCAACTTATACAATTTTTATCGTTCGATTTTGGGTACCCTTACTTCCAATCTGGATCACTTTTTCTAGGAGTAGCAGAAATAGATCTACGACAATGATTTTGTTCTTGTTTTTGTTTTACTTAACTTACAAATTGCTTAATTTCCTCTCTAATAGCTTCAGAAACATTTTTGCAAGGGGCAACATCCTCCTTAATACCGACAAGATGTTTCTTAAATTAGTTTATGCCTCATTTTGTATCTTTTTCATAAAAATAGCATCTAACACAATTTTTGTCATTTGAATTCGGGTTGTATCCATATTTCCAACCTGGATCTCCACTCCGACTAACTCGTGAAGAAGACATCTCAAAATAAAACAAGCAATCTAAAAGTTGCACTCGCTTTGGTTGTTCGAACTCCAAACTTTGAGAAACACTTCGATGATTCGATCCAATGAAATGTAGTTTTTTGGATGTTTCTTTCTCTCTAAAAGGGTTTCTTGGGGGTTTAGGTTTCAAATGAACCTAAAATCCATCTTTTTAAACTTTTATATCTTGAAAAAAATGAAAAAAAAAAAAAAAAACGATGCTTTTTCGCCTCTGGGTGAGGCGCAGGCCCTGGGCAATGCGCCCAGGCGTTCTAGACTGCCTAGGCGCTGGGCGGTCTGCTTTTTTGAACAATGACTTTATCATATTTCACCTAAATTACATTTATATATATGATGTCTTTGGAATTTTTTATGGTGCATGGATAAGCTGGAGGAGTGTTACCTTTTTCTTTTTTTTTTCTCCCTTAAGAATCAAGGTTGTGGAGTCTATAAATGTGATTGCTGCACATTACTTGTTACTGATGTTTCTTGGAAAAGCCATCATAAATTTATAAAGATTACCTAGAATTACAGGAAGAATGTAACTCACAACCCAAGCCTACTAAGGAAATGGGATAATTAGACACCTTGTAATCGTCCTGTTATAGTGGCTAGATTAGTTATGCTTTTTTTTCTCTAGATATCATCATTATGAAAGTTTACATAAAGAGAATCACGGGTATGTTTTCTTTTGTCAAAGTTCTTATTTGTGCTATCTAAATACTGGTCAAGAATATGTTCCTCATGAGATAAAGTGTGTCTTCAGCTGTGACTTGACTTTATCAGGATAACTGAAATGAAATTTAGTTGACTTTATTGGGTTGGAAAAATACCTTTTGGACAGATCAAATGAGCTTGCCAGCAATGGGCAATTCTTTTGCCCATTATAGGCATATTACTCAAAAAAGTGCCAGTGATGGTTTTCCTAGAACTTATCCCCAAGGGACAACCTAAATAAATAGTAAAGAAAAGGAGAAAAAGTAATGAAATGATAAGGGATGAGTAGTGGATAACAAATATGAACATAAGAGTAAAGATCTTTCGTAGGGGATTAGTCCCTTATTGGGAGGACTCCCCTATCGGTCATCCACTTCATGTTGTGCTTCTTTGAGAACATAGGAATAGGGAATGGACAACTGTTGCCTCTCTTAAACATCTTTATCATGATATTAGCTATTGCCTAGGGATGATCTGTCTCTATGGGTTTATTTAATGACAACAACCAAGTGATCCTTCATGAGAGCAGTAGATTACATTGTGGCCTATCAGTGAGATTGTTGCTTTAGCCTCAGGGAAGTCTCAGTTCCTTTGACTTTGTGAAGGTCTTGAGGGAGCTTCCATGTTGTTCATGGTTTGTAGTTTGGACTCCCATCCTAGATGGGCCTGTGCACCTCTGAAGCTAGCCCTTTTGGCCGCAAGTTTATTGTTGGAGGTAGTGCACCTGACTACTAGTTTCCATTCATGAATTAGACAGTCTGTTTTGAAGCCAGAAAGTTAATTGACTCATAAGACCCACACAACAGTGGAATCTCTATTTTTTTTCCTCGGTCTAAGGTGATATATAGATAATTACAATAGAAAAGGTATAGATATAAACATTTGTTGGTTTATCTCCTACCGTGGCCCTTTGATAACTTGGGTGTGACCCAGAAAATCTAGATTGCTGAAGAAGTGTTTCCTTAAGAAAGTTTCTTATGCTACATTCACACAGGTGGTGCAAACCAACTTGCTTCATGGTTTTCTGTGCTTCCTAGAGCAGATGAAACAGGATTGGCGGATTGCCGCCATGCCCTTTCAAGATGTTCTATAGTAAGAATCTTTTATCTTTGATTGCCAACCAAATAAAAAAAGGTACATGGTGGGAGTTGGTTACCCCTCCCTTTGCAATTCTTTGGAAGTACCGTAAAGAAAAGGAGAAGAACTCTTGGGAAGTGCTTGACTGAAATAGCCATGCTATCGCATCTCCATGGCCCATTCCAAGAATTTCTTGGATGAAATTATATGTGATTATTTATTCTATTATTTCGTATTTCTTTCTATGTATAATTCTAAACAACAAATCGCTGCTTTTTCTTTTGCACGGAACATTTGATTGGTGTTATATTGAGTTACCTATGTCTGCTTTGCTTGATTATAACCATGGCAAGGGTTTACTAGGTGAAATGTTGTCTTTTCAATATTTTCTTGAGATATTGAGTTACCTATGTCTGCTTTGTTTGATTCTGTCCATGGCAAGGGTTTACTAGTTGAAATGTTGTCTTTTCAAAATATTTTCCTAAGACCAAGATGACTGCATTGGGTTACAAAAATTATATGAGTTTTTTTACCTTTACACTAGGGGCAAATGTGGTGTTTCTAACTCATAATGAAATTGTGTTTTAGAGAGCTTGACAAGTTTATTGTGGCTATAACCTTCAATCTGTTATGAATTTATGAGAAAACTGTTGTTCTCTATTTTTATTTGAAGAAGTCTTGTTCTGGTTCTCTATTTTAATAAATGACTTGGTTATTATGTTATGCTGCACGCAAGAACCATTGAAGTGATCAAATGGCTTACGAATATCAATCATCGAGTTTGATGTGATCATATGCCTAGGTCAACTTTGTCCTTTAACCCCTATTACATTTTAAATCAACAATTGGTCATTGGGAATGCATATGTGAAAGAAGACATATAGGAAAGATACATAGATAGAAATTTTGTGCTTGCACCAATGCATGAACACACAGGCATACACATAAACTTAGCAGATATTTATGTTGGCATGTGTGTGTTTCTAATATTGTTGTGCGTATGTAACCATGTGTCTTATTTAGGCCACAGAATCTTTCTTTTTTATCATCTTGTTAACTCTGGGTTTATGTGTACATAACATTGGAGGAGTACATGGCCTCCTCTTTATGTCCTTGGTCCCTTTTGAAGTTCTATCATTTCGCCTAGTGGTTTTTTAAGTTTACTATCTTTGGTAGAACAAGTGTGGTAGGGTCGTCCAAATGCTCAAGCACTTCCTAGCCGTGTTTTTTTTAGAAGGAATGAGTATTATAGGGTGCCTGCGACTGTTGTCAGCTTATGGATTCCATCTATGGATATGAGATGATAAACAAGGAAAGGTTTTTCTGGAGTCACAGTCATCAATAGGTTTGTTGCCATCTTTCCCCAGTTCTTACCTCATAAGGACGAGTGGAGTTGGGACCCTCTCTCCCAACTCTATTAAAAAGGATATGCTAAGGGCATACTAGCAGCTTTGGCCTTCGATATTCAAGACAAGAATGGATCTGGTTTGTGTGGGGCTGGGGCTGCTTCAGTCCTCTATCACCCACATCTCCATTCTGTGGAGTGACAGATAAAGGTGCTTCATGGTGCAACCACTTTGTTCTTACTTGTTACTTCAAAAACACGGTGGTTAGGGGTGTGGGCATAGTTTCAAAAAGCGCTATGTGGGTCCTAGGTGGCCTGGGGGGTCCAGGCTGCCCAGCGCCTAGGCGGGCACCCAGAACCTGGGTGGCCCAGTTGAATCCAAATAAGGATTCTGGCATTCTGCAGTTAGGTCAGTATCAGTTATATGTATTGCAGTACATAATTCAAATTATACTGCATATTATTTAGCATATAGCACACACTCTATAAGCATAACCATAATCCATAAGTCGGTTCATACTCTATATCCAATTAAAACTTAAAATTTTTCAACCAACCAAATTATCAAACCAAGTTATCAAATAGTATCACACCAGTACTGCAGTACACCACCATGAGGAAGAAAACAAAACTGAATTATGAAACTAATACTTGAAGACTCAAAAGAATCTTTAATAGTTCAATAATCAATACACAGTACTTCAATCAAAGTTCAAACTTCAAAGTTTAATAATTATTCAACAATCAACATTCATCAATCATCATTCATTCATCATCAGAAAATCTTGGGTCAGCTGCATTGACATCATATTCATCAGAGTCGACGGAGTCGTCACTCTTCTCGACATATTGGTTGTCCCTGTCCTCCTCCGTCTCTTCTGAATTAGCCTCTTATTCCTTCGGGATCACCACTCTTATTAGATCCCGAAGAAGACATTTAAAAAATAATGCAAATTACTAAAGCAATTAAAAAAATCACTTACTCTGAGTTTGATTGCTCAATCTTCAAACTTCTACCTCAAAGATGCTTCTAAATACTCAAAATCTTCTAAATCTAATAACTTTGCAAAACATCAAAAAGTAAATATAATACCAACGGGGTGATGTTTTGATCAATTTTTGTTAACTTTGAGTAACCCTTCGATCCTAAATTCACCACAATCTAGTTTTTTTGGGGCTTTCTCTCTTTAAATTTGGCTCCAACAAGTTTTACGTTTCAAATGAACCTAAAACCCTAATTTTTGGCCATTGAAAACAAAAAAAAATGATGAAAAATGCTTTCACCAAATGGTTTTTCCGCCCCTGGGCGGCCGCTCAGGGCTGGGCGCCCACCTAGGCGGGTTTTGTATCGCCTAGGTGGCCGCCCAGGGATCGACTGCCCAAATTGGCCGCCTAGGCCTGGGCGATGCGCCCAGGCCTTCTAGACCCCGCCTAAGCGGCCGCCTAGGCGCTGGGCGGTCCGCTTTTTGAATCACTGGGTGTGGGAGTATCTATTTGCCATGCTCCTATCATGAGGTAAATGTGAAGAACTGGAGACACTTGGAGAGTCATTCCATAACCAACTAAACATAAATAGAGTGAGTCGTCTGATATGCATCTAACTTGTCTATGACATACCCAATTGTTAATAATGTTCAGATCGTTCAGTATAACTCTAGTCAACAGCGATATGTGCAAATGGCCATGTTGATCGCTTCATAGAAACATAGTTTTATAAGAAGATGGTGATGAGAGAGCTATTTCAAGAAACGAAGGTCTAGATTGGTAATTGGACGAGAATTACCAACTCTTTACAAATTAAAAAGAAAGAAGATGGAAGAGACTGGCAAACTGTATTTGGGTTCTGGTATAAGGATCTGTTTGAACTTGTGGAAGAGGCCTTGAGGATCACCATTATCCATTGCTAATGGTGATGGGTATCACCTTTAGGTGGAGTAACAATATTGGGAGGCTTCCTAGAAATGTGTTTGTGATTGGTAATTGTGAAAGGCCTCATTTTTGGGAGGCTGAACAGTGGCTTTGAAGGTGAGTACTAGAATGTCTGGAGCTTGGAGGTTGAAAATAAGTTCTTCCTTAACTAGGGACTTGCTCATCAGTTTTTACGCTGAGGGATTTCGTCACCTACGTAACCCAGAGGCTCATTTTTTCTGCCTCATCAAGTGTTTGCAAGTGTCGGCACTTTGAGATCTGGTATTTAGAGCACAAGGCTGGGGTTTGAACCCAAGAAATGTTGTGCCAAATTCTAGTTGTCTACTGCCGCATGGTCCCGATTGCTCGTAGTAGAGGAGTCCTGATTGCCAGGTTCAACTCTTTTGTCTATCAAATCCAACAGTATTTGGTTCACCACTCTCTCTACAATCACAGAAACTGACTATCCATGTTTGACATCTTTCTCTTGCTAAGTGGCCTTTCTGAAACCCCCTTCCTCTCTCCAAACTTGCTAACCCTTAGACTCCGAAACTTTCTGAAACAACTTCTAGTCACCACAATCTCCACAATAAAGTTCTTCCATCCTCAGAGAATGCCACTTTATGGAGGCTGCTCTTCTCTTATTGACACCAAAAAGTCTAACGAATAAGAAAAAATATTTGAGAGCTCTTCTCTGTTTGACACCAGAAAGTGTAAGTCTCTCAAATATTTTAGCGAGAGAGAGAGAGAGAGAGAGAGAGAGAGAGAGAGAGAGAGAGAGAGAGAGAGAGAGAGAGAGAGAGAGAGTGCCAAAGCTCCATATAACCTCTGCCTGCGTGGTCCTACTGAGCGTAGTGAGGAGTCCTGATTGCAGGGGATCCGAAGACAAACTCCTTTGCCTCCTGTTATGGCAGACCTGTGATCATTGGAAGCCTCGAAACCTTCTTCACCCTTGCTGCGTGCATGCAAACCAGGCAATGGTTGCTCGATTCGCACCAGGAGGCCTCTGCTTATATTTCAGAAACTGTGAAAATTTTGGGTTTGCCTCCCCCTTGATCATGTGTGATTGAGTTTGGGGTTTGTTGGGTCAAATTGATGATCTCCATTAGACGGGGTAACAACTTCATAATCCCACAGCTCTGGCTCGCCTTTCTCTTTCATGCAGCAAAGGGGTAGGTCAATTGAGTGTTTGGTGGATGAAGAAAGCAAAGAATGATGATCTTTCTTCCCTCTGGAGACTAAAATCGTTTTCCAAGTTTCTATCATTTTCTCCTGCAGGTGATTCCATCATTGTTGTAAATTCCTCCTACAGTAGAGACCGTACTATGGGCTGTCTCATTCTCATATAGCTAGCATGTCTAGACTCGGTGCTTCTAGCAACTTTGTCTAGGCTGGATCTTTGGACAAGAGACATCAAGTGCTGGCTCATGTCCCCGAAGCTCTCCGATGTTTTATGAGAGCATGAAATATGTACCGTCTAAATCCATATACATGCTATCAATTAAAATCAGGAATATTTATCTTTTAGTTCGCTGTTGTCATGTTCTGGGCTTATTTTGTTTAATGTGTCAAATGGGAAAAGGCATACATATTACCTGCAATGTGGCTTTTCATGACAGGATGAATTATGAAATTATTGAGTGCTATTGTTTACTTTCGTCATCCAGGACTACTATGCATCATCTTCATGCGAGCGTTATCCCAACTATTTGGGGTTGGCTATACGAATCCTATTCTGCCCTTTATCAAGGGCTATACCCTCAGTCCGACCATAATTTATGCATGTGGAGATGTTTATTTGTATTTGTTTCCAAAGTTATAGTTGGGATGCTTTGTTCACCAACCTATCATTCTGAAGCATAACCTATCATTCTGAAGCATAACTGGTTAATTCTGAACTCTCCCCCCCCCCCCATTCTAAATTTGTAATGTTCAGCAGGAATTTGAGGGAATTGTTGAGCTTTTGTACATGCTTAGGAATATCTTGCTTATTTTCTTGTACACACGCAGTTATCATGCATATTTGCATACAGATATCATGGAAATTTAATCAGTTGTACATATATAGGTGTTTTCTGTATTTTGTCTCTTGCATGAAGGAGTTTCCTCGCATATAGATGCATATCATGTTTCAAATTCTTGCAGCATGTCATTGATTGCATGCATTATGAGCAGCTGTTGCTTTTTGAGTGTTGGACGAAATAGATGATGTGATTCTCCATATTGAAAGGAATGTTCTAAGCGTCCAAATATATTGCAAGTTTTTCCTCTACTCCCTAGGATGATTATGATGGCATTACTAGAATATATTGTTTCTAGAGAGGGCTCTTCGATTAATAGCTTGGATCTACTACAAATAACATTGTTGACATGGGATTGCAGATTGAAACTGTGGCTTTTCCTGGCATATGTTGTGTCCTTTGTGTCTCTAGCAGCATCTGTGGGTCTCCTCATACAAGATGCCCTCACTGACAGCGGGCCTTCAGGATGGACAGGCACTGCTGGTGTCTTGCAATGTGTTTGCGTTTTGGTCAGGTACGAGATCAATGGCTCTCTCTTTCTTTCTCTCTCTCTCTCTCTATATATATATATATATATGGAAAAAGCTAACAATAGCTGGCTAGCTTTAATGAATAGTAGTATAGGTGGAATGAGAGCCCTCAGATCTTCATCATGCGGTTCAGAATGCATATCACTGTTTTAATTTTAATTATTTTTCTATAAATCGGATCATAATGAAATTTTAAACATGTGTACTAAAAAATAGGGCGCACAAATAAAAAAAAATATAAAATATTTTCAAAAGTATAAAATGACCAAAATACCCCTGAAAAATGATGGGGGTATTTTTGTCATTTTAAATTATTGAAAATATTTTTTTATATTTTTATATGGTATGCAATAGTGGTAGGTATATACACTCAGGATTTCATATTAATTAGATTTATATAAAAAAATTAAAATTAAAATAGTGATATGCATTCTGAACCACATGATGAAGATCTAACGACTCCCATTCCACCTATATACTATTCATTATAGCTGGCCAGCTGTTGTAAGGTTTACCATATATATATATATATATATATATATGTAGGATTGTTTACAATGAGACCATTTATTTTTGTACAAGGAGGTCACAAGCATTCTTGTCTTTTAAATTTAATAGATATAAAGTTCTATAAAAATTTTCGGACTTCGTATCTCACCCCAAGCCACTCAATTTGACATTTAATGAGTGGGAATAGTTGTGATCTCCTTGTAGTTAAATGGTCTCCTTTTAGACAATCTCATATATATATATATATCCGAAATTTTGTATACACTCTTTTCATTTCAATAATTAATCCCCCAAAAAAATAAAATTTAATTGGGACCCTATATATGGTAAAAAATGAGTCCCCTCCAAAAATGAATATAAACCGTTAATTTGGTGAATTTCAAGGTCTAGGCCTTTATGAATTCAGAATCAATTTTTTTTTTATTTTAAAAATGGTTAATCTAATGATAGATCCTTCTAAGCCCTAGATGTAAGCATCTCACCAAAATGGATTACCTATGTTAATTGGGCTAAAGAATTACTTTTTGGGTTGCGTTTTAAATTTTTTCTTTTTTGTGATTGTTTATTAGAATGAAAAGAGTGTATATTTAAAAATTTGGGTCAAACAAATGGCCCTAACATAGTTTTTGAAGATTGTTTCATTATATTAATATACAACGATTGATTATAGGAAAAAGTTTATATAAAGATGCAGCCTTATAATGTAGAACTATAGATGCACCTCAAAAATCCATCAGAAAAGGTAGTTTTAATGTTGAAACCCTTTGATTGATCATCTCGACATCGAGATGTATGACCATGAAAAATAAAAAGATTTTAAGTCTCAGAAATAGTGCATTTTACAACATATTATCTACACCGTCCATTTCAAGATTTTCATATGTTTATAGTTCTACTTGATTTTAACCATTTTTGAAATTTAAAATTTTATAATTAGATATAAAAATAGATTTTGAGATAATCCTAAGAACATTTTACATCAAAATTATATACCATGATAGAATTTGAAGGCACACCTTACCTCTACAGCTACGTATGCATCCGTATACCAATTGCACCCTTGATTTAGAAAAAGTCTTCCCAACGCCTATAAGCAAAAGTGAACAATGATTTCGTTTACTCTCATCACCGTCCAAAGCTCATCGCTCGGTCATGATTATCCGGTAGTGTTTCATTTTTCATTTTTTTTCTACTAATCGGAATGATTTGAAATTTAGAACATGTGTATATCTTAGTGAGGCTCACTTAATAAAAACATTAAAAAAATATTTTGTAAAACCAAATTGACCAAATTTCAGGGGTATTTTGGTCAATATTTTTTATGTAAAATATTTTTTTGATATTTTTTGTAGATTCGTCTATTTTTGATGAACACACTTTCCAAATTTCAGGTCATTCTTATTTGTAGGAAAAAAAATGAAAAATAAAACACTACCAGATAATTGTGATCGTGCGATGAACTTTGGACGGTGATGAGGGTAGGCGAAATCACTGTTCAATTTTGCCTATAAGCGTTTTGTAGTATCTTCCATATATATATATATGAAGCTATTACGCAATGCCTATGGGTGAAAATGAACAGTGTTTTCGCCCATAAGCTCGACGCCGTCCGATTTTTTCGGACGGCATAGATTAAAAGACCGAAATGGACAATTGACTTACTATGTCCGTTGTGGTAAAAAAACCCATGGCAACCGCCATTGATAATGTTTGTTGCAGCTATGTTCAATAAATCACTATCAGAATTGTAATCTTTTTTTTAGAAATCAGATCGTGATGAAATTTTGGGTATGTGTACTAAAAACTAGGATGTATAAGAAAAATTATAAAAAAATATTTTTCAAAATCTAAAATGACCAAAATAGCCTTAAAAAATGATGGGGGTAAGTTGATTATTTTAAATTCTTGAAAGTATTCTTTTTATATTTTTATATGGTATGCAATAGTGTCAAGTATATACACTCAATTTCATCTCAATTTGATTTATAAAAAAAAGATTATTCAGATAGTGATATGTATTTTGAACCACTTGATGAAGATTTGACGGTTGAAATTCTACCTATATTATTGTTCACTATAGCTGTCAAGTGTTTGGTAGCTTTATATATATATATATCCAAAAATAACTAATTCATGTATGATTATATCTAGTTTATGAATGGGATTCCTTTACTTTTTGAGTCATCATTGAATCTGAAGAGTAATTTAAAAATATAAATATAGGTTTTTAAAATGTTCAAATAAACCATTATCAATGTAATTTTGAAATTTGAGAAGAGCATTAGGTCTAAATTTTTCTTGAGTCTGAAATCTCAAGTTCACCATTAGAGTGTGTATATATACTACCTATGTTTTAAACCAAGGAGCCATGATATTTGCATACTGACTGGAACTGTGGTCTTGTATAATGAAGTGGGCTCATCTACTGGACGTCTCACACGGAATGAAGCATGCCTTTATGAAGCAAAGAAAATTGCATCCATCCTTCAACTCTCAATTTGTGTTGATGTTCCTTTGATTGAATGTAAAGCGGGAGCTCTCCTCAAGCTTCACTCTTGTAAATGGTTTATATTTAAATTGCATGCTCATCTATTTTTGGGATGCTTAGAAGGATATATGAGGTCAGGTATTCTCTTGTTTTAGGCCTTCCTTGGATTTGGTTTGGGTGGAAATCTCCCTCAATAGCTGCATGAGATGTGTTGCCCCCATGGTGCCCTTATAGAGAGAAATGTTCTTTCCAAATCATCCGCAAGCCTCCATTAATGGCCTACATTCAAAAGGGAAGGTTAACGATTTTCTTTCTAGGTTCAGTGGTAGGAATTGAGCTTGAGATATAGTGCTGCTAATTGTCCACTGCTAACCACTCGAGCTCAAGTTCGATTCTTGGAAATGCACACTTTCGGCAGGTGAGGGTCAAACAAAAGAGGGGCTAGTATGAAATTGGCTTATGTTAGGACTAGTATATACAAATCATTTTATTTGATGGGATTGTATACATCAAATGCTGAATGGGACAGCTTTGGGTGTGTTACACAGTTCGATGGTATTTTTATTTGAATTTTGAGCTTAGTTAATGACACACCCCCAGCTTCCCCATTTTCAAATATAGAGATAATCTTTGTAACAAAGATATAATCTTATCCTATGATTTTATTTTTATTTTTATTTTTTTTAATGGAGTTTAGAATTGGGTGCATAAGACGTTGGGCTCGCCTTTCTGGTTTGGAATTTAAAATTGAAAATATCCATTTTGAATGTAAAACTGAAAGTTTCTTTTGGTGGATGTCATGGAAAGCATTCTACATCAACTTCCTGTAGAGCAAAAAGTGGAATAAAATCTCCATTTGTGTAAAAGAAAATGGAAATAAATTTAGTAAAGTAAAAGAGGACATACCATGCATTGATGAAACCGTGAAATTGCGACTGCGCAATAAACAACATGATATAAGCCCAACTGCGGATCATAAATTAATGCAAGGGTCACGAATCTTGTTAGCAGCACTCGGGGATGAGGAGCCTCACAAAAGGGCAACACCAAAAATATATTACAAATGTCTTGGGTCAATCCTTCCTTGGTGTGGTCAAGATAATTAATCACAGAAGGTGGCGAGCTGGTTTCAATTCCAGTTCCAAAAGTTCTCTTTTAAACGTTATCAAACAGGCTTGTTCAAAGCAATTGAACAACAAACAACAGTATAAAAGGTTAGGAAAGTTCACGGAAGAATTGGACAATATTTGTGGAATTACATAATGATCTATTTTTTGCAAAATTTACATTGTTGTGCTACTTTTTTACTTTTTTTCCCCAAATTCTTCCCCGGTCTGATGTTTGCAATATTGACTGTTTTTTATTTCTTTTTTTTTTTTTGAATTGTGGGGCTTTCTGAGAGCTTAGAGGTCAATTAGCAATATGATGTTAGAAATATCGGACTGCTTAAAATTGAGTTGTTTGATATTTCAAACATTGGACAACCCCATTGTAAGCATTCCCTGTTTTGGATCAATATGATGTTTCACACATTAGACTCCCTTCTATTATTCTGTTTAGTCATATGATGTTCAAACACTGGATTGCTTTTTGTCATATTATTAAAGATTGTCGGTCCAATGTTTGAACATCGGACTGGCTTGATCACCTAAAAAGAGGACAACCTATTGATTTTGATACAAGAGCTAACGTTTATGAGGACGGATGATTCTAAAACTCCTGCCCACCATAAGGCCATGTTACTGCAAGTACTAATGGTAATTTGGATCTCCACCTTTTATTTGATCAAGAGCCTGTAATGGACCCCAAATTTTTTCCGTTCTATAATTTAAAATGTCCAATGACTAAAACATTGGATTGGCCAATTCATATCCACCATGCGGGATGATTGGTTGTTCTGATGCTTTCAATATTAGACCGCTTTGAAAATAGGTCGGTTTAATCTTTGCAGCATAAGATTGCCTAAGAAACAATAATAATAGTAAAATACAATAAAAAAATCAGCATAAGACTGCCTCAGAAACAATAAAAATAATAAAATACAATAAAAAATCTCTAACGTTTACAACATCAGATTAGTAGCAAAATTGAAATAAAAAACAACCATAAAGAGCAACCCTAGTGAAAAGTTTAGAAAATATGGACCTTTTGTAATACCAATTTTTTTTTTTTATAAATATCCCAAAAGTTTAATTTTCCACCCTATAATCGATTCGGGGGTGTCTTGCATGAGATAGAGTGGTTTGGGATGTACAATCTCATGTCTACGAGCTGGGATAAGTGGTCTTTGCATTCTATCCATAAAAGGGGTGGGGGAATGTTAGTCCCAATACAAAAAAATAATACCAAAAATAATAATTAAAAATAAATAAATGAATACATAAATAAATAAATAAATAAATAAATAAATAAATAAATAAATAAATAAATAAATAAATAAATAAATAAATAAATAAATAAATAAATAAATAAATCAATGAACAACTTGGATTTGTCCTTAAATCACATAAAAGATTTAAGGTTCCATGTCAAATCCTATAGACCAAGCCATCTGAAGACATGCAACCTTGAGAAATCATTTTTTGGTGAATTTCATTCACCTTGTATATTTCTTTCATCCTTCTCTATCTTTTCTGTCATTTTCCTTTTGAGGGGTTAACCTCTTTTTATAGAGAACATGTTTATTTTGTAACTCTAACATTCATGATCTATAGGAATTGAGATTCAAGTGTAATGCATGTCATAATTCCTTTTAGTGCAGCTAATTAGGATTAATAAGTTTTCACTAAATTTTTAATCCTATGTAATGAGCTACACTTGTCATTAGTCTATTAATGACTCACATAATAGGATGTGATTTAAGAATTCCTACAATTTGATAAAAAGACATTGAGAAATTAAATAAACTTTGTACATCTATAACATAGGAACAATTTTTTTTTAGAAGAAATACAAACGCACCACCGAGCTTTTCCTACAGAGACTGGGTTGTCCCTCCAGTGCTACATACCATTAAAGTTAAAAATAACAGATCCAAATATACATCATTTTTTCGTGTTAAGCACATGGGATTTTACATATACTACAATATGACTTTTATATACCATTATTGAAAAACAAATTCTAAGGAGAAAGGTTTGATAAGCCACTTTTCTTACAGGGAAGTCTTTTTCCTTCAATTGTATGGCTGGCAACCGAGCACTACCACTGTATGGCTTGCAATCAAGCAGTACCATTGCAATAGACCCAAAAGTTAATACCAGCCCCAATGGGACCTAACACACATGACTATTATCGTGGCCACGGTTAGGATTGCCAATGGTTCAGGTTGGGCCTCGAGCTTTCAGGTTGGGTTCAGGCCAAATTTAGGCTTTGGGATGGACCAGGTTGTTTAAGAAAAGCCTGTTAGTCTCATGTCCGTTGGGGTTGTACTCTGAGTGGCCCATACTCGGCCCGAGGGCCCGAACTTTCCATATACAGTACATCTCCCCTGCCTCTCTCTTTCTCTGCCTAAAAGCCCAAACATTTCATCCAATGCATCCGGTGTTGCTTCTCTCTCTCTATTAAACCTTCGATTACACCTTCTCGTACTGCTCTTTCTTTCTCTCTCTCTTATCTCGAAAGTTAAAAGTTAGTTTCCCATCTATCTCTCTCCTTTGTAAATTGTCTAGAATCCTCCAGGCATTGGGAGGATTATTCATTGAGTAATCACCGCATCAACTCGATCTCACTAACAACTGAACTCTTACATTTCATAAAAATCTTTTGTACTCGGTATTCTCTTGTCTCTCATCCTCAAGCTGTTCATGAAATTCAAATCTTTTATCGACAATATTAAGTTTGGTGACAGTCAAAATCACTCTGCCTGTGTTTTCTTCTAAAGAAGTAACACTCATCCTTTTAAGGCAACCATGGGAAGTGATTTCCAAGAATCTCTCCAAGAGAGAGAGAGAGAGTGGGGCATGACCTCCTAGAGAGAGGTGGTATTCCCATATAAATTTGAATTGATTAAGTTTCCACTTTTAGAGACAAAAAATCTCTCGATTGCTATCAAAGTGCTCTTTTTTGTAGCAATATAGTGGTGGGAAAGATGAGGTAGATCAATGGTGTTGCACAATCGAGACAAGGGGCTTAGAAAGGGAAGATCATTGAGGTTCTTATCGATGTTTAGATAAAGGTATTATCTCTTATATCCAAAGGGAAGAACGTTGAGGTTCATATCCATGTTTAGAGATAGGTATTATCTCTTGAACCCAAAATTGTAATATTCATAGTAGATTTCTATTTGCCATGGCCATGGATATACCCATACAAGTTGAATCACATAAATGTTGTTTCGTCGTGATTTGATTTCATGTTTTTTTTTTTATTTCATTGACTAGATTTACGGTTTTGTTCATCTCGTTTGCATTTGGCAAACAATGTACATGAACATAGTGAAAGAAAGACTAATGCGATCTTGCCGGGCAATATATATATATATATATATGGAAAATGATCCTATGAGTCAGTGAGCTTACATGAAAAAAAGAGCCTAATGACCCAGATTGAATCTGGACCGATCTGACGATCACATATTCTCGGTAGTATATGAATTTTAATTTTTTTTTTACAAATTCAAATCACTTAAAATTTTACGTGTATGTTCTCCTCATCAAGCCTCACCTAATAAAAATATAAAACGATAATCTAAAAAATTAAAATGACCAAAATAGCCCCAAAACTTTACGATATTTTGATCAATTTTTTTTATGTAAAATATTTTTTTTGATATTTTTTGAAAATTCAACTATTGTTTATGAACACATGTCTAAAATTTTAAATGATTTGGATTTGTAAAAAAAAAATTAAAATTCAAACACTACCGGGTATCTGTGATCGTCAGATCGGCCCAGATTCAATATGGGCCGTTGGGCTCATTTTTACTTGTGAGTGTACTAGCTCACAGGATCATTTTATATATATATATATATATATGTACACACTTAATGTTATTTATTTCATAAACTCTAGGCTTATTTATGAAGGTAAATTTTTCCTCGTGTCCCTCAATGTTAGCCTCAATACCAGTACCATCAATTTTGATAAGGTAAAGCATATTTAGGAATGGGGTTCCAAGAATAAGTTAGCTTAATCCTTTAACCATGATAAAAGAAAATTTAAAACATGCTCCATTATTACAAACTGCCGCATCAGATAGTTTATAGTTTATTAACATTTTACTTCCGTCAGCGGTGGTTAAACTTGGGTAGTTTTACTAAAGTCTTTTGTAGGGATTAAGCCCTCATTTATACAGTTTAGATCTGCTCTAGAGTCAATAAGAGCAGTGGTTTGGAAAGTATATTCCTTTTATACTACTAGTTTAACGATAGTAAACCATCGTTGAGTTATGACTTTGTTTAAAAGGTTGACATATTCATAGTTTTGAAGTTTGATTTTTTCTAGCATGTCACATTTGTTTGAAGTTTCAGGGTCATCATTTTCTAGAACTTTCGGAAGTGTATCTTCCGCTTCAGGGGGTAAAAGATTATGGTGATATTCATTCATCAAGTTGCTGATTTCTACTTCAGTATTTTCATCATGAATACCTTTTTTTTTATTAAAAGTAGCAATTGCCAATTCCAAGATTTGAACTATAGTTTTCAGGGTTATCAATTCATTGCGAACTTCATTTATCTCATGTTTTAACTCAGAAATTGAAGTTTCCCTGATAGTTTGAGTTTTGTTTTGAACCCTTTTTAGGATGTCGTGGAAACTGTATTCTTCTCTTGCTGGTATGAGAGAAGGTTTTGGATTAGTAGGTCTAAATGGATCTCTTGCCATGTCAATATATTGAACCAATGCTTTCTTTTACCCTCTGGGTTACTAATTTTATCAATCAGGTCAATGATTAAACTTTCCTCTTTTGTAAGAGTATTTAGGTCTAAACCATTTATATCAATGATTGCTTTGTAAAAATTGCATTGGCAGGCTATTCCAAGATTATCATCATCATCTGAATCAGAGTCAGAGCTAGTGAGGATCAAATCCTCATCATTTGTTTCTCCAATAAAAATTTCTCCATAAGAGTTAGACGAACTATCAGAATTATTTCTATTCACTAAAAGAATATCAAATAATTATTTTTTGATATCATCGTCGATTTCGAGTGCATTGATTTTCTTTTTAAAATCTTCTACCACCTGAAGTGGAAGATATACTTCCGAAAGTTCTAGAAAATGATGACTCTGAAACTTCAAACAAAAGTGACATGCTAGAAAAAATCAAACTTCAAAACTGTGAATATGTCAATACTTAAGATAAAGTCATAACTCAATGATGATTTACTATCGTTAAAATAGTAGTATAAAAGGAGTATAGTTTCCAAACCACTGCTCTTATTGACTCTGGAGCAAATATAAACTGTATAAATGAGGGCTTAGTCCCTACAAAATGCTTTAGTAAAACTACCCAAGTTTTAAACACCGCTGACAGAAGTAAAATGTTAATAAACTATAAACTATCTGATGCGACAGTTTGCAATAAAGGAGCATGTTTTAAATTTCCTTTTATTATTGTTAAAGGATTAAGCCAACCTGTTATTCTTGAAACCCCATTCCTAAAATATGCTTTACCCTATCAAAATTGATGGTATCGGTATTGAGGCTAACATTGAGGGACATGAGGTAAAATTTACCTTAATAGATAAGCCTGAAAAAATTCCTTTTTTATGTAAAAGAGGAGATCAAGTATGATTTTCTAGTCAAATCTAAAGTCACTGTGACCCAAAGTTCGCCGTTGAGTCAGAAGGCAGGGAAGTTGTAGGAACTGTTTCTAGTTGACTCAGATTAAGATTATAAAAATATAATGGTATAAATTTAAAATAGTTTGAGTTTTGTTTTGAATCCTTTTTAGGATGTCATGGAAACTGTATTCTTCTCTTGTTGGTACGAGAAGGTTTTGGATTAGTAGGTCTAGATGGATCATTTGCCATGTCGATATATTGAACCAAGACTTCCTTTTTACCCTCTGGATTACTAATTTTATCAATTAGGTCAATGATTAAACTTTCATCTTTTGTAAGAGTATTTAGGTTTAAACCATTCATATCAATGATTGGCAGGCATTTCCAAGATTATCATCATCATTTGAATCAGAATCGGAGCTAGTGATGATCAAATCCTCATCATTTATTTCTCCAATTAAAATTTCTCCTCAGAGTTAGAAGAACTTTCAGAATTATCTCTATTCACTAAAAGAATATCAAATAATTGTTTTTTGATATCTTCGTCGATTTTGAGTGCATTGATTTTCTTTTTAACTCTGCATTTATTTTTATAATGACCTACATTCCCGCAGTTATAACAAACATGTATCTTTCTTTTTTCCCTTTTGTTTGAAAGAGCGATCTTGCATAAATCTTTAAGGAAATGTTTGTTTTCTTCCCTGCGTTTGTTTAAATTTTGACTTTTGTAAATTCTTGTATTTTACTTTGTGAGAGGGCTTAGAAGAGCTCTTAGTTCTTTTTTCCTTGTCATTATTTGTTTTTCTAATTGTGTTCCGAGTTTCAGGTCTGTGCACAAAGCAAGGCCTTCAGTGCAGATTTCCGCTGATAATTCTTCAAAGGTATAAAAGGAATAGCGAATAATTCCTTCATGTTTATTTTTCAGCCGTGTTTTAACCTTTTCAGCAAAAAGATGGGGAAGTCTAACTATGAATTTTCCTTTTCAATGATTTGCCTTACTATCTTCCCTAGATAATAATCTAGAGTAGAAAATATATTTATAACATTTTAAATGAGAAAGTGTTGGGCAACGTAAATTTGAAAGCAGATCTTCTGATCTAGCGGCTAAGAGAGCCGTACTTCCTTCAAAGTGAAGGGTGATAATGTAGATCAGTGTATTAACTACATCACCTTCGTCAACTACAATTTCTTGGACCTGTCCAGGGCCGCCTTCAGTTTTAATAATCCATTGTTTAGTAGCATTTTGGATTTGATCCTTTGCAGTCTCATCCAAATGAAAATCCCACCATCCTCTAAGCCATCCTGTAAAGCCACATATGATAGCTTTGGCAATTTCATGATCTTGGTTTCCGTTTGCTTTACAAGCGATGGCATACATTATCATGTGTTTCATAAGATCAAGGATCTAATTTTCTTCTTTCTTTTTTTGCCATACAGATTTCAAATTATTCAGGACATATTCAATTCTAGCAGTTTGTATTCCTATAGTTTGTAAGAAGAGATTTGTGTAATTATTCAGTTCTATGATGTGTGGTATTCCCTCTAATTAGCCGTATGATTTTCAGATTCCTTAGGCCCCAACTTAAAGGGTGAAGCTTTAGTTTCAAGCTTCTCTCCTTTTAATTGTAAACTCATTTATGGGGGATGGATAGATTCGATAGTTTCACCTTTGATAGTGTGAAAAGTCTGCAAGGCCTTTTCAACCATATTTATTTTAAACTCTAGAAGCTTAATCCCTTCTTTTTTGAGGATATACATAAGCCATTTGAATAATTTTACATTCTTTCTATATTGTATCATAAATTTATTAAACTTTTTATGAAAAACATCCCTTAATTATTCTTTAAATTATTGGAAAATCATTCTCTTATTTGTTTATTTTCTTCTTAAAGGAAACCTCTTTTAATCCATTCTTTATCAATGACAAAATCGTCTTGACTCTGGATTGTAAGTAGACCAAAGTCAAATTCTGATAAGGTTGGCTCTTCTGGTTCAGACTGAAGAGACCATCTTTCCGGTAATTTAACCTGTGTCTACGATACAAACATAGATATAACCAGATTAGATTTATCCATATTTATTTTAAAGAAAATTGTCTGACCCTTTGTATCCATTTGCTTAGCATTTGGACATAAAGTGTTCATAACTTTATAACAAATTCTATAAACAAAAGCTAAGTTTTGAGATCCAGGATCCATATCAAAACCTTGAATTTTTAGATTCAGAGTTAAAACCTTCAAAAGATTTGGATTAGATAAGGCTACCAAAAATTTGGAAAGCAATTAAAATATATAGGACCATTGCAAAGAGTTGATTCGACGAATCCTAATTAAAAATCGGTGAGCCTTTTATGTCTGTTATCCCTTAAGAAAAAAAAAACAAAGTTGTTTAACCCTATCCTGGTTAAGGTTTAACAGCTATCTGGACTAGGCCAATATGCAGATAGTTAAAATCCTTTCTTTTATGTTCTTCAACCATCCTTGAGGATAGGAGTTGGAAACTATCTTGAGTTTCCATGACAGAAATAGTTTTCTCAATAGTTCTAATTGAGAAGCTACTTTTAAAATCAAAAGTTCCATTTTTATAAACATCCATTATAGGAACTTTTGGGATGTTCCAATTTTGGGATGTTCCAATTTTGGGTTTGTTTTTCGATATTATCGAATAATAACTTCTTCCTTATTATTTACACGAAGTGTGAGGGTAGAAGTTGTCCTACTTGATAGTGTTCTGAACAAATTTGCTACATTCGATTTTATAATCTTAATCTGAGTCAACTGGAAACAGTCCCTATACTTGCTTTGCCTTCTAGCTCAACGACGATCTTTGGGTCACATTGACTTTAGATTTAACTAGAAAATCTAAATTTGCACAGTTAATCAGTTCACTACTGAATAGAACTTGGCTCTGATACCATTTTAATAACAATGCTACCTTAACCTCCTCCGATACCTTCTCTGAGGTATCAGAGTTCCTCTGATATTAAATGGTTTGACCCTTTGTCCAGTTATCAGCATTTATAACAATGGTATTAGAGTTCCTTTCACCATTACATAAAATTGTCGAGCCTTTTAATCTAAGGATACTATTTGGGGATAAGCTTGATACACCCCCAAGGTAGTTCACTTCTGCTCAAGCCAATACAGTCAATACACAAGTACTCAAACCAATACTAAAACTCTCATACTCAAACTTAGTAAGCACTCGGATTCTTACTCAGACAACCACTCAAACACTTAGACTCTTCCCCCCTGAATGTATGTGGCTTCCTCCTTTTATAGATGGGAAGTAGCCATATTTCAAATGGTTTAAAATCCGCACCGACCTATTTAATAAAGCACCGACACCTTTTGAAAAGTAAGATTCCATTTGCATAATGAAAAGGTGCCACGTATTCTTGCTACAGTAAAAAGTTTGTCAATAGCTATAGTAATCTGTCGGTGGCTATAATACCCTTGTATTTTGTTGGTGGTTTTAGGGACACGTTTCCTGAGTAAATTTGGAGTCGTATTGTCCCTGCTTAAGAATTTATTTTAGTTCATTGGAGGAAACTGATCCTTGCACAGTCATCACCATTTAGAGGACTATAATCCTCAGTCTCATCTTTTTCTTTAATTGATGTAGACATTTTATTAACATCTTCTTCAAGTGCTAATAGTAGCTTCCTTTTAAGCTTTGCCTTGGATAATTTTAATTTTGCAAAGAGTTCATTCGACGATTCCTAATAAAGAATCGATAAACCTTTTATGTCTGTTATCCTTTAAGCAAAACACAAAAGAGTTGTTTCTTGGTTAAGGGTTTAACAGCTATTTGGACGAGGCCAATATGCAGATAGTTAAAATCTTTTCTTTTATGTTCTTCAACCATCCTTGAGGATACAAGTTGGAAACTTTCTTGAGTCTCCATGACAGAAACAATTTTCTCAATAACTGTAATTGAGAAGCCACTTTTAAAATCTAAAGTCCCCTTTTTATAAACATCTGTTATAGGAACATTTGAGATGTTCCAATTTTGGATTTGTTTTTTGATATTATCGATAATAACTTCTTCCTTATTATTTACACGAAGTGTGCTGGTAGAAGCTGTCTTACTAGATAATGTTCTGAACAAATTTGCCATATTCTATTTTATAGTTTTAATCTGAGTCAACTGGAAACAATCCTTACACCTTCCCTGCCTTCTGATTCAACGGCGATCTTTGGGTCGCAGTAACTTTAGATTTGACTAGAAAATCTAAATTTGCACAGTTAATCAGTTTACCACTAAATAGCCTTGGCTCTGATACCATTTTAATAACAATGATACCTTAACCTCCTCTGATACCTTATCTAAGGTATCATAATTCCTTTTACCATTACAATGGTATCAGAGTTCCTCTGATATTAAATGGTCTGACCCTTTGTACAGTTATCAGCATTTATAACAATGATATCAGAGTTCCTTTTACCATTACATAAAATTCTCAAGCATTTTAAGCTAAGGATACTATTTGGAGATAAGCTTGATACACCCTCAAGGTAGTTCACTTCTGCTCAAGCCAATACACTCAATACACAAGTACTCAGACCAATACTGAAACTCTCATACTCAAACTTAATAAGCACTTTGATTCTTACTCAGACAAGCACTCAAACACTTAGACTCTTCCCCCTCTGAATGTATGTGGCTTCCTCTTTTTATAAATGGGAAGTAGCCGGATTTCAAATGGTTTAAAATCCGTACCGACCTCTTTAATAATGCACCGACACCTTTTGAAAAAGTAAGATTCCATTTGCATAGTGGAAAGGTGCCACGTATTCTTACTACAGTAAAGCGTTTGTCGGTAGTTATAGTAATCTGTTGGTGGTTATAATACCCTTGTATTTTGTTGGTGGTTTTAGGGACACGTGTCTTGAGTAAATTTGGAGTCGTACCACCCTGCTTAAGAATTTATTTTAGTTCATTTTTGAAAAACTGATCCCTGCACAGTCATCACCATTTAGAGGACTATAATCCCCAGTCTCCTCTTCTTCTTTTGTTGATGTAGACCTTTTATCAACATCTTCTTCAAGTGCTAATAGTAGCTTCCTTTTAAGCTCTTCCTTTGATAATTTTAATTGCAAAGAGTTGATTTGACGATTCCTAATAAAGAATCGGTGAACCTTCTATGTCTGTCATCTCTTAAGCAAAGCAAAACAAAGTTGTTTAACCCAGTCTTGGTTAAGGGTTTAACAGTTATTTGGACTAGGCTAATATACAGATAGTTAAAATCTTTTCTTTTATGTTCTTCAACCATCATTCATGATAGGAGTTGGAAACTATCTTGAGTTTTCATGACAGAAATAGTTTTTTCAATAGTTTGAATTACCCAAACTATAATGTATTATCCTAGACTCACTCTTGTTGATATCCAAATAGAAGAAGATCTTATTTCCAGTTTTGTGTCATATTCAAGAAGGCCAATTGTAAATTGGAATATAGATGGCTTGTTTGAAAATCAGATCCTTGATCTTATAAAACACATGGCAATGTATGCCAACACTTGTAAAGCAAGTGGAAACAAAGATCATGAAATTGCCAAAGGTATCATATGTGACTTTACATGATGGCTTAGAGGATGACGGGATTTTCATATGGATGAGACTGCAAAGGATAAAATCCTAAATGCTACTAAACAATGGATTATTAAAACTGAAGTCGGCCCTGAACAGGTCCAAGAAAATGTAGTTGACAAAGTTGTTGCAGTTAATATACTGATCTACACTATCACCCTTCACTTTGTTGGAAGTACGATTCTCTTAGCCGCTAGATCAGAAGATTTGTTACATCCATATTAGATTTTTGCGAGGAGGAAGGTTCTAATTTCATATAATTTTTTTTCGGATCCAAGAAGTTATTTTTATAGCAGTCTCACAATTTTACCGATATTTGTCTGCGTAACTCTGGGATGTAATCCCATCTGTCCATATTGTCTTTTGAGAGCAGATTTGTCCATTTAAGAATTCAAGAGACCTGATATAAAGCCATGAAATAGAAATGACAGTCTCTTTGTAAACATTATTTATTATAGTCAGAGAATTTTCTCTGTGATACTTGCATTTTTTAGGGAAGTATCTGGTTACATGATCATCATAAAAAGGACCAATTTTTTAACCAGTTAGGGAATTCTACAAGTTCAGTTATTTTAAATTGCACATACCAACTATGTGAATTCTTGGTATTTTGATAGGCAAATACTTCATCCCATGCTTTTATATATTCGAAATAATGATATGATTTAATTTTAAATCCTCTGGTATTTAACATTTTTGGTTTTAAAGGATCAAGTCCCCAATTTCTATAAGAGATGATCTTATGAATTTGAAATTTTGAGTATGCAATTATTGCATCATTATTTCTATAGTGGTGAACTATAGTCACCGATCCTGTTTCCATGAGTATGGCCTTATACCATTCTCTACATTTTTCTCCCATATTGGGATGCATGTGGTTTCGTAAATATATTGCTGCTATTTCAGTAGGATATTTTGTTTTGTGATCATTTTCAACGACTATAAGTGGTATATAAGTCATCTCAAGAAAAGGAGTTCTATTAGCACTATGATCAGGACTATTAGTGCTTAAAGGAGATTGCTGAGAGATATATCAATATCTTGAACTTGCTTTCTTATTAAAGCACTTTGAGATGTTGATGGTGTAGTCAGGCCTTTACCCAGACTGAAACTATATCCATCAGGTGATTTTGATTTTGCTTTCTCCTGCCTTCCCTGCAAAAATTCTAGGGTCAAAAAGTTACTTTTACCATTAATGTGTTCAATTGTAAATTCAAACTCTGAAAGGATACCTTGCTATCGAGCAAATATTTGTTTTGAGATGAGATTTTTTACTCCTTTTTCAAGGATATCCTTAGCGGCCTTACAATCAGTACGAATAAGTAAGCATTGATTTAGCAAGTCGCTCTGGAATTTAGTTACACAATGAACAATGGCAAGAATTTCCTTTTTAACAGTGGAATAGTTCTGTTGAGATGGGTTCCAGGTTTTTGAAGTATATCGGACCAATTGTTCTTGCTCATGAAACTGTTGTTTAAGTATGCCACCTAGCCCTTGTTCAGAGGCATCAGTTTCAATAATTTTAAAAGCTGTAAGATTAGATAATGCCAAACAAGGTAATTCTTTGGCTTTCAATTTTAGTTTTCTGATTGCTCTAATATATTTGTCAGTCCAATTAGGAGGGTTCTTTTTTAACTGTTGAAACAAAGGTTTAACGTATATAGCAATGTCCTTATAAAAATTAGAGATATAATTTAAGCAACCAAGAAACCGTTGAAGTTCGGTTTTGTCCTTAATGATATATGGGAATTTTGACGCAAATTCAATTGCCCTATAAATGAGAATAATCCTTCCTTGATAAATGTTATGTCCAAGAAACCTTATTTTTGTTTGGAAAAGATTTATCATTTTTGCTGATACCACCAACCCAACATTGTTAACAACTTTTAAAAATATTATTAAATGTTTCCAATGTTGATCAATGGATTCGAAAAAAACAAGTACATCATCAATGTATACAATCATGAATTTGGTATAAGGATTGAATATATCATTTATAATGTTTTGAAATTCAAATGATGCATTTTTTAAACCAAAGGCATAACATTCTATTCATAATGCCCTAAAGGGACATTAAAGGCTGTTTTATACCTATTATTTTCTATTAGTTGGATTTGCCAATATCCAGATTTTAAGTCAAACTTTGAAAATACATAGGCATTTACCAATCTATCTAAAAGATCTCTTTTATTTGGAATTGGATACTGAATCCATCTTAATTCTTTATTAATGGTTTATAATTTATAACCAATCTTGGACTCATCTTTCGATTTCGGAAGCGTTCTCAACATAAAAGGCTGAGCAGCTCTAGGGTGAGGAACTTTTTATGATAAGTTTTTTATCAAGTAATTATCGTATTTATTTTTTACAAATTTTAAGGAGCCTACTATTCATTTGAATAGGCCTTGCTTTTGTAGGTATTTTTTGCTCATCGAAACCTGGTTCATGAGGAAGTTCAACTATATGTTGTTTTCTATTCCAAAAAGCGTTAGGGACATCGAAACATATTTCTTTTTCAAGAATTGTTTTGAAAGTACTAATTTTATTTTGTATTTCTGAAGATAATAATTTTTCTTCAATGGTTTTATACTTGATCTCCTCTTTTAGATAAAAAAGGAAATTTTTTTTAGTAGATATTCTATTTTTAATGTTATTTATTTCATGAACTCTAGGCTTATCTATGAAGGTAAATTTTACCTCATGTCCCTCAATGTTAGCCTCAATACCGATACCATCAATTTTGATAGGGTAAAACATATGTAGGAATGGGGTTCCAAGAATAACCGGTTGGTTTAATTCTTAACCACGATAAAGGAACTTTAAAACATGCTCCATTATTGCAAACTACCCCATCCGATAGTTTATAGTTTATTAACATTTTACTTCTGTCAGTGTTGTTTAAAACTTGAGTAGTTTTACTAAAGTATTTTGTAGGGATTAAGCCCTCATTTATACAGTTTAGATCTTCTCTAGATTCAATAAGAGTAGTGATTTGGAAACTATATTCCTTTTGTACTACTATTTTAACGATAGTAAATCATCGTTGAGTTATGACTTTGTCTAAAAGGTTGACATATTCACAGTTTTGAAGTTTGATTTTTTCTAGCATGTCTCATCTATTTGAAGTTTCAGGGTCATCATTTTCTAGAACTTTCGGAAGTGTATATTCCGCTTCAGGTGGTAGAAGATTATGGTGATATTCATTCTTCAAGTTGCTGAATTCTATTTCAGTATTTCATCATGAATACCTTCTTTTCTATTAAAAGTAGCAGTTGCCATTTCCAGGATTTGAACTCTAGTTTCCAAGATTATCAGTTCATTGCGAACTTCATTTATCGTATGTTTTAACTCAAGAATTGAAGGTTCCATAATAGTTTGAGTTTTGTTTTGAACCCTTTTTAGGATGTCGTGGAAACCGTATTCTTCTCTTATTGGTACGAGAGAAGGTTTTGGAGTAGTAGGTCTAGATGGATCTTTTGCCATGTCGATATATTGAACCAAGGCTTCATTTTTAACCTTTGGGTTAGTAATTTTATCAATCAGGTCAATGATTAAACTTTCCTCTTTTATAAGAGTATTTAGGTTTAAATCATTAATATCAATGATAGCCTTGTAAAAATTGCATTGGCAGGCATTTCTAGGATTATCATCATCATCTGAATCAGAGTCAGAACTAGTGAGGACTAAATCCTCATCATTTATTTCTTCAATTAAAATTTCTCCATCAAAGTTAGAAGAACTATTAGAATTATCTCTATTCACTAAAAAAATATCAAATAATTGTTTTTTGATATCTTCGTCGATTTCGCGTGCATTGATTTTTTTTTTTAACTCAGCATTTATTTTTATAATGACCTACCTTCCCGCAGTTATAACAAACATGAATATTTCTTTTTCCCTTTTGTTTGAAAGAGTGATCTTATATAAATCTTTTAGGAAATGTTTGTTTTCTTCCCTACGATTGTTTAAATTTTGACTTTTATAAATTCTTGTATTTTTCTTTGTGAGAGGGTTTAGAAGAGGGTATAGTATTATACCCAAATTTTTTACAAAAGTCTCCTAGTTCTTTCTTCCCTGTCATTCTTTGTTTTTCTAATTGTCTTCGGAGTTTCAGGTCTGTGCACAAAGTAAGGCCTTCAGCGTAGATTTTCGCTAATAATTCTCCAAGGGTATGAAGGGAATAGGGAATAATTCCTCCATGTTTATTTTCCAGCCGTGTTTTAACTTTTTTAGCAAAAAGATGGAGAAGTCCAGCTATGATTTTTTTTTTTCCAATGATCTGCCTTACTATCTTCCCTACATAATAATATAGAGTAGAAAATATCTTTATACCATTTAAAATGAGAAAGTGTTGGGCAATATAAATTTGAAAGCAGATCTTCTGAAACAAAGTGAAGGGTGATAGTGTAGATCAGTGTATTAATTGCATCACTTTTGTCAACTACATTTTCTTGGACTTGTCTAGGGCCGACTTCAGTTTTAATAATCCATTGTTTAGTAGCATTTAGGATTTGATCCTTTGCAGTCTCATCCATATGAAAATCCCACCACTCTAATCCATCATGTAAAGCCACATATGATAGCGTTGGCAATTTCATGATATTTGTTTCCACTTGCTTTACAAGCGGTGGTATACATTGTCATATGTTTCATAAGATCAAGGATCTAATTTCCGACAAGCCATCTAAATTCCAATTTACAATTGACTTTCCTGAATACGACACAAAACTAGAAATAAGATTTTCTTCTATTTGGAGATCAACAGGAATGGGTCTAAGACGATACATTCTAGTTTAAGCAACTGGCCTAGTTTTCCTCCCATAATCTATTATGTTAAGATCGAAGATTTCTGTTTGAAAAACATTTTCTATCTCAAAAATTTCTTGGTTTGTATAATTATGATCTTTTTGTAGAACTTGTAGCTCACCGATGAGAGGTTTTCCCTTCTCATTAATATTAAGTTTTGCATGTCTTTTGACCAACTCATCAACCAATTTTTATTATCTTCTTTTTTTCTTTATTCCTTGCAGGCTAAATTTTCCTGCTTCTATACTTGGGGGTGGTTTGAATAACACTGCTTCCTTTTGATTTTCTTCTTTCGTTTCTTGCCATACAGATTTCAAATTATTCAAGACATTTTCAATTCTAGTAGTTTGTTTTCCTATAGCTTGTACGAAGAGATTTGTGTAATTATTTTATTCTATGATGTGTGTTATTCTTTCTAATTTGGCCATATGATTTTCAGATTCTTTAGGCCCCAACTTAAAGGGCGAAGCTTTAGTTTCAAACTTCTCTCCTTTTACTTGCAAACTCGTTTTTGGGGGGATGGATAGATTTGACAGTTTCACATTTGATAGTGTGAAAAGCCTAAAAGGCATTTTCAGCCATATTTATTTTAAACTCTGGAAGCATAATCTTTTTTTTTTTGAGGATATACTTAAGCCATTGAAGAATTTCACATTCTTTCTATGTTATCATAAATTTATTAAACTTTTTATGAAAAACATCCCTTAATTCTTCTTTAAATTCTTGAAAAACCATTTGTCTATTTTCTTCTGAAAGGAAATTTCTTTTAATCCATTCTTTATCAATGACAAACTCGCCTTGACTCCGGATTGTAAGTAGATTAAAGTAAAATTTTGATAGGGTTGGCTCTTCTGGTTCAATTTGAGAAGAACTAGGAGTGTTGACTCTATATATTGGATGTTGGACTTGATTTGAAGCCTTTGTAAGTTCTTCTAGGATTATTCTTTCATTATAGGTTTTTTCATAATCTGATTGAGGAATAGAGGAGGTTGAGGTTCTTGGCGGATTTCTAGGAAGTGTATTGGAAATACTCAGTCTGGTTTTTCTAGACGATGGAAACTGTATTTCAATTTCCCTATCCGGGTATTCGATTATTTGTTTAAGCTCTCTATTTTCAAGAATCTTAGTCTGATTTTTTGTCTGAAGAGACCATCTTTCTAGTAATTTAACCTATGTCCAAGATACAGACTTAGGAATAACCAGATTAGATTTATCCATATTTGTTTGAAAGAAAATGGTATGACCCTTTTTATCCATTTGCTTCGCATTTGGACATAGAGTGTTCATAACTTTATAGCAGATTCTATAAATAAAAGCTAAGTTTTGAGATCCAAGATCCATATCAAAACCTTGAGTTTTTAGATTCAGAGTTAAAAACTTCAAACGATTTGGATCAGATAAGGCCACCGAAATTCAAAAAGCAATTAAAATACATCAGACCATTGCAAAGAGTTGATTCGACGATTCGTAAAAAAGAATCGGTGGACCTTCTATGTCTGTTATCCTTTAAGCAAAGCAATACATAGTTGTTTAACCCTGTCCTGGTTAAGGGTTTAACAGCTATCTGGACTAGGCCAATATGCAGATAGTTAAAATCTTTTCTTTTATGTTCTTCAACCATCCTTGAGGATACGAGTTGTAAACTATCTTGAGTTTTCATGACATAAATAGTTTTCTTAATAACTTTATTAAGAAGCCACCTTTAAAATCAAAAGTCCCCTTTTTATAAACATCTGTTATAGGAACATTTGAGATATTCCAATTTTGGATTTATTTTTTGATATTATTGATAATAACTTCTTCCTTATTATTTACACGAAGTGTGCTGGTAGAAGCTGTCCGAGTAAATAATGTTCTGAACAAATTTGCCATATTCGATTTTATAGTCTTAATCTGAGTCAACTGGAAACAGTCCCTACACCTTCCTTGCCTTCTAGCTCAACGACGATCTTGGAGTCACAAGGACTTTAGATTTGACTAGAAAATATAAATTTGCACAGTTAATCAGTTCACCACTAAATAGAACTTGGCTTTGATACCATTTTAAATTGATACCATTCTATTTTTATACTGATACCATTTTATACTGACACTGATACCATTATATTCTGGTTATAGCCAACATTTAAACAAAACAAGTAGTCTTTTGCACCTGATAAATGTATATATATATATATATATATATATATATATATATATATATATATGTTCTTCTTTTCACCCCTTTTCTTTTTTTTTGGCAAAGATCACTTCCAAGTAGTCTTATTACAATAACATTTGCTTCAAAGAAAATAAAACTAGCAAATATAATATCTTAAAATGACTTGATGCCACTAAGCCAATTTTCTTTAAACAAAGAAAATATCCACAATTATTATGCTTGAGAATATAAAGATAATATAATTAAATCTGACAAAAAAAAAAAAAAAAGAGTGTCAGAGATTACCGCAACCGAGCTTATTACACCCCACACCAAGTCACCACCATCCGATGGTGCAGGATCAACGATCAACCTTCAATCTCAACCAAGAAAACAAGTTTAGGTCACGCCCTCTAATGGAACTATGAACTCATTTATCACAAATCTCCAACCCTTAGCTGAATCCCCTTATCAACCTAGTTTGAGAGAAATACTTCTCTTTTCTACCACAACCCTATAGTATAAAACTCAAATGAGAGATGAGAGATCTTGAGAGAGCTGAGAGAATTACCATGAGAGAGATATCAAAGATGAGAGAGTGAGGTGTGCCCCTTTGGGTCTCTTGAGAGAGAGAGAGAGAGAGAGAGAGAGAGAGAGAGAGAGACTTTCTTAAGAGAGAGAGAGAGAGAGAGAGAGAGAGAGAGAGACTTTCTTAAGAGAGAGAGAGAGAGTTATTTTAAGTGGGGGGTATCCCTTTTGTGGGATATGAGAGATAGATGAGAATTAGGTGTAAGAGATAAGGTGTAGAGATTCGGGTAGGGACAATCTCCTTTCTATAGTGCTTGAACAAGATTAGGGTTTTTTAGGGTGTTTCTTAGCTCGCATCTTCTTGTTAGATTGAATATGAATCAGTGATATTGGATGATTTGTGGGATGAGAGATTTGACCCCTTAATTCCATAGATGGGCATCAACATCATGGAAGGTTGTAACGACCCTAATTTTTAGAACTGATAAAATAATACTAATAAAATGATGATGGTCCATTTCGTTAATATGAAGTTTTAGTCCACCACTCTTTGCTTGTAATATTTTCATGAGGGGATTAGTTTATTTTGCATACCTTATGTGACAAAACTTATATGAAGACATTTTTTTTATGAGGTGTACCCTTTAAAACGTCCCTTTTCCATGCTATATTCTCTCTCATGACAAGTCAACAATCCTTTTGATTTTCTATTGACACCTCTTAGTGAGGTGTCACAAAAGTTCTGTCTTTCTCTTTCGTACATGGAAGTCACCATTTAACTTTACCCTTCTCTTTCTTTCTCTATTTTTAACATGCCCTCCTCTCTCTATATAATTCCCACCTTTACGTCTTTAAAGCATCACTCTCTCTCTCTCTCCCTTTCTAAGGCAAGACAAGTGAAGGGCTTGAGAAGGTTCTCTTACCTCACAAGTGGTAGCAGCAGGGTGTGGCAGTGGAAGAGCTTTTGTGGTAGAAGGAATGTACGGTTGTGTGCACCTATGGTAAGGGGATTTAGAAGTGTGCATCATGAATGTTTTATGCATAGTGTTTGGATGTATGTATGTGTAAGATTGAATTTGGAATCCTTGAAGTTGTATATTAGAAACCATGCGTGTGTAATCTTTATGAACAATGATGATGCTTGGCAATATTCTTATGAATTTTAGTATAAATAGAGTGTATGGTGATTGTTTAGCAACTGTGAGTTGAAAGTCATGACTGTGAATGGTTTGTGCTTATGCCTATATGAACAGTTTAATAAAGAAAAGGGCAAAAATGAAAATTTCAAGAGCTATAGCTGTTTTTGTGAAAAATGGTTCAGTGACCAAACGGGGTCCAAATGAACTCAAATTAGTCTTGAATGAAAGCTATGTGTGTCTAATAACACTTTTATTTTTAGAAAATCGTGAGATTTTGCACATGTTGAGATTTATACTTTAAAAAGTAAGTATATGTCACTATTTCACAGACAACAGATTTCCAGTCACCGTCCACCTTGCACCAAACTTTTGAATGACCAACCAGTGTTAAAATTCATTCAAACCACCGCCATTTGAACGGTTTATGTATCCACTATAATGTTCATGTTAAAACCATGTCCAAATTTTTCATGAAAAAGAAGCTATATTCTCAATTGTGTAGATAGGTCATAGTGGACAGCTATAATAAATTGCAGAGTTGATGTTTCTGTGGTCATGCATTTTAAATGACCAAATGATGCTTATTTTCTTCCGAACCACAGTCATTTTAAAGATTTGTGGGGGAGCTTGTAATCACATGTTGAATACTTATTGAAATTCTTCCTAAATTGAAAGTTACACGGCTAAATGTGAAAACACATCACTATGGGAAGAAATTTCCAGAAGTTGTGCATATTAAAGTAATGAGTGAGAATGCTATTTATTGAATGCTATGTGATATCAGAGTAATGAGTGAGAATGCTATTTATTGAATGCTATGTGATATTAGAGTAATGAGTGAGAATGCTATTTATTGAATGTTAGGTGATATACAAGTGATGGATGAGAATGTTATTCAATCAATACCATGAATTATTCATGTGTTAGTATGAATGTTATACCATGACTACCATGACTATCATGTGATATCATGTGATGACTAACATGATGCTTTTCCCATTGTGATTGCTTATAGATAAAATAATTATTTATAATGCCAAATAAATATATTATAGGTACACAACTTCTAGACTCTCTTACTAGGCTTTATAGCTCATTCCTCATTTTTCCACCACTGTAGAGTAGAAGTTGCAGGTTAACGGACTGCCTGTTGGGGGAGATCAATTGGTCGACGAAGGCTTGTACCTGTGGAGAAGACTTTTTTCTTTTTACTTGTATGTATTTGTCAGTTGTGGGCCATGTTCTTGGTGGTCTTTTAGAAATATGTATTTTGTATTGTGGGCGTTCTGTGACTTGAACGAATGTATTATTTTAAGATGTTTATGTAATGGCATTCTTAATTCTCCTTTTACCTAGTTTCTGGGTTTAGTGTTGGAGTTTCCTTACTTACTTGGTTTGCTTAAGTTACCGCTTTATCAAAGAAATGCACTACTCTTTCTTGAGTCGTGTTCGTTACTTATGGATCACGAACCCGCACCTTGATAACCTCTGGTGTGTTCAGTGGATCAGGCGGTGGGGTCGTGACAAAGGTGCTCGAACCTTTATCTACCATTACTAAACCATTTTCTCATTAATAAAAATTAAATAAAACAATTTCATTCATAATATAGTGCTTACCAAAATTATGCACAAGCCTTCTCATGCTTTCCAAAATTCCTTTGAAAGCTTCCTCATGACAAAATCTTTCCAAAACGCTTCAAAGCTTTCACTTCAAGTCAAAGCTTGCCACCCTAGGTTGTACTTCATGCGCCTCACCCACATGCAATGGTGAGCCCATTAACATATTGGGCCTCTCATGCAATATTAAAATTATTAAAATTAATTATATAATTTTTAAAAATCCATAAAATCAAATTTAAATATTTAAATCAATCTAAAATCAAATTATATGTTTTTATAAATTAAAATTTGATAAATAAAATATCTAGAGATCTAGAAAAACTCAAATAATAATTCTAAAAATCATATATCATTAAAAAAAACATAATTAAATTCATTAGACTTGAAAATGATGCATATGGTATAAGAATTAAATAAATAAACATTGGGCACTCCACCTTCAACTGTGGACTATGGTTCACACTTGCTTTGTCAAACCGATCCATTGTTTCTTATGACACACAGTCCATATAGAGGCTTATTAGTGGGTCACCAAAGTTTGATTGGCTAGCCATGGGGTCGTAATCCTAATTTGTGGATTTAGGTTCTTCCCTAGAGACGTACTAAGGTCACCTAGACCAGATGTGACCGTAGCTTATATAGCACATAGGGGTATATCTCGCACATGCATAAGTTTCACCCTGAAAGGTGGTTCGCTTTCCCGAAATAGCTATCATGTATGCATGTCTTGTGATGGCTCGTTGGCCCTCATCTTTGAAGGCCACTCTCACGCACAAGGGTCATACAGTCCCTTAGCTCACTCATTTGGGTATACTTTGACTTGATCAAGGGATGACCTATTAGAACCCTTATCGAATCGTTTTCTATGCTTAGGTAACATAGGATTTTTCCAACTGACTTACCTAGCTCGTCAAGCTCAGTCCTGTATTAGTAAACATCGCTTGCTTAGTATGGTACCACATTCCTACTGAGTTCATGTTCTATTATATAATTTCATTTTACAAGTACTCATAAGGCCTTTAATGGCCACACACACCCAACACATGGGTGGGATCTCGATGGTTGGGGTTTCTAGTTCCACAAACTAGGGGTTTTCGAGGACCTTACATGCTCAATATTCTCTCCTCTCTCATCCATAATATGTTTACAATAATCATTTCTACGAAGTATTCATTTTCTCACCCCCACTCTTTCTTTGCCCACCCACCCACCCCCTCGCCCCCCCTTAGAAGTCTTAAACAATGAGACTGGCTTTGCCTAATGAGTAGGGCTTCTACTTTGGCAGTAGGTGAACCTAAGGAGTGAGTGGTTAATAATTGAATTTGTGACTGTGAATGCTGGAAGTGATACTGATTTTTTTTATGATCATCATGATATGCACTATGCCCTATGTGTATTGATAAGATTGCTAACATGATGCTTTTCCCATTGTGATTGCTTATAGATAAAATAATTATTTATAATGCCAAATAGATATATTATAGGTACACAACTTCTAGATTCTCTTATTAGGCTTTATAGCTCATTTCTCATTTTTCCACCCCTGTAGAGTAGAAGTTGCAGGTTAACGGACTGCCGGTTGGGGGAGATCAATTGGTCGACGAAGGCTTGTACCTGTGAAGACTTTTTACTTGTATATATTTGTCAGTTGTGGGCCATGTTCTTGGTGGTCTTTTGGAAATATGTATTTTGTATTTTAGGCCTTCTGTGCCTTGAACGGATGTATTACTTTACGATGTTTATGTAATGGCATTCTTAATTCTCCTTTTACCTAGTTTCTGGGTTTAGTGTTGGAGTTTTCTTACTTACTTGGTTTGCTTAAGTTACCGCTTTATCAATGAAATGCACTACTCTTTCTTGAGTTGTGTTCGTTACCTATGGATCACAAACCCACACTTTGGTAACCTTCGGTGTGTTCAGTGGATCAGGGCGTGGGGTCATAACAAAGGTGCTAGAACCTTTGTCTACCATTGCTAAACCATTTTCTCATCAATAAAAATTAAATAAAACAATTCTATTCATAATATAATGCTTACCAAAATTATTCACAAGCCTTCTCATGCTTTTCAAAATTCCTTTGAAAATTTCCTCAAGACAAAATCTTTCCAAAACATTTCAAAGCTTTCTCTTGAAGTCAAAGCTTGCCACCCTAGGTTGTAACTTCATGGGCCTCACCCACATGCAATGGTGAGCCCATTAAAATAATTGGCCTCCCATGCAATATTAAAATTAATTATATGATTTTTAGAAATCAATAAAATCAAATTTGAATATTTAAATCAATCTAAAATCAAAATATATGTTTTTATAAATTCAAATTTAATAAATAAAATATTTAGAGATATAGAAAACTCAAATAATACTTCTAAAAATCATATATCATTAAAACAAACATAATTAAATTCATTAGACTTGAAAATGATCCATATGGTCTAGGTATTAAATAAATAAAAGTTGGGCACTCCACCTTCAACTGTGGACTATGGTTCACACTTGCTTTATCAAACCGATCCATTGTTTCTTTTGACACACAGTCCATATAGAGGCTTATTAGTAGGTAACCAAAGTCTGACTGATTAGCCAAGGGGTCGTAATCCCAATTTGTAGATTTCGGGTTCTTCCCTAGAGACGTACTAAGGTCACCTAAACTTGATGCGACCGCAGCTCATATGACACATAGGAGTATATCTCGCACATGCATAAGTTTCACCCTGAAAGGTAGTTCGTTTTCCCGAAACAACAATCATATATGCATGTCTTGTGATGGCTCGCTGATAAGGCTTTGGCCCCCATCTTTGAAGGCCACTATCAAGCACAAGGGTCACACAGTCCCTCAGCTCACTCATTTGGGTATACTCTGACCTCATCAAGGGACGACCTATTAGAACCTTTATCGAATAGTTTTCTATGCCTAGGTAACATAGGATTTTTCCAACTGACTTACCTAGCTCGTCAAGCTCAGTCTTGTATTAGCAAACATCGCTTGCTTAGTATGGTACCATATTCCTACTGAGTTCATGTTCCATTATATAATTTAATTTTACAAGTACTCATAAGGTCTTTAATGGCCACACTCACCCAGCACATGGGTGGGATCTCGATGGTTGGGGTTCCTAGTTCCACAAACAAGGGGTTGCCGAGAACCCTACATGCTCAATATTCACTCCTTTATCATCCATAATCTATTTACAATAATCGTTTCTACTAAGTATTCATTTTCTCACCCCTTCTCTTTCTCTCCCTCCCCCCTTCCCCCTCCCCCCTTCCCCCATTTGTTGTTCTATTCCCAAAATTGAAAATGGGTTGGTGGGAGAGCTCAAGGAGGAGTTGGCATTAGAGCACAAGAAGGGAGGAAGTGAGAGTGAGAGATATGTGGTTAAAAGAGAGACAATGAGCCTGGAGGACCGGGAGGTAGAGGAAAGGGGCGGGGGTGGGGGGGGGGGGGGGGGGGGGGGGGGTGGTTTAAAAAAGTAAAAAGGGGGGTGTGGGGGGTAGGGGGGTTTAAAAAAGTAAAAAAGGATGCCGGCCTAGTTGAGGCTTCAAAAATGTTTTCCGACAGGCCCAAATTAACCTTGAAATATATGTTGGGCTGAGGCCGGGCTTATCCTTGAGCAGTTCAGGCTTCTCTCGAGGTTGGGTTTGGGCTAGGCTAAATTGGTGGCAACCTTAACAACAATATTCTCTAACCACGTTGCTAAAGATAACAAAACAGATTTTTGGATGATTCGGAGAAGCTATATATATATATATATATATATATATATATATATATATATATATATATATATATATATATATAAACACTACGCAATGTCAATAGGCGAAAATGAACAATGATTTCGTTTATGCTCATCACTGTCAAAAGTTCATCGCACTGTCACAGTTGTCCAGTAATATTTTTATTTTAATTTTTTTTTTTATAAATCGAAAGGATTTGAAATTTGGAGCGTGTGTTCATAAAAATTAATAGGAGAATCTAATAAAAATATAAAAACTATAATTCGTGAAATATAAATTGACCTAAATACCCCTAAAAATTTACGGAGGTATTTTGGTCAATTTATATTTTACAAAATATTTTTTTTTACATATTTTTATGAGGTGTGCCTCACTAAGATGTACACACACTCCAAATTTCAGATCATTCTATTTTATAAAAAAAAATAGAAATTGAAATACTACCGGACAATTGTGACCGTAAGATGAACTTTGGACAGTGATGAGCATAGGCGAAATCACTGTTCATTTTCGCCTATATATATATATATATATATATATATATATATATATATATATATATATATATATATATATATATATGCTGAGATTAGTCCACTAGCTCATATGAATATATGAGTTCATATGAGCCCAATGGCCCAGATTGAATCTGGGTCGATCTGATGGTCACGACCTTATTTCGTATTTGAATTTTAATTTTTTTTTTATAAATCTAAATAACTTGAAATTTTAGGTGTGTGTTTTTCAAAAATAGGATAATCTAATAAAAATATCAAAAAAGTAGTTTACAATAAATAAATTAACCAAAATACCCCTAAAAAGTTTCGGGGGTGTTTTGGTCAATTTATTTTTAAAATATTTTTATTATGTGTGCCTTGATGAGAAGAATGGACATAAAATTTCAAGTTATTTGGATTTGTATAAAAAAATTCAAACACGAAATGAAGTTGTTATCGTCAGATTGACCCATATTCAATCTGGGCCGTTGGGCTCATATGTTCATATGAGCTAATTGGCTCATCCCATATTTTAATTAGGTATGCCTTCATGAGAATAACACACACCTAAAATTTCAAGTGATTTGGATTTGTAAAAAAAAATTAAAATTCAAAACACTATCGAACATTTGTGATCTTCAGATCGGCCCAAAATCAATTTAGGACGTTGGGCTCATATGTTCATATGAGCTAATGGGCTAATCCCATATTTTCATATATATATATATATATATATATATATATATAGCTTTTCGAGTTTTGGAGTAGGTTCCTATTTCTCTTGTTTGAGTGCTGACCTCACAACTTGCTATTCATGGTATGGTTATAGGTTTTTATATTGGAAATATATACAATGAGACCATTTATTTTTGTTACAAGGAGGTTACAAACATCATTGTTAGATTTGAAATTATGTGGTTGAGGATATGTCATTATTTGAGCACAAATTCCAAAATAAAATTTTTTGAATGTTGTGAGACATTTTTATCTATTGGATTTCTAGATCCAATGGTTAACAATGATTTTGACATATCCCTTTTATATTTAGTTTTTCATTTAATCCTGCTTACATGGCAAAAACTAAAAAAAGAAATGAAAGAGATCATTTAAAGGTTAGATGATGAATTGAAGGATTGGAAAAACAACTACAAATTTCAATGTCAAATAGGGTCGTACGATTAGTGCGAAAACGAAGGAAGTTTATTGAACATGGAATATTTAACTTCGGAGTTGCTGGAGGAATCGACCTTGCCTCTCCAAACGTGGATGAGTAGATCCTAAATTGTTTGCTTCAGTTCAATCCAAAGTCCAAGAGTATTTCGAAGGATATCTCGAGCGCCAGTGAATTAGGCATAGAAAACGCCTTGATGATTTTAAGGGCTGCTCAACGGCCTCTGTGAGTGGGACTGTGTGGACTAATAATGTCATTGAAGGAAATTATTATAGTCGAGGCACAATAGTAGTCTTTGTGAGGAGGACTCAAGTAAAATGACCTCTCTAAATACTAAAGTGGTCGTGATTATGGGCAAACCCCTTAGCCTATATAAAGTTATTGTGCTCGATTTATCTTTGATTGTTCTAAGATGTGTGGCCTAAGTGCTATTGGAGTTGGCCATCTTGTTGACCATAAGCCATAGGGATCAAAAAGCTGAAGTACTATTTGTGCAACTACAAATTGTGGATATAGAAATATATCTATGCCTAATTGTATACTACACCCATATACACACTGTATCCTATCGTTTTAACAAGTATTTTTTGTACCCTTTGTATAATCTATGATTGTATTGTAGTCTAATTCAGTTCATTAAATACAACGAAAAATTATTTTGCACATGGTATTAGAGCCTGGTTCTCTGCTCTCAGTCTCCTTAATCTCAAAGGTGATGTTGCAACAGTCTGCACCAGTCAGTGGTTATTCCTTGTCTCTGTGATCTGCTTCTCTCTAAAGTTATGTCTCTCTCGCTATAAGCACCTCGCCCTAGAAGTTCACTATAAGCCTGGTGAGCTTTCTCTCTTTCTTTAAAACAACTACTCTGCCATTGGTGCATCTGAAACATGACATTCTGGTTCACTCCTCTCTCTCTAAAAAATAGTCACTTTCTCTCTCTACTCTCTCGGCCTCTACTCTCTTCATGTTTTTTCTACTCTATCTATTTTCTCTCTCTCTCTCTCTCTCTCTCTCTCTCTCTCCCCCATATCTCTCTTAGATCTCTTGTAAGGACCCAGACTTTTTCCACATAGAGGGCCAGCCGCCATGTGTGTTCGGACCAACCACCAGGTGTGAATGAGTTAGCTGTCGAGCACGTGATGCCACTGTGCGTGTAAGTCACCACCGTGCGAGAGTGTCGCCGTACACATAAGTCACCGCTGTGCGAGAGTGCAGCCATGCGTGAAAGCCACCGTTGTGCGAGAGTGCCGCCATGTGTATATGTCACCGTCGTGCGAGAGTGCCGCCATGCCCATAAGTCACCGTCGTGCGAGAGTGCCACCGTGCGCATAAGTCACCGCCGTGTGAGAGTGCCGCCATGCGTGTAAGTCACCGTCGTGCGAGAGTTCCGCCATGCGCATAAGTCACTGCCGTGTGAGAGTGCCGCCATGCGTATAAGTCACCGTCGTGCGAGAGTTCCGCCATGCGCATAAGTCACCGCCGTGCGCATAAGTCACCGCCGTGCAAGAGTGCCACCGTGCACATAAGTCAATGCCATGAGAGAGTGCCACCATGTTCATAAGTCACTGCCGTACGAGAATGCTACCGAGTGCGATCCTGTCCTGCGTGATGTGGATGAGCGCTGCCATGCGCGATATGGGCGTGAGCTGCCGTGTGCGATATGGACCGTCGGGTGCAGCTGTATAGGGTAGTCCAACTTTTCTCTTATGTTATGTACCACTTGTCCCTTACTTGTTGCTTTGTGTGCCATGCAAATGCCACTTGCAAAGTGCGTGCCATGTGGAGGCCCCTTGATGCCACTTGTTGTTTGTATGCTACCCCTTTCTTTTCCTATTTGTTCACCCCTTCACACCCTGTCAAGGGTTTTTTCTCTCTCTCTGCCATGTTTTTCCCCTTGAAGCCCTTAGAGCCTCAGAAAGCTTGACCTTGGAGAAAACTGTGTAGGGAACTTGGTACCTTTGGTGCATACAAGTAGATTCATTTTTCATGCTCTTATACTTTGTGATACATGTTTTTAGTTAGTTCATTCAAGTATGACGTTCAAGAAAAATTATTTGTGTGATCGTAAATATGAGCGTGAATATACAAATCATGAAGTTTAAGCTTGATTATTGATACAATTTGGAATATGCATGTGGCTGTACGCAGCAAAATTTATGCTAGAAGGAGCCCTGATTTTCCAGGAATTTGCATGACAGATTGAGCATTAAATATATTTATGATGATTATGAAAATTTATGGAAATATACCCTTATGAATCTTGTTTAAGATGAAAATGACCTTGTATTAATGCCTATTTTGATTTGGGAGTTATAGTTCATTCTTTGAAGTGCGTCAAAAATTGGAAATGAAATTCCAGGAACTGTGCATCTTTTGGTGGTAAACTTTTCATTGACCAAACAATGTCCAAATAATCTCAAGACATTTTTAAATAAAATATGGGCATGTCTACTAAAAAATAATCTTGGAACCATGTTGAAATTCCTTATGGTTTGGGAATTGTACCCATATTTGTGTGAGTATGTCACTGTTGTGAGTTGTAGTGAATTTCTAAAACTGTCGCATGTCTTATACTGAACTGTTTACTAACCAAATGGTATCTAAATGAACTCAAATCAGCTTTAAATGAAAGCTGATTGTGTTTGCTTAAAAATTTATTCTGGTGTTAGACCGAAATTCCTTATGGATCGGGAATTGTGACCCTTTTTCTAAGTGTGTGTCACTGTTATAGTTGCAGGAAATTCCAGAATCTTACACATTTTTTTGTAATGATATGTTGGTTGACCAAAATACCCCTGATTTAGCCCAAAACAGTTCTAAATGAGAGATCAGTGAACCTAGCTTGGAGTTGATTTTGGAACCGTGACTAAATTCTTTGTGGACAAGGAATCATACCCGCTTTCCTAGGGGACTGTCACCATGAATTTTCTGTTCTTTCATGAATTATGCATGGTTGCAACGGATGAAATGGAATAGGCATACCTATGATATGAAATGGAATATGCTTATGAATCATGGACTATGCGTGGTTGAAATAAGTTATGCCTATGAAATAGTAAATGCTATTGCTTGTAAAATAGTGAATGCTTATGAGGCATGCTTATGAAAGATATGAATGCTTGTGAAAGAGTTAATGCTAACGAATGAGTGAATCCTTATAAAATACTGAATGTGCCTGACTCAAATAAAGCAGACTACAAATGTGATGGATCATCCATTTGTAGTATGCTATGATGTGATAAGTACTAAGTGATATGTGACCTGTGTGGTCAATCATGTGATACGTGCTAAGTGATATGTGACCTGTGTGGTCAACCCGATAATAGGTGCTAAGTGATTTATGATCCATTGGCATGCTTTGAGCATATAGCATGGCCGTATTGTGCTATAATAAGATTGCTTGTGAGTTATTGACAATGTATGGTTGAAATAAGACATCCTCATGAAATAGTGAATGCTTATGAAATGTTAAATATGCATGGTTGTAATAAGACATGCTTATGTGAAAATGAATGAACATGATTTTGAGACATACTCTGTTATGATATGTGTACTTGTTATGATACATGTTCCGTTGTGACATATGATATATGATTTGACCAGTGTGGTCAGCTATGAGATATATGATTCTGACTTAATAACATGCTTTGAGCATATTGCATGACGATGATATAATGTGTGATTCTGATTCATTGGTATGCTTTGAGCGTATTGCAAGACCATAATATGATATGTGATTTTGATTCATTGGCTTGCTTTGAGCATATTGCATGACCATGATATGATGTGATTATGATTCATTGAATGTTTTGACCGTATTGCATGACCATGATATGATATGTGATTTTGATTTATTGGCATGCTTTGAGCGTATTGCATGGCCATACTGTGATATGTGATTGATTGACATGCTTTGAGCGTATTGCATGGCCATGATATGATAAGTGATATGTGATCCAGTAGCGTACTTTTAGCGTATTGCATTGCCAACTAGTGTCGACAGCTTCCCTGGCTCCCCAATGATAGGAAGGGAGTTAGGAAGAGTATGTGATGGCAGGGTCGCACCCCCCAAATTTATGTGTGATAAGTGAACCATGTCTTGCAAGGCATATGCCTATCATAACCCCAAAGCATGCTGGGGACTGTGTGTGTGCGTGTATGAAGGCATTACGAAGTGGGACACCCACTTGTCATTGTTTTCCCTCTTGAGTGATGGTAGAAGTCATAAACAATTGGATTGACTTGGCCTGATGAATAGGGATTCTATTTCTGAAGTAGGTGAATTAGTGAGTGAGTTGGTTTGTATCTATTGAGGTTGTTATACTGTGGTGTTAGTTTAAATTATAACTATGTTGATTTGTTATGATACTTGTTATGAGAAAACTTGATAAACTGCCGTTTCAAATGATGTCTGCATCATTATTGCTTATCTCTGAAAATAATCACTCACGGCACCTTGCTAGATAAAGTATGATACATGGTATTTAGATCTACTTACTGGGCTTTATAGCTCATCCCTTGACTTTTTCCAATGTAGAGTGATAGTTTGCAAGGCGAGGATGGATGGTTGAGGTGAACGTTTTGAAGGCTGAAGACCTACAATTGTCAAAGAGACTTTTTGATTGTGGGTGTTAGTTGGTCGTGGGTCATGTTTTTGTTTGAATTGAACTATGTACTTTTAATTGTTGAACCTTTGGTTCCTTGGACGTCACTGTAAATACTTTGGAATTATGTATATATATTTGGTTTTAATTTGATCAGTATTTGTATGTTGTATTGGGAGTTTTTGGTTTTCTTTCGTGGTTTGCTTTGATTCCAACTTTATGAAGCGATAAGTGCACTCCGACCTGAGTGGCATTCGCTACCCTTAGATCACAGACCCGCACTCTGTCATCCTTTGGCGTCAATAGAAGTGGTCCAAGGATAGGGTCGTGACAGTTATGGTATCAAAGCAGTCAGGATAGGATTCTTGGCCTAGAGAGTCTTAGGGGTGTCCTTAGAATGGATTTTTTGGATAGGCTAGTAATTGGGTGTTCTTGTTTTAGGTCAAGATGATGAGGACTAGTTGAAACAAATGCAAGTTCTAGTAATGAGAACATCGAGGCCTTTGGAGAATTCTTCAGGAAGCTGGGGCCATGACCCAAATCATGAAAAATTGCATGCCGACCCTGGCTACCTCCACCTCAAGCCCTGATAATAGTGGGTTGATTGAGAGGTTTAGGAGACCTGTCCCTCCCGCATTCTCGAGACATGGTAGAATGGAAAAAGCTGAAAAATAGAGGAGGCAAGTGTAGCAGATTTTTGAAGTATTGCACTGTTTCTGATGAGCAAAAAATAAGACTGGGGACCTCCATGTTAGAAGGGGACACCGAGCAGCAGTGGAGCTCGGTGAGGCAATTCTGGGAAGAGTCAGGGACTGTGACGACTTGGGGAAAATTTTTAGAAGCATTTAATGAGAAATACTTCCCTGATTCAGTCCAAGAGGGAAAAGAATTAGAATTTATCGAGCTGCAGCAAGGGAAACTGTCAGTAGAACAATATGCCGCTAAATTTGCAGAGCTCTCCCGCTACATGCCACATATCATTAATGCAGAGGCCAGTAAGGCGAACAAGTTTGAGAGGAGCCTTCTGCCAGATATAAGAGGGAAGGTCATAGCAGCCAATCTTAGGACTTTTTCCCCACTAGTGGACTTAGCCAGGAAGATAGAGAAAGATTGTGATGATTTCGGCAAAGGTGGGAGAAGCGAGAGGCAAGGCCTCAGCCTCCGAGAGGTTTTCAAGAAAAAGGAAATCAGGGAAATGGTGAGGCCAGAAAGACCTTCCAGGGCGATGTCAAGCAAAACTAGCCAGTCTCTTGTGACTTTTGTGGAAGCCTAGTCATACGGCTCACAAGTGCTGGCTGAAGACGAAGGCATGCTTCAGGTGTGGCAAGTCAGGCCACCTGATTAAAGACTGCCCCATGATGAGAGACAAGAACATACCAGAGACTCAGGGTGGGTTCGGTGTTTGCACTTATGGAGCAGGAGGCTAAGGCATCTACCTCATTAACCTAAGGTAAGCTCTCTGCTTGTGATAGAAAAGCTAGAATTTTGTTTGATTCTGTTATAGCACCACATTTTGCATGACACCTAAGCATCGACTTTGCATCTCTTGATCATGCATGAGTGGTGCACACCTTCTTAGGGGACTCTTTAGTGACTGGCTCAGAGTTTAAGTACTGTGGGGTACGGCTGGGAGGTAGAATCTTGCCCATAAAATTGTTTCTTTTGGATGTTTGGGATTCTGACGCCTTCCTGAGCATAGGTTGGATTGTATGCTTATCATGCCTTAGTAGATTGTGGAAGATGTGTGTGCCGCCCCCATTAATTTAATTAGTAGAAGTGTGATTTTGGGGAAAAAATCCTTTTTAAGGGGGGGATGATGTAAGGACCCGGACTTTTTCGGCATACAAGGCCAACCGCCGTGTGTGTTCGAATCAACCACCAAGTGTGAATGAGTTAGCCACCGAGCGCGTGATGCCGCCGTGCACGTAAGTCACCGCCATGCGAGAGTGCTACTGTGCGCATAAGTCACCACCATGTGGGAATGCCACCGTGCGCGTAAGTCACCGCTGTGCGCATAAGTCACCGATGTGTGAGAGTGCCGCCGTGCGCATAAGTCACCGCCATGTGAGAGTGCCATTGTGTGCATAAGTCACCACCGTGGGAGAGTGCCGCTGTGCGCATAAGTCACCGCCATGTGAGAGTGCCTCCGTGTGCATAAGTCACCGCCGTGTGCATAAGTAACCGTCGTGCGAGAGTGCCGTCGTGCACATGTCACCGCCACGTGAAAGTGTCGCCGTGGGCATAAGTCACCGCCATGCACATAAGTCACCATCGTGTGCATAAGTCACCACCGTGCGAGAGTGCCGCCATGCGCGTAAGTCACCTTCGTGTGAGAATGCTAGCGAGCGCGATGTTGTCGTGCGCAATGTGGATGGGCGCTGCCATGCGCGATGTGGGTGTGAGCTGCCGTGTGCGATATGAGCCATCAGACGCAGCTGTATAGGGTAGTCCAGCGGACTTCCTCTTCTTTTCTCTCATGTTATGAACCACTTGTCCCTTGCTTGTTGCTTTGTGTGCCATGTGAATGCCACTTGCAAGGTGTGTGCCATGTGGAGGCCCCCTTGATGCCCCTTGATGCCACTTGTTGTTTACATACTACCCCTTCCTTTTTATATTTATTCACCCCTTCACACCCCTCTCAAGGGTTTGCTCTCTCTCTCAGCCACGTTTTGCTCCTTGAAGCCCTTAGAGCCTCAATCTTGAGACCCTCCATTGAAAGCTTGACCTTGGAGAAAACTATGTAGGGAACTTGGAACCTTTGGTGCATGTAAGTAGATTCATTTTCCATGCTTCTATTCTTTGTGATACATGTTTTTTGTTAGTTCATGCAAGTATGAAATTCAAGAAAAATTATGTGAGTGTGATTGTAAATATGAGCATGAATATAAAAATCATGAAGTTTAAGCTTGATTATTGATACAATTTGGAATATGCATGTCATTGTACGCTGCAAAATTTATGGTAGGAGCCCTGATTTTCCAAGACTTTGCATGACAGATTGAGCATTGAATATATTCCTGATGATTATGAAAGTTGATGGAAATATACCCTTATGAATCTAGTTTAATATGAAAAGGACCTTGTAGTAATGCCTATTTTTATTTGGGAGTTATAGTTCATTCTTTGAAGTATGTCAAAAATTGGAAATGAAATTCCAGGAACTGTGCATGTTTTTGTGGTGAACTTTTCATCAAACAAATAATATACAAATGATATCAAATTAATTTAAAATGAAATATGGGTGTGTCTACTTCAAAAATGGTTTTGGAACCATATTGAAATTCCTTATGGTTTGGGAATTATACTCCTGTTTGTGTGAGTATATCACTATTACAAGTTGTAGTGAATTTCCAGAACTATTGCATATTTTGTATTGAACTGTTTACTGACCAAATAGTATCTAAATTATCTCAAATCAGTTTTAAATGAAATATGGTTGTATTTACTTCAAAAATTACTGTGGTATCAGACTGAAAGTCCTTATGGATTGGGAATTACGATCCTTTTTCTAAGTGTATGTCACTGTTATAGTTGCAGGAAATTCCAGAACCTTACACATTTTGTTGTAATGATATGTTGGTTGACCAAAATTCGCCTGATTTAGCCCAAACCAGTTCTAAATGAAAGATCATTGAACCTAGCTTGGAGTTGGTTTTCGAACCATGACTAAATTCTGTGTGGACGGGGAACCATGCTCGCTTTCCTAGGGGACTGTCACCATGAACTTTTTGTTCTTTCATGAATTATTATGCATGGTTGCAACAAGTTATGCGGATGAAATGGTGGATACTGAATTAATGAATAATTCACTAAGTATAAGTATGATTGTAATAGGCATACCTATGATATGAAATGGAATATGCATACCTATGATATGAAATGGAATATGCTCATGAATCACTGACTATGTGTGCTTGAAATAAGTTATGCTTATGAAATAGTGAATGCTATTTCTTGTAAAACAGTGAATGCTTACGAGGCATGCTTATGAAAGATATAAATGCTTATGAAAGAGTGAATGCTAACGAATGATTGAATGCTTATGAAATATTGAATGTGCCTGACTCAAATAAGTGCTTATGCTATGCTGTGATAAGTGCTACGTGATATGTTTATGACGTGATAAGTGCTAAGTGATATGTGACTTGTGTGGTCAATCATGTGATAAGTGCTAAGTGATATGTGACTTGTGTGGTCAACCCGGTGATAGGTGCTAAGTGATATGTGATTCATCGTCATGCTTTGAGCATAATGCATGGCCGTATTGTGCTCTGATAAGATTGCTTATGAATTATTGACAATGCATGGTTGAAATAAGACATCACCATAAAACAGTGAATGCTTATGAAATGTTAAATGTGCATGGTTGTAATAAGACATGCTTATGTTAAAATGAGTGAACAAGATTTGAGACATGCTCTGTTATGATATGTGTGCATGTTATGATACATGTGCCGTTGTGACATGTGATATGTGATCTGACCTGTGTGGTCAGTTATGTGATATATGATTCTGACTTAATGACATGCTTTGAGCGTATTGCATGACTATGATATAATATGTAATTCTGATTCATTGGCATGCTTTGAGCGTATTGCATGACCATGACATGATATGTGATTCTGATTCATTGGCATGCTTTGATCATATTGCATGATCATGATATGATATGTGATTCTGATTCATTGGCATGCTTTCAGCGTGTTGCATGACCATGGTATAATATGTGATTCTGATTCATTGACATGCTTTGAGCGTATTGCATGACGATGATATGATATGTGATTCTGATTCATTGGCATGCTTTGAGCATATTGCATGGCCATACTGTGAAATGTGATTGATTGGCATGCTTTGAGCATATTGCATGGCCATACAGTGATATGTGATTGATTGGCATGCTTTGAGTATATTGCATGGCCATGAGGTGGTAAGTGATCTGTGATCCCGTGGCGTGCTTTGAGCATATTGCATTACCAAGTGGTGCCGTCATCTTCCCTTGCTCCGCAATGATAGGAAGGGAGTTAGGAAGAGTGTGTGATGGGTCCCTAAATTTCTGTGTGATAAGTGAACCATGTTTTGCAAGGCATATGCCTATCAAAACCCCAAAGCGTGCTAGGGACTGTGTGTATGCGTGTGTGAAGGCATTACGAAGTGGGACACCCACTTGTCATTGTCTTCCCTCCTGAGTGATTGGTAGAAGTCATAAGCAATGAGAATTGGCTTGTCCTGATGAATAGGACTTCTATGTCGGGAGTAGGTGAATTAGGGAGTGAGTTGGTTTATATCTGTTGAGGTTGCTATACTGTGTGGTATTGGTTTAAATTATAGCTATGTTGATTTGTTATGATACTTGTGATGAGAAGATTTGATAAACTGCCATTTCACATGATGTCTGCATCATTATTACTTATCTCTGAAAAGAATCACTCACCGCACCTTGCAAGATATAGTATGATACATGGCATCTGAATATACTGACTGAGCTTTATAGCTCATCCCTTGACTTTCTCCAATATAGAATGATAGTTTGGGGGACAAGGATGGACGGTTGAGGTGAACGTTTTAAGGGTTGAAGACTCGCAATTGTTGAAGAGTCTTTTTTATTGTGGGTGTTAGTTGGTTGTGGGCCATGTTTTTGTTTGAATTATTCTATGCACTTTAATTGTTGGGCCTTTGGTGCCTTGGACATCACTGTAAATACTTTGGAGTTATGTATATATATTTGGTTTTAATTTGATCAGTATTTGCATGTTGTGTTGGGAGTTTTTAGTTTTCTTTCGTGGTTTGCTTTGATTCCGACTTTATGAAGCGATGAGTGCACTCCGACCTGAGTAGTATTCTCTACCCTTGCATCACGAACCCGCACTCTGTCGCTCTCTGGCATGAATAGAAGGGGTTCGGGGGCGAGGTCGTGATACCTCTCTAATCGCTCTCTCTACTGTCTCTCAGATCTCTAATCTCCTCGCTCAAATCTCTATCTACTCTCTCGATCTTTAATCAGTAATCTCTCTCTCTACTTTCTTTCAGATCTCTCTCTGGCCTCTCTACTCTCTCGGTCCCTGTCTACTCTCTCTCAGATCTCTCTAATCTCTCTCTACTCTATCACACTCTCTCTCAGACTTCTTTAATCTCTCTATTTTCTCTACTCTCTCTCTGTTTTCTCTATCTCTTTCTCTCAGATTTCTCTCGATCTTTCTCGGACCTCTCTCTACTCTCTCGGTCTCCGCAATCTACCTATGACAACTGACATCTGTGTCGACCCCTCTCTCTCTCCTCTCCTAATTTCCTCCCTCTAGGAAATTTCTGTCTCTTAGATAATAGTACATTGGGCCTTGCTCAACCACAATTTTCTTTGGACCCGTAGTTTTCTATGGATACAAACTCAATTTTTCTTATAGGCTCTCTCTTTTGTCTAAAAAATATCCAACATTTCCTTTCAAATGGAAAAATTTGAGTCTTTTTAGTTTGTATCCATTAAACTCAATGGCACCAACTACACTTTCTGGGCCTCATTTATGCGGAATATCATTCATGGAAAAGGCCTCCTCATATACATAGATGGGACTCAAAAGAAACTTGATGAGCTAGGAAAAATAGAAGAATGGGGCATAAACAATGCTCAAATTATAATATAGATGATGGGTTCATCGTAAAGTAATATGGGATCAATCTGAGCACTTTCAAAACTGCTTGAGAAGCAAGGAAATTTCTTGAGGAAATTTATAATTAGACTAATTAGGCACAAAAGTACTAGTTAGTACAGGAACTTCACTTTCGCTCCCTTAGACAGGGAGAGCAGTCCAATTAGGACTTTTACTCTTCCACAAAGACGCGTTGGGATGCTCTAGCACTCATGGAACTTACGATTGAAGATGGTCCTAACACATAAATAATTGCCAAATCTTTAGAGGAATTTCAAGATGGTCCTAGCAATCCGTCTAGAGTTTGAAAGTGTCAGAAATGACCTGTCCACATAAGCTCTCTCCCCACCCTGAATCAAGCTCTTTCTGAGCAAATTGCAGAAGAAAACCAAGATTAAATCTCTTAACTCAGGTTTTAACAGAGAAACAATTTTTGTGACAGCCTAATCTCAAAGATTAAATGTGCATAAACGACATCAGCGTAATTCGTACTATGTCCCTCACAAGAACATGTCATCTGTCATATATAATTATTGTAAAGAACTGGGACACATCAAGTACACATGCCCAAAGAAGAAACACATCTTCGCTGTTGTTGCTAGTACAAGTCAACCATTGATCAAGTACCCTTCAACTCAAACTAGATATCACAGTCCTACTCCTATTTCACTAACTGTGACATTTACACTTGAACAAGTGCAGTCTATGCTTTCCCTATCACATCTTGCCTCTAAACCATGCCATCTTTCTCAAGTAACTTTGTTTCTACCTCTTGGCTGATCGACTCAAGAGCCTCTCATCATATGACCTCCAATGAGTCAATCCTAGTTTATTACAAGTCTTTTTTTTATACTATCTATACTGCTGATGAAGTCACTATGAAATTTTAAAAAATGGGCTCTATATCTCTTACTTCTGTCCCTTTTAATAAATTAAGGGTTTCTGATGTTTACCATGTTCCCTCACTTACCATGAATTTATTATCTGTCGCTCAGATTACCTGTTCGAACTGTAATGTTGTTTTTTCTCCATCTTGTTGCTATATTTCGGATCGACAGTCAGGACAATTGATTGGGTCTGGGTGTAAATTTGGAAATTTGTAGTACTTGGAACGTCTGCATATGCCCACCTCTTTTGTCAATGTTGTTTCTACTATTGATGATGCATCTCTATGGCATCAATGTCTTGGTCACATCTGTGGTTCTCATTTATAGTCCTTATTTTCCCACAATATGCTTGGTACTGTTAGAAATAAATTTTTTATTAATGTCCAACATTCTATAACTTGTAAATTTGCTAAATCTCATGCTTTACCTTTTTCTCGAAGTACTTTCATTTCATCTTCTATGAGCTACCTTGTTCATATTGACGTATAGGGCCTTGCGCCTATTATGTCTAAAGGAGGGTCCCGATATTTTGTAACCGCCATTCATTGAAGAGATTCTCCAATCCAAGTCGTCAACAAAAACTAGGAAGAGCACGTCGACAATTCGAGATAGAAGTTTTTATCAGGAAATTGATTGCCTAGCCCAGATCGATACCCTGGTTCCAACGGTAACCATCTTGCTAAGGCTCACATTGCTGATAGGTTTAGACTTTCAGAATAGCCACCAAAGAGCCCCTGACTAAGCCCGGTATATTGGATGTAAGCCCCCAAAGAGACACCCCCCGTGCCATCAGTCCAAGTCCTGGTGAAGCAGTTCATATGCCCCATTAATGGCCCTCCTCGATTGTCTATCCAAAACCAATATAGACCGACCAAAGGTTCAGTGTAAAAGGGGAAGGAAACCATTAAAAGGCCCCCTGCCGCTCGCCTTTCAAGAAAATATCAAAGGTTCAGTGTAAAAAGGAAAGGACCCCCTTAAGCAAGCCTTTGGCCACTAGCCTTTCAAGAAAAGATCAAAGGTTCAGTATAAAGGGGAAGGAAGCCCTTAAGCAAGCCCCCCCGCCACTAGCCTTTCAAAGAAAACTTTGATGGATTGGGAAAGAAGTCTTTAAGCAAGGCCCCCCGACTCCCAAACACATCTGGATTCTGATAATATTGGGAAGGAAGCCCTTAAGCAAGGCCCTCAGTTGTTGGAACAAAAAAAACCACTAGATTGAGATCAAGCCCCAAAGGCACCCACTAGTTGGCTCATTAGGAAGTATTGTTCAGTTGGGAAAGTAAGTTGTTCCACAACGCACCCGGTCAGCATACTCCCCTAAAAAATGGATTCTAGCAGTATTGGTTCATCAAGCCCGTAAAAGGCCCCCAATTAAGCTCTCTTCCTTCGGTCATCCCTCAAGGAAGAAGCTTGGAATGGTCTTCCCCTTAAGGATCGTGTTGATAGCGATGATCAAGAAGAAAAATATTGTTGAGAGAGAATAAAAGCATTTTAGTAAGGATTTGAAAGATGAACTTCGTCGAGTTTTTTGTTTTGAATATTACACTTCTCGCTTCTCTCGAAGAGTAGCATTCAGCGAGGAAAGTTGTTATACATCATTTTTTATGTACTTGTATCCCCGGGGTGAATAAGGAGAGAGCATGTACTAACCTGGTTCCGTCGGTGCCCAAGACATCTCCGGACCACGGGAACACTGTAACAATAAGCTTAAAATTGTGCAACCTTTGGAGAAGTGTCAGAATGCCTTCAAATTGCATGAGATGTTAGTTTTGGATACCCTAATGATACCCACAAAGTTTCGTCACATTCTGACAAGTTTTGATAAGATCAGGACGAAACTTGGTTTTCAAGCCAAGTTCTATCATGCTAAAAATAGACCCTATTACTATAGCCCTATTTTTTGGGTCTCCATTGGATCCGAAACTTCGAGAAACCCCCAGCTACTAAATTTCAGCTCAATGGGATCCTCCAAGACAATTCTAGGCCCAACTTACCATAAAAATGTGGGTTCTACACTAGTTTCTATTTATGGAAACTGTGTTTTCTCATTTGGGATGGTTTTCAAATGCTCATAACTCGCTCGTTTTGAGTCTAATTACGCTCAAATTCAGACACAAGCTAGATCTCGACGACTCGCTCATTTTGACATATGGCACGCATCCTGACATAGCCCGAAATGAGAGAATTTCTGGACAAAAGATGGACTCGAAACATGAAAATTCAAATTTTATAAAGAAGAACATCCAATCCTTTGAGAGGTCATACATGAATATCTCGATGTCGGATCGTCACAAGTATGGGTCTGTTACGCCCGTGCTTTGAAGAACTACAATTTGATATAATTTTTATATATTATCAGAGGTCGGATGACACAAAGTTTAAGGTCGAAAATGGACTACTTTTTTGTTTTCCATAATCCCATTTTCCGACGAATTTCCAAAATTGGAGATCACAAACGGAGACCAAAATAGCCGAAATTTATCACAAAATGATCGCGATAGTGTCCTCTTTAATTTGTGATCAAAATGAATGTTTGGAACATCATAGATCGTGCTAGATTGGTGGTCGAAGATTCACAAAGTTTATGGACTTGGTTGGATTTTGGGTTCTTCCATAAAAATCCGTTTCATGAGGATCAAAGATTATCAAAATGTGTGCAATAGTTCAAGCATCGACTCTACGAGGACCGTAAGCATCTGAAAAAGCTCCCAAGGCCTAGCAATGGCAAGAAGCTCCTCACGAAGGGATGGTTTTATCATTTGTTGAAAAGTGTCTAGGGGTATTTTGGTCATTTAGTTCAAAAATGAGATTAATATTTTAATTCATAAAATGTGTTTTTTTTTTTTACATATTTGGGTGTTTTTTTTTACAATTTTCAACCCTTGTTTAGTGGTTGCTCTATATAAGGAATCTAAGTCAATTGTAATAGAACTCTGGGAATTGTCTTGAATTTTCTTAAATACTTGAGCATTTTATAGTGAAATTCTTGAATTGTTAGCTTGTTCGTTTACTTTGCTTTCAAGTTCAAGATTCAAGATGAGAGGAGAGAGAAACATTTCCTAGAGACAGAAAATACCCTAGATCCCTATGGTTAAGTGCCTCGATCTCGCCCTCCAGGTCAAGTTAACTTGGTGGAGTGGTTCCGGGTTCGAGATGGACTCGGAACCTGAGATCGCTCTCTTGAAAACCACATAAAGAAGACGTGGGTAGGAGTACCAACCGGTGAGAGAAGAATTAGGGTCGTGAGGCGGGACTTACCTCATATAGGTCCGTGACACGCTCGGATTGGCTTGCGTGGGCGCCCTCTTAGATCACATTGGAATGCCCCCTGGCCTGTGGCTGGTTTGGAACCGCCTCCCTTGACCTGTTTCTCCTTTCTTACAAACACACACACACACACACACATTAAAAGGAAAGACAAGTGGGAATAGGTCCCCACCTTGTTACAGGGCGAAGTGAAAGTGAGAGAAGAAATTTGACCGGGCGGCTAGACTGACATAATGGCTAGACCAGTACAGTGACTGATTTGACGTGGTAGCAAGATGGGCACGGTAACTCAGACCGGCATGGCGGCAATACTACTCGACGATATAACCAACACCAACCAGATTGGTACGATGGCGAGTCTGACGTGGTAGCAAGACGAGCACGATAACTCAAATTGGCACGGCGGCAATACTGCTCGGCAACAGAACTAACACTGATGATGGTTAGTCTGATGTGGCAACAAGACGGGCACGGTAGCTCAAACCGACACGGCAGCAATACTACTCAACGACAAGACTACCATGACAATACAAGATTCAACCTGCCCTCTGGTCAAATAAGCGAAGAAGAGAAAGAGAGGGAGTGAAGACTAGCTCAACTCTTGCTAAGTCTTTTAAAAGAGACAAAAGTGGAAATAAAAATGATGGGAAATGAGATGAAAGGAAAATAAAAGAGGTGAATTAAAATAAAATAACATTAGAAAATGGAATTAAAAAAAAATAAAAATAGGATGGGTAAAGGATGAATTAAAAATGAAATGGAGTTAAGTAAAACAAAAATAAAAAGGATGGATGAAACTAAAATAAGATGAGATAATAAAATAAATGAGTGAAATAGAGTAAGGTATGGTGGGATAAAATAAGTGAAATAAAATAGGATGGATTAAGGGAAAATAAATTAAAATGAATGAGGTAAATAAAAATAAAGTGGGCGAACATAAAATGGAGTGGAATAAAAGCAAATAGCATGAAATAAGCTAAGGGTAAAATGAGGAATAAAGAAAAAGGGAAGGGCTTGTTATTGGATTGTTTAGGTATTACGTGAATAGAAGAGGATAACATTGGATAAGAGAAAAAGGAATAAATTTAGTTTAGAAAGAGAGAGAGAGAGAGTTAAAAGGGTAAAGGTTGTTTAAGAGAAAGAAGGGGACTTGAGGTTGGGTGAAGTGAAGAGAGGTGGACGAAATCAACGAAAACTTAAAACGAAAAGAAAAAGACGAAAACGAAAAATAGAACAGCGGGCGTTTTGTTTGTGGGTTTTTACAGAGAGGGAGAAAACGGAAATTTGCAGAGAAGGAAATGGAAAGATGATCGAGTGGGGTTGGAGACCGAAAGAGGCGGAGATGGCTTAGCAAGATTGGAGCATGGTTGCAGGAAGCAAAGAAAAGGTGGGCGAGTGGTTGTAGATGGGTGGAGCAGTGTGGCGGAGATGGAGTTGGACGCAGCAGGGTGGAGGAAATTGAGGTGAGAGAGTTGAAGGTGGTGGGCAAGAGAGGTGGTGGCGGGCAAGAGAGGTGGTGGCTCAAGTCGCCACCTGGTTCTAGTGATGAAAGGAGTTGGAGGTGGCTGAGAGCAGAGGGGGGACTACGTGTACAGCAGAGGATTAGAGAGAAAGCAATGGCCGGTGGCAGTGAGATGCTTGAGAGCAGAGCAGTGACGGTGAAAGATAGTGGAAAAAGTTGTTTGGTGGTGGGTTGTGATGGAGTAGAGGCACACGACTGTGGAGTTGCTCAGCGGCGAAGGTCACGGCCGGGAGGGCTTGGCAATGGAGGTCGTGCTCAGCAGAGGTATGAAGGTAGTGGAGGCGGCAAAAATGAGGAATGGGAATTGCAAAGGATGGGAGACGATAACAGGGAGAGAGCAGGATAACTGAGAAGAAAGGGAGACGATGGGTTGCTGGTTGGAAGAGGAGAATGGATAGAGAAGATGGTAGAGAGGGCTGAGGGGCAGCTGAATGGGAAGGAGGTGAGTGCAGCAGACTTGGTCACAGGCCACGATAGGGTGGATTGCATAAGCTGCGGTAAGGTGGTTGCACAGACGCTGGGTTGGTTGCACACACGGCGATGGGAAGAAAAGTTTTGGGAAAAAGTGATCGCGTGGGAAAAAGGTCGGAAGCTAAATAAAAAGAAAGGGGATGGATGATGGTCATGCGGGACCGCAAGGCGAGAGATGGGAAGGGTGGTCATTAGGGACAACGGGGAAAGAAAGAGAGAAGAAGAGAATGAGAAAGTGAAACACGGACTGCGATGGTTTCCGCCATTCATGAAACAAGAGAGACAAAGATGGAGAAAGAGGAGAGAGGAGAGAAAAAAGAGAAAGAATGAGAAAGAGAAGAGAGAAGAGAGAGAAAAAAAACAAAGATGAAAGAGAAAAAAAGAGAGAAAAGAGAGAAAAGAAAGAGCAAGTGAGAAGAGAGAAAAGAGGGGGGGATAAGGGAGAAGAGAGAGAAAGAAGGTTACCTTAAGCTAAGGTGTATTGGCTAATTTCTTTTTTCTCTCTCAATAAATGTGTCCCAATAATAAAGAAAGATCAAAATTTTATTAAACAAAGTGCAGTCTTTATACAATGATATCACGTGATATATATAGACTTTTACCCAAACATGGGTGGATTGATCAAAATTAACTATAATTTATGATAATTACAATTTATTTGAATTAAAAAATATCTAAAAATGAGTGTAAACTAACGGTTTTGCACCTGCTCAACAATACACGAAATTTTCAAACAGTCCCTGTTGCTGCCCTAGAACGTGCGTGATCTTCCATTGATGATTCGGGTTTGCTCCGTCGCCTGTTTGGTCGAAAGATGATTACTTTCTCATTGAGCTCGGCATGACGATCGATTTGATACCAACTTCTAATCACGAATCGCGTTTTTAGACCACGATCATGTGACTTAAAATTTGTATGAATATTGAAAACTTCTTATCAATATTGTGCTTGTTTCTTAATGTTTTTCTTTGATTTCTTCGCTGAATTGCACTGAGCATGCCGTCACGATCGAGTTGCAACAAACGCAGCTTAATTTCGTGCTCGGACGAAGATTTCGTCGTCTTAGGTTTTTGGCTGAATCTTAAAATTCGGTGGCTAGAATCTGCAGCAACTTTGATGCCTTCGTGTGCCGAATCCAACCGTTCATTATACACAGGGTTTGGACTAGACATAGCCTCGGGCCTTACGTATATGATGCAATTGGTTTCGCGTTGATTGGGTCCGCGAGCATCGTGATATGGCTGCTCGAGTGGATCGTATTACTGCTAATTTTTCTGCAACTGTCTTCATGAATCTTCAACGCTCTCTAGTTTTTCTCCCTGCTCGAGCATCATTACGGGGCGTGCCACATATCAAAACGCTCATCTTAACGAGACGAACACGATCCGACTCCTAACGAGTGAGATATGAACCTCTAAAGTTGCTGCTCGTGACTATACAAACCAGTCTTATTTAATGGAGATTGGTGCAAGGAGGCCGCACGATAATAGCATGCGTCCTACCTCTTTTTAATGTTTCACCCATAACTTTGGCTTGGAACATCCATTTAAGTCGAAACTTGACCCCTAGGGGTTTTTAACCGTGTCAGATCCAATGGTAGTGTTCTCGCAGCTATTTGACGCACCGAAAATAGAGTTTTAGTTATGGCGTCCGTTTCAAGGTGCTAGAGGCTGATTTTTTTGAAATTGTTTTTTTGTCTACACTGCCTTAGACATGGCGGATTGCGACGAAACTTGGCAAGTGACCTTTTGATGTCCTTAAGAAGATTCTAACCCATTCTGAGATTGTCAAAAGTTACACTATATGTCAGGGATTTATTGACCGGCTTCTTTTTTATTCCACATTGGGGACCCAAGGTGCTGAAAAATGTGTTCAAACATCTACACTTCCTAGAACCCCAAAATTCCATTTACCTTAGGATTTCCAACTCCCAACCCCATACTCCCTAGGATTCCTATCTTTCATACACCTTATAACTCCTAGCTCCCAACCCTATCCCATACACCTTACACCCTACCTTAGCTTGCTTACACCATAGCCTACACCATACACCATAGTTCATCATATAACTTAGCTTATCCTAAGTTATCCTATACCTTACCCTATACCATATACCCTAGTCTCCATACACCACACCTCAACCTAACTTACCCAAACCATACACCTAAGCCGTGGACCCTTGTCTTGACCTATCAAGACCAAGATGTCTTTCTCTCTCATGTGCATACAAAGGGACCGATGGAGGTGCACCAAAGCTCAAGCCCGTTCTAAGTCCACTCTTTCTCCTCTCTCTTTCTCTCTTTCTCTCTCTTTCTCTCTTCTTTCTCTCTCTTCTCTCTTTTTTTTCTCTCCTTCTTCTCTCATTCTCTCTCCTCTCTTTCTCTCTCTCATTCTCTCTCCTCTCTTTCTCTCTCTCCCTCTCTTTCTCTCTCTCACTCAGACCCAGGTCGGGTCCGAGCACCCCCTTTTTTCTTTCTTTATCTCTCTCTCTTTGCTTACTCCCTCTTTCTCTCGTCCAGGAAGTCACAGACCTGCACCTACGGCTGGCCCGATTCCTTTTCCTCTCGCCCGATTCCTCCTCCTCTCTTTTCCTTTCTTTCACTCTCTTTTCTCTCTCATTCTCTCTCCGTTCATGCTTATCCACTCTCTCTCTCTCCAACTACCCTACCCGCTCTCTCTCTGCATCTACCATATCCGCCCCTCTCTTAAACACCCCTATCCACCTCTCTCTCTCTCTCCATCTACCATATCTGCCCCTCTTAAACACCCCTATTTGCCTCTCTCTCTCTCTCTCTCTCTCTTTTAACATCTCTATACACATCTCTCGTCTAACCTCTATATGCTCCTCTCTCATCTTTCCATCCGCCCTACCGCCTCTACCCATTCATCTTCCCTTAGGGTCTAGACCCGAACTATAGGTGGGTCCATGATCCTTTGACTCCATTCATCTCACCTAAAACACTCCTTTGTCCCTCTAAGTCAATTCTTCATTTGAGGTCGTTCTGAGATAATGCCCTAGGGTTCTAACTCTCGAATTGCTACTCTAACCATCTGCTCGTATAGTAAAGTCGGGACATAAGAGATACTGATTCTATTACACTCGGTCACTCGGGTTGGGGTCATCATGAGTCAACTTTCTTTAGAGTTCGGACCCTTTCACTATTTTAATCATCGAGTCACACAGTGTTTGGGTTGTGAAGGACTTTCATCTCCTTTTCTCATTCTCTCTTTTTCTCTTCCTTGATCACTTTTAAAGGGCTCTTTGGTTTAGTGACATAGTTGTAGATTCACTCATATAACTCCACTTTCCAAACCCTTTGGTTACCAAGACTTCAAGCCAGGTGTTTTTTCTTGTCTCTGGTAATATCTCTTATGAGAGGTTACGTCGGGAGACTGTCCAATTTTATTTGGGTCATCTCTTCACTTATTTTGTTTGTTTTCTTTGTCATCTTCATTTTCTTCTTCTCATCATTTTTAAACTTTCTCGTTCACCCATTCTTATCATCATTCTTACCTCTCTTTCTTATTTCTTTAAGCATCTCTACCCCCAAAACTAGAGCCATTTACTCTAAAAGTACATCAAAGAGGAGTATATTCTATTTGGATTTCATTAGCAGTTTTCAAGTGGAAGTCCAGGTGAGGTGTTGAGTTTAGAGAAGGTTTCGAATTCAAACCGTGCTGCTAGACAGCCGGAGGACATTCGTTCATTGATCTAAGAGGGCAATAGCATCCCATGAACTCAAGCCGTGGTGACGTAGGTGCTTGTGTCCATCTCTTCATCGCTTTAAATTCCTCTCATAGTTAGACATACCTATCTGCACATGACACACGAGCCGCTCACACCCCCGCGACGTCACATGGTTGTTCGAGATGGGGTCAATCGAACTCGAGTCCTTGAGGGAGCTAGAGCGAGGTAGATCTAGGCCCGACTAGCAAGTACAACAACTGGCGCAACAGTTTGCGAGCCTCAATAATGGGCAATATGGTGATCTTTCAGTCCAAGAGGATATCGAGTACAAGCCTTTTCACTTTTGCGCTCCGTGTGTGGAGTCGGGTGATGAGAATAATGATAGAGACCTAGATGTGGGGAACATCACTTTAGAGTTTTCGATTTGAAGGATGAGATTTTTTTTTATTTTGACACAGATTGCATGGAAAGTCAGCAAATTGTATATTGGGATTCACCACCAATCTTCGATATACCCTCAAAATAACAATTAGATCTTTTAAAAGGTATGATATATGATAAAGATCATGATGATGATGAAGCTATTTTGAAAGAAGGTTAAGTTGTTGATTCAATTATTGATCTCAAAGATGCACTCATAGTGTGTCCTAGAGCTGAGCGTGGGAAAATTCTGCAAGGTTACATCGTTGAAGTGATGCAACTTCAACAAGTTTATGTGATTAAAAATATTCTATCGACATACAATAACCTTTTCCTCGAAGGTTTCTCTATTCCAATGCATAATCATTGCATTTTGCTCATTGCAGTATCTCGCAAGTCCCATGATAATATTTACAATATTCGAGTTGAAGAATGTTGCAGGACTAACAGCAATTTCATCTTAGCACACTTCAAAACTCGAGGATGAGTTTTCTCCAACCAGGGGAGAATGATGAAAGGAGAAATTGTTCTCATACTTTATTTTTATTCAACTTTAAATGATGTATATTATAGTTTTAGTTTTAAGGTTTATTTATAAGGGTTTTTAGATTTTAGGAACTCTAGGGTTTTTATAGCTTTTTTATTTATTTCTTCAGTATTATTCACAAGTATTATTCGTGAGTACTATTCACGGGTACCATTTACAGCGATAAAAATGCCATCATGAAAATTGTACTTAAGTTAGAATCTTTTGGTAAAAAGTTAATTATATGGACAAATATTGTCTAAAATAATAAATTTCTATTATAAATAAGGGCATTGAGAGTCATTCATGTATTCCTCTTTAAGAAAAAAAAAAGAAAAAACTTTGTCTCATAAAAAAAACCTAAAGCTTGGGCCATAGGTGGGAGAAAGCGTTAAGGTTCCAAAATTGCTTGTGTTTGGCTTGTTTCTTGCTAATTTGATTAGCCCTCAATTTTCCCTACATCACTTTTAAAAATTGAAAGAGGGAAAATTTTGTGCTTTTGGAACTCTAACTTGGGGTATGGAGAAGAAACATTACGTTTCTTTGTTGTATGATGGTGTTTGGCTTTGCTCATTTTTGTTTTTATTGTTCCCCCAATACATCAAATTGGTCTCAGATCCTGTGATCCACATAGAAATTATTGTAGTAGTGTACGGAGTTACTCTAGCACCATACGGAGTTACTGTAGCATCATTTTTTTTGTACCTTAGGTCAACAACAAAACAGAAAGTTACAGTGGGGGCCTAGGGTTTACTGATTTTGACCAAAATTTTGTCAAAACAACCTAGATCTTACTGATGTCAGCAGTTTTTTTGTTAATTATTTGCGTAGTTGTGATTTCGACAAACTCATAGTAGCAAGAAGGGGCCGTAGAAGGGGATTTTCATAGATTCCCTCTATGATCCTATAGATGACAGAATTGAGGAACTTGATGTACAGTAGTTCGCGAGCCTCAATTCAGCTCAAGAGGACCTCGAGTGCAAGCCTTTTCACTTTTGTGCACCGTGTGGGAAGTTGAGTGATGAGGACAGTGACATATGATTTAAATTAGGAAACATTACTTTAGGGTTCTGGGGGATGAGATTCTTGATTTTAGCACAGATCGTATAAAAAATCAGCAGGATGTAGACCAATCTTTGACGCATACTTAAATGAAGAACAAGATTTTGTAGGAGATCCAATCTATTATGATGATCAAGATCTTTTGGTTGAATTGGTATTTGACGAGGAAAAAGATCAAGCACTCAAAGGAGAATTGATAGGTGAAGTTGTTGATTTAGTTGCTGATATCAAAGATGCACCCTGGTATGTTTTAGAGCTGAGTTAGGGCAAATTCAGCGGGGTTACATAGCTGAAGTGATGCAATTTCAACAAATTTTTGTAATTAAAAATATTTCTACCGGGACATACAATTATCATTTCATCGAGGGTTTCTCAGTTTTAATGCACAATCAATGTATTTTGATTAGTGCAGTGACCCACAAGTCCCAAGATCATGTTTACAATATTCGAGTTGGATAATGTTGTCAATCTAGTGCTAATTTCATCTTTACATGTTTCAAAACTTGAGGATGAGTTTGCTCCATCCAGGGGAGAATGATGGAGGGAAAAATTAGACTTATTCATTTCTATTCAATTTTAAATGATGAATATTTTGATTTTAGTTTTAGGATTTATTTTTACAATTTTTAGTATTTTAGAAATTCTAGGGTTTTTATAGTTTTTTTTATTAAGGATGAAGTTTCTATAAGGCCTAGGTTTTATGAAAACAAAATAAAGCCTAAGCTAAAATCCTTGTCTGGAAAGTACTTTCACGAACAAAAATCTCTATGATGGCTCAAAAGTCAATTTCAAACACTGACAATAAATTTTGAAACTAAAAAAATATACAGATCTTGCTAATCTATGAATACTCATTTTTAGTGGTAAATGGACGAACGGTCCAAGATAATTTGTTACAATATACATTATTTTTAGAGTTTGAAATCTTTTTTTGTCATAACCATAATGTTCAAGCTGAGATAATCGATCTAAAGGTTTTCATATGCTTGAATTGCAATTCTCAATGAGTTATGAGTTGAGGCGTTACTTACTTCGATAGGGCTGCATCCCTATCAAACTATTTTCCTTTTATCTATTTCATGAGTATTATCCATAAGTACTATTCACTAGCATTGTTCAAGGGTAAGTAAAACAAACATTATTAAAAAAGTTAGGATATATTGGTCATTTTAATCATTATATAAACATGTAATATCTTTGAACGTTAATTATAATATATATAAGATGTATATGGGGCATTAAGCGGGTCAACTCTACACAACTTTTAAAAATTGCAAGAGATAAAAACTTATACTTTTGGATCCTCTAGCTTGGGATATGGAGAAGAAACCTTAGGTTTCTTTAGATTATGTTGGTGTTTGGCTTTGCACCTTGTTGTTTTTATTGTTCTCTCAAATTTCTTTGCACTAACAGTTTCTCTATCTAAAACTAAAATTTAAGATAGTTTCTCTCTCTAAATTTTTTTACATAGTTTCTCTCTCTAAAAATTTGAAATTAAAGATAGCTTCTCTCTCTATAAATTTTGACATAGTTTATCTTCTAAAAATTTTACACTAGTTTCTCTCTCTAAAATTTTGAGATAGCTTCTCTCTCATAATTATGAGATGGTTTCTCTATTTACAAATTTGACATTTGAGATGATTTCTTTCTCTAAGATATAGTTTCTCAATCTAAAAGTTTTGAGATAGTCCCTATTTTTAACTTAAAATTTGATATAGTTTTTCGCCCAAAAAATTTTGAGTTAATTTCTTTATCACGAACTTAAAATTTAAGATAGTCTCTCTCTCTAAAATTTGAGATGGTTTCTCTATATGAAATTTTGAAATTTGATATTTCTCTCTAAAAAAACTTTCAAATAGTTTTTCTTTTCACAAATTTTAAGATAGTTTCACTCTCTAAAAATGTTGAGAGACAATCTCTAAAACTTGAAATCTCATATAATTTCCTTATTTACAAATTGGGAAAAGTTTATATAGAGTTGAGGCTCTAAACAATCAAATTAGAGCCTAGCTCAAAACTTCCATTAGATGCCAAAATATCCTCAAATTGAGCATCTCGACGTCAAGATACACATGCACATGAGGAAAAACATGGATTTCAAGTTTTGGAAAAAACTACATCTTATAACGTATTTTTTTACTGTCAATTTTCAAGTTTTTCAAGTTTTCATAGATTTGCTCAATTTGCACTATTTTTTAATATTTAAATTTTATAATTAAAGTTAATGATATATTTTGAGGCTATAACAAAGATTTTTAGTATTGAAACCACTTTTCTCGACACTATTTAAAGGTGGGCTCTAATTTGATTGTTTAGAGCCTCGGCTCTATATAAACCGCAGCCTTAAAATTTTCAGATAGTTTATCTCTGTATAACTTAAAATTTAAGATAGTTTCTCTCTCTAAAAATCTCTCTGAAAAGGTTTGAGATAGTTTCTCACTTTAAATTTAAAATTTTGAGATAGTTTAATTCACAGATCAGATGGGAAAAATAAGGATCATTTTATCTTAAATATTTTTCACATATACTAAAGTTTTATATGTTTAAAAGTAGGAACCAATTATGTATAACCTTAATTTTCATATAAAAGAATTTTCTCAAATTATTTTTATTTTCGTAAGAACCAAACTGCCCGTTAGCGTCCAAACCCACTGATAAACACATAAACAGCTCAGTCCTTCACGCTATAAATCCAACAGTCCCAGATAATCTTGGTTTTAAGTTACTTGGAAATGCCATGTTCTCTAGCAACATAATGAAGGAAGAGGTTTATATAAGGTGTCAATTTATGAGTAAGGTGTACCTAAAAAACCCACTAAAGAAAGGTTGTTTTTATGCTGGAAAACCCTCAAATCGATCAACTCGATTTCAAGATTCATAGACATAAAAAATAGGATTTTTAATCCTAAAAATAATTCTTCTTCTAAAATATTATTTAAACCGTCCATTTTAAAATTTTTAAGTACTTATAAATCTGCTTGCTTGTCACTTCTGGAACTTTAAAATTTCATAATTGGGGCAAGAATAGATTTTTATATCAAGGCTTTGACGTGCACTTTACTTCGTAATATAAGGTTTACACCTTATACAAGCCTCCATATAATAAAAAGGTTTTGTTAGGCCATACTACTTGGTGGTCTATACACTTAAAGTCCTCAAAATTATTGGACACTTAAATACCATTATGTTATAATTTCATACCATTATGTTGTAATTTTTTGTCTAGGGGTATTTTAAGTAATTAATCAAAGATAAAATAAATTTTTTTAATAAAAACAAAAGCATTTATTAACAATAGCGGATAATGACATCACCCTCAAGATGCATTAATTATTTTTTAACTATTAAAATGGTTCGGTTTGTATAAAATTTGGCCTTAAACGATCAAATTTGAGCCTACCTTGAAATAATGTCAAGAAATATGGTTTCAATATTGGAAATTAAAATATATTTTCATCTTTATTTATAAAGTTCAAAGCTTCAAAAACAGTGTAGATCGATAGATCCATGAAAACTTGAAAATATTTAAAATTGACGGTCCAAAAATACGTTATAAAATGCACTATTTGCAAAACTTGAAATCCATTTTTTTTCTCATGTCCATACATCTTGATGTCGAGATGACTAATTTTAGGATATTTGGGTATCAAAACAACTTCTTCTTATGAAAAATTTGAGGTAGGCTCAAATTTGATTGATTAGAACCTCGGTTTTCATAAACTTTTTCCTTAAGAAAATACCATTATTTTTTTATAAAAATATCCATTCTACCATTCTAAATGACTAAAAATGCCCCTACTTGAAAATTTTTATATTACAATTCAAGAGTATTTAAGTGTCCAAAAATGTTGAAGATTTTAAGGGTATACACCAGTAAGTGGTGTAGCCTAACAAAACCCATAATAAAATGGAAGAGGCTTACATTGCATATAGAGAGATGGTTTGCGTACCGGTACGGTGAATTGGTCACATGTGAGGGGTTTGATTCATGCATGCTTGATGTTAGGGTTACAGCAAAGGGAAAGGTTTCTATACTCCCCCTATAGCATAGAAGATCTATGTTTCCCTTACCATCCAGCCATCCAATTTTGATCAAGAGAGTCACTCATTGTTTGATATTAGATCCAACATCTCAAAGTATTTTATTTTTAGTATTTTTAAACAAATTTTATGAATATGAAATTTAGTATGTATCATCTTATCATTGGGGCGCACCTATAAAAAATATTAAAAATAATTTTTCGATAAAATATAATGACCAAAATACCCCTTGAATTTTTCAGGGGTATTTTGGTCATTTTATTTTATTAAAAATATTTGTTTTATATTTTTCAATAGTGCGAGTTTAATAGAGGATTAGACGTACAAAATTTAGTGTCAAAATACTTTATAGAAAAAAAATTAACAATAAAATGGTGCAAAGACGTGATATTGTGATTGGGGCAATCTTAGCCCTCCATTCAGAATGGACGGTTGGATAAGGGGAAGTATATAAGTTTTATGTTGTAGAGGAAGCATAGAAAGCTTGCCCTACGGTAAAAGTCAAACAAGGAAAGAGCCTCTTGTTAGACAAAGATAAGTAAGCACATGGCACAAATAAGAAAGGGTGCACTTAGCATACAAATGCATCCGAAGCTGTAGAAGTAAGGCGCACCTTCAAATTTTATCATGGTATATAATTTTGATGTAAAATATTTTTAGGATTATCTCAAAATCTATTTTCATATCTAATTATAAAATTTTAAATTTAAAAAATGGTTAAAATCAAGTAGATCTATAAACACATGAAAATCTTGAAAATGGATGGTGAAGATAATATGTTGTAAAATGTATTATTTTTTAGACTTAAAATCTTTTTACTTTTCATGGTTATACATCTCAATGTTGATAAGATCAATCAAAGGGTTTTTCAACATTAAAACACCTTTTTCGATGGATTTTTGAGGTGCATTCATAGTTCTACATATAAGGTTGCAACCTTATATAAACTTTTTCCAATAAAAAATATTTACTTTTGTGCAAAGATATGCACACGCTAAAGAAAGGAGAGAAACATGGAATGAGATAGATAATGATATCGATAATGGCAAAATGCTAGAGGCCTTACCAATTTGGGGTAGCAACGGATCGACCCATGAGATCCAAAAATTGGACTCAACCCCGTACCCATCAGGCTCTGGGTCTACCTGTCAGGTCCCGAGTATGGTCGGATCCATTGTCACCCTATAACTATGAACTTCTTCTTCTTCTTTTTTTCATTTTTTTTATAATCATATATCCATATTATTAGCAACAAGGTCACAATCATGTGCTATTAGATTTCAAGCCCTCTAATTTGTTGTTTAATAGCTAAAGATGACTACGAGTTCTTATTGTATATGGTCCTTAATACACCCAAACAAATAGGGCTTAAAGTAAAATATTTTATTTCCAACAATTTACAATTACGAGTCGGTCTAGCTGGACCCAGACCCGAATAGTATTCGGGTTTAAGTTTTGGACCCAGTCCCAAATAATGCTCGGGTCTAGCTTTTGGACCCGGACCTGACCCGTCGGGTCCAAAACTTGGATCCATACCCGGAACTAAGGTCGGGTCTACTCATCGGGTCCTAGGTCTGGTTGGGTCCATTGCCATACCTAATACCAACGCCCTTAAAATTTAGGGGAATAAATTAGAGTTCCCAAACTTATATACCCTATTTAGAAAATGTTAAAAATAAGGCTTAGGTTTTATGCAAAACAACCAAAGCCTCACCTCAAAACTTGATGGGAATTGTAGTTTCATAATTGAAAAACCTCACCTCCAACCTCTGGACCTTGACCATTATAGTTAAGAAAAAAAAAAAGATTTCAAACCCCAAAAATAATGTATATTGTAATATATTATCTAAACTGTCCATTTTCAAATATTCAGAGATTTACAAGATCTACATCATTTTCTGAGTTACAAATTTCAAAATTGGTGATGAAACTTGGTTCAAGAGCTATCAAAGAGATTTCCTTATTCCTTGGACGAGGTTTCAAGCTGAGGCTTTGCTTTTTTTCTGTAAGGCCTAGGCTACTGCATCCATTATGTTTTTTTTCTTTCTTCAATTGGTTTAGAGCGATGACCATTTCATTAAGAAGAACAAGCCAATGATTAATGCAACATAATGTGTATTATTTTACAAGGGCTGACTGACTTCCGGTGCAATTGTTTGTTCAGTTAGAAGTCGTCAAGTCAATAAGAAGAAGCCCCACCACCACGACTGACCTACCTCCTCTTCATCATTTATCATCAAATATCAAGTGTATTTTGTAGCATTTTTAATTTATGAGAAAAATAACTATTTATTGAGTCCATTTTAATGATAAATATCAAATCAAGGCCTTTGACTGCATGCAACATGTGGGGCTAACCACACCCATCTTAATTTTCTCAAACAAAATAAACTTGTTGCATATTTTTACTAGAAACAAATTACAAGAATTCAACCCATGGTTTATTGGTTTAGAGTTCACACAAACTTGTCTTCTTTGATATTTGAATCAACTCACCCTTAATATAAGCTAACTAAAATCGGGAATTTCTTACATCGGGATATTTGATTTATTTATGGGATTATCTACAAAATGCGGTTTGTATAGAGCCGAGGCTCTAAACAATCAAATTAGAGCCCACCTTCAATTAGTGTCGGGAAATGTGGTTTCAATACAATAAATCTTTGACTAGCTTTAAAATATATTTTCATCTTTAATTATGAAATTTAAAGCTTAAAAAATAGTGTAGATTGAGTAAATCTATGAAAACTTAAATAACTTAAAAATTGACGGTCCAAAACTACGTTACAAAATGCACTATTTTCAAAACTTGAAATCCATTTTCCCCTCAAGTCCATGCATCTTGATGTCGAGATGATCAATTTGAGGATATTGGGGTATCAAAACAACCTTTTCTAATGAATGTTTTGAGGTAGGCTCTAATTGATTGTTTAGAGCTTAGGCTCTATATAAACTTTTCCCTTTATCTTTTGACCTATGAGGTAAGGTGCACCTCAAAACTATGCCCAAGATGTATGTTTGGTGCCACAAACCCTTGCGATGATGTAAAAATCTATTGTTGCCTTTAATTACGAAATTTGAAGTTCAAGAAATGGTGAAGATCGAGTAAATCTATAAACACTTGAAAATCTTGAAAATAGGTGGTTCTGATAATGTGTTAAAAAATGAATTATTTTTATGATTAAAAATCCTTTTTTTTTTTTTTTCGTGCCAATGAATCTTGAAGTCGAAATAATTAATTTGAGAGTTTGGAAAATCAAAGCAACATTCTCTAGTGGGGTTTTAAATTGCACCTACTCGTCGAGTATAAGATTGACAATTTATGTAAACGTTTTCCTTTATTTAATAGTAAAAGATAAAAAAAAAGAGAAAAAAAAAAGGTTTATCCACGATTGCTTGAAAATAAAAAATGAAAAAAAATACTAAAAACTGGTTAAATTTTTTCTTCCCTTGTAAGTTAAGGGAGATGCGACAGGTGAGCGTGACCGGAACATGGATCCATAAATTGAATTCGCAGGAGGGTAGATTCGAGAAATGATTGTTCTATATACGCGAAATGATTGTCCATTGGAGAAATAGACCGTAAGCTTCTGATGGAGCATACTGCTTATTTACTCCCTTGAGCAAAATCCAAACAAGTCGTCTAATTTGTGAAGGGGTGATATCTAAGTGTTAGAAAACTCAAAAATCATCTTTATTTTATTTTTTATTATGATCGTGATTGTGAAGTAGCTCTTAAAATTTTGGATTAAAAAAAAAAAAAATATTCCCATATAATTCTTTCGCCAAAGCAATAATTATACAATGTGTTCTTATGGGAGCATAATATATGCACTGATATATATGTGGTATAAGTTGACCTGGTAGCTGAAATCTGATGCCCGGTAACTAAGAACAAGAGTAGTGATGCATAATTGTTACTTGGAAAGTGTTTATATGATAATAAGCATAATGAGGATATTTATTAGTGGAGTCCACATGATATACTCATCTCTCTACTGACCATGCTGTAAAGTCGACAAGAGAGAGAAAGTGATCCACATATTCTATCTCCAACGCCGTCAAATCCCCCTCTCTTTACTCTCTCTCATCCCCTTCTCTCTCTTTTCTTCTTCGGATGGCTCAATAACACTCGAGCATGGGAGGCAATGGACCTGGACTCGATTCGGGACTTATAAATAGTTAAAAATAAAATATTTTATTTTAAGTCTGGTTAGTTTGGTGCATCGAAAACCATATATAATTATATGGTTTTAAATTTAATAGCGGGTGAGATTGTGGTTTTTTTATATCAATAATATCGATATAATAATAAATAAATAAAAATAATAATTTTAAAAAAAAATTTGCTCATAAGTAATAACGGAGCTGAGACCAAATAAATATAGATATAGGTCTAATTTTTGGACCCGATTGATTGGGTCCTGGTCCAAAACGCGGTCCGAATCTATTTAAATGTGTGTCCATGTCGAGCCGGACGGGACCCTGACCCCTAGACTCAAGCACCAACCACAAAGTGGCTCTCTCTCCCTCTCTACTCGTCTACGTGAGTGTGATAGCTACTACTAACTGGTGGCCTCTACCTTGATACATAGTTTCTTCTCTCTCTAGATTTGTATGGGTTGGTGGCTGCACAAAGTTTCTCGCTCTAGACTGTATTCCAAAAAGTGAGACAGGCCGCCCCCTTTCTCTCTCGACCTTTCCTTTCCGAACCGAAGAAAAGACGGAGACGGAGACGGAGACGGAGACGGAGAAGCAAAGCAGGACCGACAAATGGAGGCCGTGATGCCCATTTACTCTCGCTCCTCCTAGAGAGAGAGAAAGGGGGGGCCATGGCGGGGTCATTTCATCCGTCTTCTGCAACAGCAAACGGGCACCCAGGAGTGAGAACCACTTCCTCCTCCTCCTCCTCGGCCTCTCTCAAGGGTTGCTGCTGCTGCCTTTTTTTCCTCCTCATCTTGCTCGGCCTAGTGGTGGTGGCGGTGTGCCTTGTAATTATACTGGCCGTTCGCCCCAAAAAGCCACAGTTTGAGCTCCAAGCCGTCCAGGTCCAGTACCTCTTGGTGGAGCCGCCGCCCCAATCCCCTTCTTCTCCTACCTCTCCATCTCTCTCATCGTCTTCCCCGGTGTTTCTCTCTCTAAATATCTCCATGTTTTTCACTGCTCTGAACCCCAATAGGGTTGGGATTAAGTATGGGCCGTCCAAGCTGGACGTGATGTACAAGGGGGTGCCTCTCGGGGTGGCCAGCGTGCCGTCGTTCTACCAGCCCGCCCACAGCACCACGCTGGTCACCACCACAGTCACCGTCCGAAGGGCTAACATTTTGCAGGCGGCTGCCCTCGATCTCGAGCAGGATGCTACCGTCAACGACCGCGTCGAGCTGCTGCTCACTGGGGATGTTGCCGCCCAGGTCCGCCTCCTCCAGATCAACTCCCCACAAGTCAAGGTAACTTATTCTTCCTGTGAAATGTAATGGCAACCCTAGCCTGGATCTTAAGCTTTGGCGAATTTAATCCGTTAGCAAATGCTGTATATTTTTGTTGGGCAACTGAATTTTTGGAATGACCTCACTTTCCTCTTTTAACCAGGCTATTAATATATGTGGCGTAACCTTCTTCCTTTGTTGCCTGTCACAATCCTGTTACTACCTCTTCTTTGTTTTGGCTGCCAAAAAAAGGAAAAAAAAAAACTCTAAAAATATTCTAAGTCCTTATCCCTCGTCTTTTCCCTCAATTTCCCCTGTTCTTTTCGTGAGTTTCGTTTTTTTATTCATGTTTTTTTAAAAAAAAAAATTCTTCTTTTTCGTTTGAGTTGGCCCCAGTGAATTTCACTTCTGCATTGTAATCAACTAGAACTTGCTCTTTTTGAAATGTCAAGAACTTCCCTTTTTTGTCTTAGATGGTGAGATGTGTGCATACCTATGATGGCAAATGCGTCCATATCCCTGAGAATCAGGTGATTGGATCGATTCGAATCAGGTCTGAGAATGTTGCATTACTGTCAATCTGTAATTTGTTTGCGCATTGTTGTCAATCTCAAGTGGTTATGCACCACTTCCAATATATTTTGATTTCCTCTTGGTCTTTTCTTTAGAAGTCCCTCTATGCAGTAACCATAGAGTAATTAGTCATTCTTACAGTTGGGAAAATTGTCAGAAATTTCTCCCCATTCATTAACAAAACTAGGAGAGTGGCATGTCCATTAGGTCATTGAATTTGTTTGAGGAGCATCTCATTGTCAGCTCATAGAACTTCCTTTCTTGTTTTGAGGGTGAGTTATTAAGGTGGCTTTGAAGCTTAGAATAACTTGCGCCATGGTGGGAACTTTCTCAGGAGTTCAATTCGTCTAAGAGGGGCCATTGTTTAGCAACGTGTTTCTTGACCATTGCCCAGATTGGATACATTTACAGTGATCTTACTTGCCTAAACTCACCCACAATCTTTCAGTCATTGTAGTGTCAATGTTTTGGGAAAATCTTATACTCTCCACGAGTTAGGGTTCAATACTCAGACTGGCCATCCACTGTCAGTACCTATCAATGGACGGTGGAGATGAGCCACTGTCCTGAGTCAAGGTTCCTGTTTTCAGCAAAACGCAAGTCATCCATGCCATCCATAGATAGTACAAATGGTGGATGCCCAATTTAGGTACCCCAAATTTTGCTCTAAGAGGGTATATAGTTTATCCTCCCCTTGGTGTGCCCTCCAGCGAAAAGAGCACATTGAAAACAAAGCAAAGTCTGACTTTTCACCTTAGTGTTTCAAATTCCTAGAACGGATACACTTCTACATGCCAGTTTTGTTTCATTTAGTCTTTCTGTTGATTATGTTTGCTGTTACAGTAGCACTTTTAGGGGATTGGATGTGTTCCTTCTATGACTGGCGAACTCGAGTTTATCAGATTGTGCATTGACATTTTCTGTGTATGATCGGTTTGATGCACACTTTTAGTGTGGTTTTGCTATGGCATGCAAGCTTCACCAGTTCCACAACTATTCTTTTCTAGTACTGTATCAACTGTGTGTGTATTTTTACTTCTATAGTCTTTTTCTGCTCTGCACTTCTGGATATTTTGTTGGATCACTGGTTTCTACAACCTTGTGGGTACTTCCCTATCCTATCATATAGATCTTGCAGATAAAGATACACCTTTCGATTGGATGGTCCATATTATTCCTAAGAAGAACAAGCACACCACCTCTTGACCGTTCGTTGTGTGATATAGGCAGCTTCTACATGATCAGGTCATTGCAAAGTAACAAACGCAAAGAAAATGTTTTAGTTCATGAGATGTAATAACACATTTCTCCTGTACTAATTTTTTATATGATTTGTTTTCTAAGTACTGCTTTTTGCACCCATGGAAATGGTGAAAATAGACTCTAGAGCATGCTGGGATTCTTGTTTAGTTTTTTAATACCCTTATTAATCAATTGGTCTTGTTAATATACTAAAAATTCCATTTGTATGCTCTGTCTTCCCTGCCGTTCAGGTGTATGTAGACTGTGCTATTGTAATTAGTCCCCGGAAGCAATCATTGACGTACAAGCAGTGTGGCGTCAATGGTCTTAATGTCTGAATCAGCTCTCTCTAATGGAGCCCACCCATCCATGAAATCTTAACAACATACCAATTGAAGTCTCCAAGTCAGGACCAAGTGAAGGTCGAGGATCGAAAGGCAAAGTTATCACAATCACGGACCCACATTGCTTGGGGGCAAGTTATGGAAGAATCGGGTGTGCGCTCTCAACTTATCCTGCGCAATGCGCCGGAATTGTCTTATAGAGATTGTTTCTTTATGTAGGATGTGTGTATTTAGAGGGCCATTTTTACTATATTTTTCTGGTTCCTCTACATTGAAGTTAAAGAAAGTTTTGCTTACCTGCAGTTTAGTTCAATGCTGTTATTTTCGTCTCAAAAGTTTTGGTCCTCTTTGTGAGCTTGTTGCAGCAGCTGCTAAAAAAAAATGCAGTTTGTTTATCATGTAGAAGGTGATTTGGAATCATTTAATTTGCTATTTTTGCAACGAGAAATCATCCTTTTACTGGCTATTTATTTGTATGTGGAAATTAAATTAGAATGATTTGTTTCAAACCTGCAAAGAAGGCTTTGCATTACTTCTCTAACATGCTTCAAATCTTCCTCATATTATGGGAGAAATAGCTCAGTTTAAAAATATTTTACATGATTCAATACAAATTTGTTAATGGCATTGTGCAACCGCCTTTAAAACTGTCCAATTCTAAAGAAAATGTTACAAAACTATTGCTTCTTGTTAGGGCTACCAATGGTCCGGGCTGTGCATTAGGCTCATGGGGGGAGCGACATTTCAGGCCATTTTTGGGCTTTGGCTGGGCCCAGTGCGGGTCAGCAGAGAATACACTCTTATCAGACTGGGCCGGGCCTTTAACGGGCAGGCCAGAAATGGCCTGGAAAGCCTGAAAACTTGCCGCTGGCCCGGTAAGTCTGGAAATATGTTTGGACCGGGCCGATAAGGCCCCGACCCATTTAGAAGCCATCTAAAAAAAAACTTCACTCCTCAAAGTTCTACCTTTTCTTGTTTGTATTAAGCTAAAAAAAAAAAATAGATGCTAAAATAATATTTAGAAAATTTAAAACCCATTCTCTCCCTGAAAACCTAAGATTTTTAGCTAGAAACTGAGTCTTTCTTTAATGGAAAGAGTTTACATAATGATGCTACCTTACAATGTAGAACTACCGATGCCCCTCAAAAATCCATCAGAAAAGGTAGTTTTAATGTTGAAAAACCCTTTGATTGATCTCACGACATCGAGATGTATGATTATGAAAAATAAACAGATTTTAAGTCTCAGATATAAGGCATTTTACAACATATTATCTACACCGTCTATTTTATGATTTTCATATATTTATAGATGTATTTGATTTTAACCATTTTTGAAATTTAAAATTGTATAATTAGATATAAAAATAGATTTTGATATAATCCTAAGAACATTTTACATCAAAATTATATACCATGATAAAATTTGAAAGTGCACCTTACCTCTACACCTATATATGCATCCCTATGTAAACTGCACCCTTCTCTAAAAGGTCATTTTCTCTCTAAAAATCTATTCTCTATAGCGGTATTTAAAAACCATTCTCTCACTTTAGAAACCCAATTTCTCTCTCTAAAAACTTGATCCCTCTTTCTCTCTTTAAAAACACTATCTTTCTTTTTTATAGATATCACAAAATATATCGAAATATTAATTTTTTTAAAAAATTATTTTAGCAGGTATTTTTTGGCTTATTACAAACAAAAAAAATTTGAAAAGGTAGACAAAAGAAAAAGAAGCAAAAAAAAAGAAAAACAAAAAAAGGGTTTCTTAATGGCCCGGCGTGGGCTCAAGCCCAGCCCAATGGTCTTTTCGGGCTGAACCTTACCACTACTTATTCAGGCTGCTGGCCGGATTTTTTTTTTGGGCACAATTTTTGGACCGGGCTGAAGTAGTTCAGGCTTTGCTGAGCATCGGGCCGGGCAACGCCCGGTGGCAACCCTAACGACATCCGAAGGACTTAATCTTAAATGGAGCACTGATTTTTGAAAATTAAGAAACCGAATGTTGGAGTGTTACCGTTGACTTTTGGTGGTTAATTACAGTTAATCGTCAATCAACAGTCGCATTCTACAATCAACTATTCACTGGACCATATACTCTATAAATAGGGCTTTTCTTTCCTAATACAAAAATATCCTCCACACTTTTTTTTATAGCTAGCGTTTCTTATCCCCTTTTTAAAATAAAGGCAACTCTGGTGTGTTAAATAGGTAAGGTTATTGGTTGCAATTGGCATACGGATGCATCCATAGCCGTCGTAGATGTAAGGTGCATCTTCAAATTTTATTATGGCATATAATTTTGATGTAAAATATTCTTAGGATTTTCTCAAAATCTATGTTTATATCTAATTATACAATTTTAAATTTTAAAAAGGGTTAAAATCAAGTAGATCTATAAACATATGAAAATCTTGAAAATAGACGGTGTAGATAATATGTTGTAAAATGCACTATTTTTTAGACTTAAAATCTTTTTATTTTTCATGGTCATGCAACTCGATGTCGAGATGATCAATCAAATGTTTTTTCAACATTAAAACTACCTTTTTCGATGGATTTTGAAGTGCATCTGTAGTTCTACATTATAATGTTGGATCCTTATATAAACCTTTTTCAAGGTTATTTTGTCCTTTTGTTGTTGCATATCTCGAGACTAATGTGTCCCATACACTTTATATACGCTGATTTAAATAAGGAAAAAGTTTATATAAGGTTGCAACCTTAAAATGTAAAACTACGAATGCATCTAAAAAATCCATCAAAAAATATTATTTTAATATTGAAAAACCCTCTAATTGATCATCTCGACATCGAGATGAATGACTATGAAAAAAAAAACAAGATTTTGAGTCCCAGAAATGATGCATCTTATAACACATTATCTAGGCTGTCTATTTTCAAGATTTTCATATATTTATAAATCTACTTGATTTTAATCATTGTTGGAGTTTAAAATTTTATAATTAGATATGAACATAAATTTTGAGATAATCTTAAGAATATTTTACCTCAAAATTATATGTTATGATAAAAATTGAAGGTGATAAATGGATTGTTTAAAGTTGCAACCTTATAAAACCACACCCTTTAAATAAATAGGGGACAAATATAGTCTCAAGACCATACTTTAGCATGACTGAAAACATGAAGACCTAACTATCTGTATTTTCATATCCTCGATAACTAGATTTTACAGCACCCATTTCACCCACAATTTTCAACAATCAATACTATATTCCGGTGAAACAATGGAAGGAACTCCAAGTTCCATCCAAGTGATGAATCACATTTTCACTAAACGAATTTCAAAAGATGGCAAGAAAAAGTAATGTTTTTGTAGACCATGCTTAAGGTCACATCCGTCATCGCCGAACACTGAATGAGGACAACCCTGAGCTATCCAAATTTCGACAAAAAGTAGTATTTGCAAGGGTTATATCTTCAGCGCACTCAGTGATCCAATGTATGATATGTACAATTTGGAGACCAAGTACCAAATAGAAGAATCGGATAATCAGATATTTCTTATTACAAATTGTTTGAAATTTAAGTTCACTAGCATTTTTATAGATGTTTATGTCATGGATATGTTAGATCTGTGGTGCTGCTATGCACTGCGGATCTAGAACATCTGTAGCAAGGGCAAACTTGGTATTAACATAAAATAGATGTAGAAATGGGTATGGGTGTAAAAAAAAATGATTTTAGGATAACGGTAATATCGAAAAATTGGAAGAATATTTTTTATCATTTCCCAAAAAAAATTATGCTTCTGGAATTTTTAAAAAGAGTTGGAGTTTGTACTTGAATTTTTAGTTGATTGATATTTTTTTTCCTTTTTTTATTTAATTCATTTTGAAGGTTTTATGGTGAAGATCCAACAAGTATTCAAAAGATTCAAGGCTTAGGATATTAAATCCTAGAAATCGAAATTTCATTTGATTTGGGGGTTGGGACTTGAGAGTTGAGAGTTCTTTCGGAGTTGAATCTAATTAGGACTTGAGTGTTCGCACACTCATTGTGCTTGAGTATTTATTATCTTTTATATTGTATATGTTATATGAACTTTTGTTCTTTGGAGTTTAAAAGTTATGTTTAAGTTGTGACTAAGAGGTTATTGTCAGGGCCTTGTGGTTGTGATGTATTTTTGGTATTTGGATGTTGTGTTAAATTATTAATTCCCATTATTATTGGGATGGAATGGATTATTTTATATTAAATGTAAGACAATGAACTCTGTTACTCTTTATTAGATTACCCGGCTATTAGGTAGCTCAAAGCTTGTATATTAGAGAAAAGTATTAAATTAAAATTTTTACTATCACATAAATAACAGATTATTATTATTTTTTTATTTTTATATTTTTACTATTTTTTTATTTTTTTAAAATTTATTGACCACATTGCATGTGATTCGCCTATCTCAAGATTGCATAGAACCGCATCCCACATCAAACCCCGATGCATCAAGTCCGCATCCTACATTTGATATCCTTGGGCTCAATCGAGATATGGATTCTCTAACTCTTTTTTTTGGTGGTAATTGACAGGGGTAGCAACGGGCTGAACACAGACCTGGACCTAGACTTGGCCTCAAGTCACTAGACCCGGACCCACCAATATCATGTGGAATCTGGACTCATTCAGACGACCCAAAAATCAAAATATCTATATATTTAAATATATTTCATAAATTTATTAAATATATACATGCATTATTTAAAGGGCAATGATTTCATGCAACCGTTGTGTTGTATAGTAATATGATGCAATTACCTTAAAAAACCATCTTATGGCCATTTGTTTGATTCATTTTTCATTCTAATAAACAATCACAAAAAAATATAAAATTAAAAATACAACCTAGAAAGTAGTTTTTTAACTCAATTAACATAGGCCGTTCATTTTGGTGATATGCTCAGATCTAGGCCTTAGAAGGATTTTTTTCATTTCCAATTTTTTTAGATGGCATTATTATCATTAGATGAACAATTTTTTATTTTAAAAAATAATAATTATGAGTTTATAAGGGCTAAGATCTTAAAATTCACAAACTGAATGGTCTAGATTCGGTTTTGGAGGGGACTCATTTTGACCTTATCTAGGGTTCAAATTGAACTTTTTTTTTTTTTGGATTGATTATTGAGATGAAGAGACTGTGTGTGAAAAATTTAGGGTCATACAAATACCACAAACATAGTTTTCTAGAAGTGTCGTAGCATTATACTATAATAAAATCGTTGCATTGGATCATTGCTCCTATTTAAATATTATAACTAAATATATATAATTACATTTATTTAAATATAATTTAAATATCATATATTGAATATTATTTAAATATCAACACATTCGGGTCATAGACCCAGACCTGGACCCATATAGTGTTCAGCTCCAAGATTTGGACCCAGACCCGACCAGCCGGGTCCAATTTTTGGACGCATACCCAGACCTAAGCCGTATCGGATCCGAAGTCCCTTGCCACCCCTAATAATTGAGAATGGGCTCTCTATCTCTCTCTTGGGTCGCAATTGAGAATGGGCTCTCTATCTCTCTCTTGGGTCGCAATTGAGAATGGGTCTCTCTCTACAGAACAGAATGGAGGTGTTCTACTTTACCGATGGGGCATATGCTTTTGTAATTGGTATCGTGCCTAGAAATCATTCTTATACTGTTGCCAAATGATACCAGTTGATTTTGAACTTAAAACATGAGAGAGAAAGATGTAGTGGACTTTGGGAGAGGCAAAAAGAAAAAATGTCCTATTTTTCAGTCAGAAAAGGCTAATTCAGGTCTTCCAACTATAAAAAAAAAGGGCCAACTTCTTTTTCATCACCCAAGTAAACGATTGGAAATTGAAATTTTAAGATAAATTACACTCACAATGCTTGTGAATGCTACTGGTTCTTAACCAAGAACCAGCAAAACTTTTGGAAATGGCTACCATCCAAGCTCCAACATCTTTGGTGAGATGAATAGGAGCTCTACTAATGTTGTAGTGGTGGATGATGTCTACTAATGTTGCACTGGTCGATGATGATGGAGGTGAAGGTGGTGCATGTTTTGCTAGCAAGTGCATGTTTGTGCCTCAGATCGGATTGACATTGTAATCCTTTTTTTTACTGTAATGTAGTACAAAAGTTTTAACTGTTTAAAAATAAAGATGCTGCATTCATACTCTTGCATTGAACCAAACGTACCAGACACAACATTAGCTATGGTAGGAATCTGCAGTTGACCTATTTAAATGCAATAACAAATACAGGTAGTATTTCAAGCAGGACTTTAAATAACAAAGAATACAATTTTTTCACCAATTTATTATGTCTCACTAGTCTTTCCAATCTTCGACAGAGGTGGATCTAGCCATTATTGAAAAATGTGTGCCTTGTTTGAGGAAATGAACCTTGCTGCTGCCTAAATTTTTCCAGAGTCCATCTCACAAACCAGTTGTAGGAATAACTGGCCTCTTCTTCCAGATTATCAAGATTTCATTGCTTCAATGACCAAGCAAAAGCCTGTACCATGTGTGGGACAAGTAAACTCCATAAACATATTTGCCCTTGGTCCAATGCACTATATCTATCTGAGACTCCATAAACATATTTGCCCTTGGTCCAATGCACTATATCCATCTGAGAATAGTAACCTATAGATATCTCTCTCTCTCTCTCTCTCTCTCTCTCTCTCTCTCTCTCTCTCTCTGTGGCTGCCAAGACCTCAACAACAAATTTTTTCATTCATTACCTCAGGAAGAGTTAAACAGGTTTTAAGCAAGATTTGAATTTGGCATTTGGAACAGTATAAAACCTATCGACTGCTACAGAAATATCGCCCCTAAGTGAATAAAAAGTTTTAACATTATATCTCACAACATAGGTTGATTTCTTTTTTCTTTCTTATCCTCCATGTACTTCTGATACAATGCCTTCCATGGAAGGCTAGAATTAGTCATTTTTCTTATCTTGTAAACAATATCGACCAATTCAGGTTAAAGAGACCTAGAACTTTCCCCAGTCTACTCAAATTCAGACGCCTTGGAGTCTTTAACATGTAGCTTGCATGACAGTTTTGTAAACACACCAATTTCTGCTAATATATGAATTCCTCCTCTGAGCAACCTGCAGCATTATTCTCAACCAACCATCATATAGGAAACACCACCGAGCATTTATGGAAATGATGGGGCTGTATATCTTTTCAAGGAGAGAGAAAGAGAAACCGGGAAAACTGCAAAAATATCACATACATTACATGTCATTCGATAACAAAACAATAAAAATAACAAGGTTCATAGCCTTTCACGCTAATATCATAGGAAATTGTTTTTTGAGTTACAGGACCACACTATATTCCCCTCATAACCTTTTTAGAAGTAGTAGCACAAAAATACATGTATTTGTTACACACAAAATAATAGAAATTGTTGTATACGCCATAGATCATCAACAATTCAATCTTGAATGATCATCCATTCGGGCTTGACCATGGGATGTTCTTGCAATGCATGTGATTGATTACGAATCCTCAAGTTCACATTCTAGTTCAGCCCTTCTACATATCCGTCGCACCACTAAAAAGAAGTAACCCTGGGCATCGCTAGTACAATCTTCCAGGGTTGGCTGGATAACTTTATGTACATGATAAGTGGCAACGTGGACATGTGCGGCGTGGATATCCTCTCTCGAAGCTGATGACATCTTGTCTGGTTGAAAAGGTTTTGACCTACATCTAATTTTCAGGTTCTGTGAGCTACCTGTGTACGTCAATTAACAATGAACACACAAAATCCATAAACAAAGCACAATTATGTGTGTGCGAATAAATTTTTTTTTTGAGGTTTTTTCAATCAACAATGAACAAACAAAATTCATAAACAAAGTATAATTATGTGTTCACAACTTTTCTTTTTTGAGGTTTTTTTCTGAGGAAGCATGTGTGCATAAAAAACCCAAAAATTTCATGATTGTCCACCGTAGATAAAAAGAATGCAGCAAAATTTCTACGGAGAACTATCTGCAAAATGAACTGGTAAGGACAAAAATTGGGCAAAGGCTCATAAGCATATGCAGATAGATATGTTCAAGTCCCAGCACACAAATAATTTGGCACAGAAACAACTCATCAATTACAGGCTTGCGAAGACCACATAGTAATTAACCACTAGCAAAAAGTCAATAACTGTATGTGAATGTGCAAATGCCAGTAGCTTACACAAATGCAACATATTGCAACAAATTGGCAATATGGACTGCAACGTAGGCTAAAATATGAACTTATTTGTTCTCTCGAATGTATGCATGGAATTTTAATATATATTCATCAAGTATATACCCTGCTGAGCTGCTTCTTTTATTCAATCTAATGTTGAAATTCCGCTACACGATGGACCTTTCAATTCAAATACATATAAAAATGAGATACAACACAATTACAATTCATCAAAACAAAAGATATAACACAGTTACAGCTAATAAAAGACCCTACAAGGCCTGATAGATGGACTCAACAGAGCTAAGCATCAAAATATGTGCACACAAAGGAAGAAAAGAGCAGAGGAGAATTCATTAACATACAGAAAACCCAAAAATCCCAAAGCAACAATCCTTATAGAAAAATTTGGAAACAACCACCAAGGCTAACGCCAAAGCCCTTCAAAATTCAAAGCCAAGGAATACAGCAAAGAAGAACTAGAAGGAAAAATCTTAAAAATCAAAGCTTCACACCTGATTTACTTGAGACCCAACAATCCAGATCTCCACTGTAACACCACCAGATTGTTGCATTCAGCCTCCTATCACAACCCCTTCACTCCCAGCCCATCAAAAACGAAACCCAAATCTCTGATAGATCCAAGCTTCCCAGCCTGAGACAGGAGAGAGCCCGTGAGGGAGAGGGAGGGAGAGAGAGAGGTAGTGGGGAGAGGGAGAGAGAGAGAGAGAGAGAGAGGTGCCGTGACAGAGAGAGGAGAGAGGCCGTGAGGGAGAGGGAGAGAGGTGGTGGTGAGAGAGAAAGAGGTGTGGGGAAGCAAACCAGACAACTTTTTGGGTTTAAATGAGACTGAGGCCATTTCTCGAGAGAGATGGATGGTTGTAAGAGCCTATGGCTGTACGGGGATGAGGTTTTGTTGGGGAGAGAGCAATAAAGGGGTGACATGTAAATGGGTGTGAGAAATTTCAACTCGAGATCAGTGATTCAAAAAGCAGACCGCCCAGGGCCTAGGCGATCCGAAAGGCCTGGGTGCATCGCCCAGGTCTAGGCGGCCCATCTGGGGGATCAATCCCTGGGTGGTTGCCTAAGCGGTACGGAACCTGCTTTGGCGGCGGCCGCTCAGGGGTGGAAAAAAAAATCGTGAGGCCATTTTACGTCATTTTTATTTTTGTTTTTAAGGCCCAAAAATTAAGGTTTTAGGTTCATTTGAAACTGAAACCTAAACCTTATTTGAGCCAAATTTAGAGAGAGAAAATCACTAAAAAAAACTAGATTGTAGTGAATTTTTAAAATCGAAGGGTTACTCAAAGTTATTATATTTACTTTTTGATGTTTTGCACAGTTATTAGGGGGTGTTTTAAAAGATTTTGAGTATTTAGAAATATCTTTGACGTAGAAGTTTGAAAATTGAGCAATCAAACTCAAAGTAAGTAGTTCTTTTTATTGCTTTAGTAATTTGCATTATTTCTTAGATGTCTTCTTTGGGATCTAATAGGAGTAGTGATCCCGGTTGAAAATATGGCTATAACCCAGATACTAATGATAAAAATTGCATAAGATGCAATTTTTGTGAAAATGATACAAAAGGGGGCCATAAACCGGTTCAAGAAACATCTTGCCGGTATCAGGGGTAATGCAGCCCCATGTAAAAAAACTCATGATGTTGTTAAAGAGGAAATATAGAATTTTATGAACTTGGTGAAAATGAAAAAAAATGAGAGATTTGCCTCTATAACGGAGATTAGGCCTGGGATTCAAGTAAATTTTGATGATGATGATGATAGCGATGAGGAAAGGATTGGGGAGGGAAGTCAAGATGTTGAGCAATCCATTATTAGGGGAAAGGGGATAGGGGAAAGGGGAAGGGAGTTGTAATTGCTTTTGGTTCTAAGACTAAGAAGCCTCGAGTTAGAGGCCCTATGGATAGTTTCTTATATCGGCCTAACCCTGAGATTGCAGGAGAGAAAACAAAAAAACAAACCACCATTGAAAATAAAATCAAGAAGTCAGAGATATAGCTGCGTATTATTTGATTACATGGTTTTATGAGGCGGGCATTCCTTTCAATACCGTTCGCTTGAGCGACTTTTATGCTGCAGGAGGTAATTGGCCAATTTTGCCCTGAGATTAAACCCCCAACCCCATATGAGCTTTCAGAGCCTTTTTTAAAAAAGGCAGTGAATGTCACGAAAGAAGCTGTAGAACTTAAAAAAGATACATGGGCTCAGTATGGGGTTTCTCTTATGACTGATGCTGGGAGTGATAGGAAGAGAATAAGTCAAATGAATTTACTTGTTAATTGTCCAGTAGCAACTGTTTTTTTTAGGTCTATTGATGCCTTTGATCATATCCATGATGCTCATTACATATTTCAAGTGATAGAGAAGGGAATCAAGGTGGTTGGGGAGCATCTTGTTGTACAACTTGTCACAGACAATGCTGCTCCTAATGTTGTTGCATTTAATTTGTTGCACATAGCTTATCGTAGAATCTTTTAGACACCATGTGCAACACATTGTATAGATCTCTTGGCGGTTTAACCGAGATATCATGTGCAGTGAAGAAGACCAAGTATGTTACGAATTTCATTTATAGCCACCATATCACCCTCAGCATAATGTGTACCTTTACAAAGAAGAAAGAGATTGTGAGGCCTAGGGTCACGAGATTTGCGACCTGATACTTATGCTTAGATGGCATACATTCGAGGAGAGTGCAGTTGATGCAAATGTTTACCTCGAATGAGTGGAGAGCATGCAAATGGTCTAAGGCTCAGGTTGGAAAGAAGGTGAGAGATATTATACTTTCTAAGGCTTTTTGGCGAGGGGTGAATGACGCTCTTAAGGTATTTTTTCCTCTTATTAAAGTCCTTTGCATGGTTGATGGTGACAATCATTCTATGGGCTATATATATGATACTATGGAGAAATGCAAAAGAGAGATAATCCAAATTTCAATGATGAAGAAACCCGCTACAAACCTGTTTGGGAGATTATTGATGAGAAGTGGGATAAGCAGCTACATCGGCCATTGCATGCAGCTGGTTATTTTTTGAACCCAGCTTTGTTTTATATTGACAAGGATATATACAAACAAATGACACAATTAAAGTCCTGGATTTAATAAGTGTGTGGAGGTGTTGATCATTGATCTTGAAATGTAGGATATTATATGCGTTGATGAGTTGATAAATTATAAGTGCTCATTAAAGTCTTTTGGGAGTCCAATGGCGATGAGACAAATGACCAAAATTCATCCAGGTATTAAATATTATTATATTAATAATATTCTTAAGTTCATCTTCATCAAGTTCAACTATTCAAGTAATCAAGTATTTCTATTATTTATTTATGATTTTTTTTATTTCTTTGCAGCCCATTGGTGGAGCCAACATAGGCGTAGTTATCCAAATTTACAAAAGTTGGTCATTCGGATCTTAAACCTAACCACTTCTTCATCTGATTGTGAGCGCAATTGAAGTACTTTTGAAAAGGTAAGGCCATAAGGGTAATTTGTATAATTTTATAAATAATACATGAACCATAGATATTAGATTTTAATTAGTTCATTTTCATTTTATTTGTTAGGTTCATACGAAGAAAATGAACATGTTTGAATCAAAGAAGTTCAGTGACCTTGTCTATGTCAAGTACAATTGATTCTATAGATTTGCTAAGAGAGATAATGAAGACCCCATCAGATAAAAAAATATAGACAATGCTATGGAGTGGTTAATTGATGATGATGAGGTCGAGGGACATGAAGGATTGACATGGGACATGGTCATGGATGCTTCAGGGACATCAACTGACCCTTCTAGGGCCACTAGAGCTTTTGCACAGAGAACAAAGGTGGAGGAAGAGGAGAAAGATGAGGCAGATTCACAAGAGACGGAGGAAGACAAGTCACAATATGTCGAGGAGGGTGACGACTCTGTCGACTCCGATGAATATGATGCCAAGGCAGCTGACCCAAGATTTTCTGATGATGAATGAATGTTAATTGTTGAATAATTATTAAACTTTGTTATTTTGAAGTTTGAACTTTGATTAAAGTGTTGTGTATTGAACATTTGAACTATTGAAGATTCTTTTGAGTCTTCAAGTATTACTTTTATAGTTTTATAATTTGGTTGGTTGGTATATTATAAGTTTTAATCGGATATGGATTATGGAGTATGAACCGACTTATGGATTATACTTATGCTTATGGAATGTATGCTAAATGCTGATATGTAGTATAATTTGAATATAACAGATAGTTTGATACTCAAATAACTGCAGAATCCTTATTTGGATTCAATTGGGCCTCCCAAGTTTTGGGCGCCGACCTAGGCGCTGGGCGGCCTGGACCCCCCAATCCACCTAGGACCTGCCTAACGCTCTTTGAAACAATGCTCGAAATTAGAAGCTTAGGATCGACGATGATCCATAGGGGTCTCATGCCATGGTAGGGTCCTACAGGATCAATACTCAATTTCTTTTTAAAAATTTTGAGAAGGTTTCTCTCTATAAAATTTCAGGTAATTTCTCTCTAAATTTTGACACAATTTCTCTCTCTAAAATTTTGAGATGCTCTATCTCAAAAATTTGGAGATACTCTCTCTCAAACTTAAAATTTGATATAATTTCTCTCTCTAAAAATTTAAGAAACTTTCTAAAACTTGAAATGTGATATAGTTTCTATCTCAAAAAAAAATTTGTGGTTTCTCCTCTAAAATTTGATATAGTTTCTCGTTCTAAAATTTTAAGATACTCTATAAAAATTAAAATTCAAGGTTGTTTTCCTCTCTAATTTGTGGGGATCTTTTGACAGAAAGAATTACATTTAATAAAAGGGGCAGGTCTAGCATGTGAAAGTAGTATTATTATCAGTTTTATCACACCTTAGACTCAAAATGAACTTTGTAAACATCCTCCCCCAGTGTTTTTAGAATCACACCCTAGACTCAAACATTGTTTTTTCTTGCCTTTATCCCTGTCAAAAAATCAAAAAAAAATTGAGACTAAAATTCCCTTCTCCTCTCTCACTCTCTCTACCCACCCTCTCTCTTTACCCCTTCTCTCTTTATACCTGCCCTCTCCTCACTCCTCTACCCGCCCTCCCTCTTTCTCTATCTACCCGCCCTCTCTCTCCTCTCTCTTTCTCTCTCTAGCGAGATTTTGGGAGAGCAAAAAACATGGCCAGAGAGAGTTTGGGAGAGAGATTTTGGGGGAGAAAGAGGAAAATAAATTGAGTTGAGATAGATTGGGAGAGAGATTTCAGGAGAGAGGGGAGACTGGAAAAAAAATGGGTTGAGAGGATTGGGTTTTTCTCCACAAATTTTTTTCTGTGCGCTCTCTCTCTCTCCCAACCTCTTTCAGCCTAGTCCCCTGCCCCTGCCCCCCCTCTCGCTTTCATGAAATCTCTCTGCCCATTATTTTGCTCTCTCCCAAAATCTCTCTAAAGAGAGAGAGAAAGAGAGAGAAGGTGGGTAGAGAGAGAAAGAGAGGGAGGACGGGTAGAGAGAGGGCATAAGAGAGAAAGAGAGAGGGCGATAAAGAGGGGGATAGAGAGAGAGAGGGCAAGTAGAGAGGGTGAGCGAGAGGTTGGCTAGAGAGTGAAAAAGGAGACTGACATTTTAATCTCAATTTTTGACTTTTTGACTGGGGGTAAATACAGGAAGAAACGGTGTTTGGGTTTAGGGTGGGGTGTGAGACTAAAAGTATTAGGGGAGGATATCTACTAAGTTCATTCGGGAGTATCTATAATTTTCCCTATATTGTATTCCCTCTCTCATGCTACACAAAGTCATGTTTTGGATAACCTAACTTTTTTCTAGATTTTGTGCACACATGCTTTGGCCTTTTTCTTGCTTATGGAAAACATGATTATGTGTTTTCTTGCTTACAGAAAACATGATTATGTGTCCAAAAAAGTTGCCAAACATGTTTTTATACAATATACCTGGGTATACAAAACATGATTTTGGATACCCTAGGATCCAAACTATACATTAATGACAGTCCCTAGTTTAAGTAACCTTCAACAAAAAGCACTCAATATAACAAGTGAACATCCTCCACTGGAGTGACCCATGCATTTCAACTTGACATGCTCTCCTCAAAATGAGAATAATACAAGGAACAAATGAATGGAACTACCTAATTGTAGTGGCTTAGCACTAAATGGAGGCTTCTCTAGCTTTGGAAGGCGATACATTATTTCTTATCTTGATAGTCTTGGCTTTGGCAATCGCAGAATCACCTCTCCTTAAGATGCTCTCCAACACTTCAACCTTCTCTAGTAACAGGCCAGCATTTGAGTTGGCTGATTGAACCAACCTATCTGCAGTTTCTACCGCTGTACATAACTATGAGACAAGTAGGATTATCAGAAAAGGCTAAAAATGTTAAATGAGGTTGACTGGTCCAAAAATAGATTTTGATATCCATTACCTTAAGGGTTAGAGCAGTCCATGAGTGGCCCGTACCTGTCAAAGCCTCATTCAGCTGTTCATAATTTTCCTGATGCAAAATACGGTTAAGTTCAGAAGAAATAAAGGCAAGTAGGAACTGAAAGATAGTCGAAAGTCACATACATTGTAAACTTCTGCAAAAATCACATCAAATAAGATGGATTAGCCACATCATAGAAGGCCTAAAGAAGTAAACCATCAAACAGAAAAAATATGCTTGTGCCCATCACTGGGTCAAATTTAGCTTGCTGCTTCGAATACCATAACTCATTCAGAATAACATAGCCACCTCACTCCGATTCACATGATTGCCACAATAACTTCGCCTTGGCTGGCCCCCTAGCGGTCAATGCCGGTCCCAAGCCCAGGTAAAGGAGTAGGGTTGTGTTAGGTAGGCAACTAGTGTAAAACTTTGCCACAACTTTTCATGAATCCTGAATCTATATTATCTGCTCATGCTAGGGCATTCCCCATAAGTGCTTATGGTCTTACTAAGAGTATAACCCTTGATAGAGTACAATGGCAAAACATAATCCATGTAGCCGATCCCGAATAGTTGGAATAAGGCTCAGATGATGATGATGATGATGACGAGATGCAACATTGAGTACAGCAGGATACTCATAGCCATATCAATGTCTTGGATAAAGAAACTGTCATATCCCTGCTCCTCGTATCCATGCCTGTATCCCAATCTGTAACTTTGCATCATAGGTTGCCACCAAAAGTGATATTGCAGTGTTTACAAAGTTTCCTTTTTTCTGAGATGTGCATATTGTAATGAACAATTAAAAGATCAAAGAGCATTCATGCTTGGTGGGTAAGAGAGGTCGCAAAAAGCCTCATTCAACCAAACATAACCTTCTTTAAGGAAAAAAAAAAGCACCAGGAATAGGACGCAACCAAGTGCAAGAAGGCATTTACTGACATCAGTAGAACAAACCAAGTGCAAGAAGGCATCTGCTGATAACTGTAGAACAAATTTGGGCTTTGGTTTCCACCACATTGCAAATGCTCAAATCCTCACAACACAATGTGGAGTTGTATGTTGTGTTTGGCAAGGGTGAATAACTCTTGAAAAGGAAGAAGCATCTAATTCATTCATGCACCCTCCATTTGGGCTAGGGGATATAGCTCAATTGGTGGAGCTCCGCTCTTGCAATAGTCATTACAACTACAGGTTGAATGTCTAACTTTCCAGGACCAGGAGTAATGATAGTATCCTCACTTTAAGTAATGCGAAGAGATGCAAACATGCCACTAAAAGACTATTGAAGCAAATATCAGCTCTCAGTGGACATTTGGAGATCACACCACACATATTGTCAAGGGTCAAATTGCTCTTCGGCGTACTAACAAGATCTATCTGGACAATAATGACTGAGGTTCTCATCTACCTCCCTAAGACCCCCGAGACTGTTCCTTGGAGTTGGACTAGTCCAGCACTAGTGAAGTCATAGAAGAGGGAGAGGCAGGAAGTCATTCTATACCAAAAGGTCTTATCTTACAGTCATTCTATACTTCTTGCCAGAAGGGTGCAGCAAGAATACACTTCCATATGACTAACCTTTTGCAGTGAGGTGGAAGTGAAACCATACCAAATAGGAACTTACCAACAGATTGCAGCATGACCCATACTATCCCAAACAACCCTAAAAGGATCCAACCTCAGTGCCAAATCAACAATGGAGCAAGAGATGACCCACTATTTCACCATGATCCTGACACAAGATTCAAACAAGATTCACCAGTAAGAGGGTTACCTAAGAAAGTGAATATTCAAGTGCTAGGACATTATGTGGAGCAAGATTCTAGAATCAACTGAGATAGATGGGAACCAAATGAGGCTCTAAATTACCCTTTGTTATGCAATTGATAAGTTCATCTCAGAAATGAGAAAATGAAAGCCTTTGTTTTTCTCCCTTTCTTTTTTTTCTTTTTTTTTTTTTCCTTTTTTTTTTTTTCTTTTTTTTTTTCTTTTTTTTTTTTCTTTTTTTTTTTTTCTTTTTTTTTTTTCTTTTTTTTTTTTTTTTTTTGTTGGGGAGGGGGGGAACACGTGAGGGGATGGGTGGCTTTTGTCACCATGGGAGTCTACATGGACAAGTGCAAGAGTCAAAATATGTGAATAAAAAAACGAGGGCTTTCTTGCTAGATTATTTTGAAATTTCACAACTTTTATCCAGTGTAACTATGTTCAAATGGACTTGACTGTGAGATGATGTCACTAGCCTTCATAAAACTCTTTCCTTTTGCAACTAGGACCACTCAGGTCTTGCCAGACCAGTTGGGTCAACACAATCTGAAGGCAAATCAGCTAATGCTACACCCCATAGTACAAATTCTTCAAACTGGATCAACATCTCGATATAGAAAATCAAGCGGGTTGTATCAAGTCTTTACGTAGATGAGATCGAGTGACAATACTAGATCACATCCATTAATATTCTTTTCTCAGAGGTTGAAAACTATGTTTTTAAGTTCCAATTGGAGAACCAAAAACCAACTCAGGGTTTTCCACTTTCTTTAAGAAAACTCAAAACAGATAAGCAGCTAAGTTTAATCAGTTCAGCCTTATCTAAGGGAGATAGAGCCCCCATTCCTTTACCCAAACATCATGGGAAAATTTGCCTTTCCATTTTACTTGGATAGAAAAGGAAAAGTTGTGTTACTTATGCTTTGTTATTCCCCAGGGTGTATTGTCGTAGATCAATCAATGTTGAAGTGCACCATTTGCATATCTTTTATAAGATTACTATGAGCAACCCCAACTCTTTCTGGCTGCACCCTTATGTCGCCCCACTCGACCCCCTCCCACCCCGCCCCAAAAATCGTCAATGATTTGGGGATTTTGTCAATGACCCTAACATCTCCCTCCCTCCCTCCTAAACAATCCCTGGCTCCTACCTTCACAAAATTTCTCCATTCCAAGTGCCTTTGATGCATATGTATTAGCACCATTACGCCCTGCGCTCAATAGTATATTGGGGAGAAGAGATCTTAGGAGGAGTAATTCTCTCCAAAGAGAATGATTGGAAGAAGGGTCTCTTGGGGCTGTTTATTCTTATGCACCAGTCCCTAGGAATGTGAATGTGGAGGAGAGGGCTGAGAAGTAAGTAAAGGATTTGAAGAGACACAGGACTTTCAAGAATTTGCATAATTTCATACTGAAGAAGGTAAGATATCTTGTAAGAATCGTTGGGAAACGAAAGAAAAGTTGCATGAAAAATTCTTTTCTAAATGCCAGGAAGTTAGCCTGAGACTTATTTTCTGAAAACTTTTCCAGTGGGAGAATCTGGTTTGTGAAAAGAGAGGGAGGAGGGAGGTCCTGAGAGAGGATGGAGAATTGGCACTTATTTGGCATTTCTCTAAAGCTAAATAACATTTTAGTAAATAATAGGTTAGGAAAGGTGGCGAGGAGGTTATCTATCATTTTCATTCCCTTTTTTTTTTTTTGTCTTTTTCTTTTTCTGGTAGTAGACGGAGGGGTTTGGTCCATGGAGTTTTACATAGGCCCAAGGGTCTATGTGGACAATAATTTCCAGGGAGGGGGGCTGTAAACTCAACATAGCACAGTTTTACATAGGCTCAAGAGTTTTACATATTAACTCACAATGTTGATTCAAGAATTGTCACAGATATTAAACTCAACATAGCACAGTTCTTGGAAATGTCCCATGTTAAGGTACTTTATGCTCTGTGTTACAGTGGGTTGTAATTCCGTATTGATGATGAAATATTGAATCTCTAAGTTCCCCATTGTCTAAAGAAGCCAAAAAAAATTAGTCGTCATAAAACACATAAGGAGCCAGGACCTGATTGTTGAGGAATTATAATGAAGACTGATGCATCATCTCATCAAATCTTACGGTATAATTAACTTTTTGGTTCTCATATGTGTTCAAGCATTTCAACTTTGGATCTTATCTGATTCATGGATTGTACTTTCTCAATCATAACAATAAAGACACATCCTAAATTTGTAACTGTCAAGATTAAATCGTAAAGCATAAACATAAAAATAATGTACTTACTACAAAATCCTAGAGAAACATAACATGAGCTGAACAACACAGACAACAGTGTTAACCAAAAGAGAAATGAAAGGGAGCAAATGGAGCTTTAGTTTGCTCACTACGTTTTATGATTTTGAAATTGAAAATAAACAGCAAAAGATCACAAGTCAAAAGTCCATTACAGGACAAATTATTATCATGGAATGTGACATTTCAGCCATGAACATAACTTTATATTGCAATGACCTAATTCATGCATTATATGATAACATTAATTAAATACACTGGTTGGAAGTAGCCAACCCCAAATAATTGGAAAAAGGTTCTGATGATGATATTAGTTGGAAGTAGTGAAAAAATGTATGGGGATTTATGGCTTCATTGAAGGTGTGGCCCTTGATATTGCAGAATGGCGAACCAGGATTCGCGTAGCCGACCCAAATAGTTGGGAAAATGCTATGACGATCATGATGATGATATTGGTTAATCTTGTTTATTTGAGGCTCCATCTATGAATATCTTCAATCCAGAATTTGATTTACGACAAGCTAAGGGATGTAAATCATTAATATTTGTAAAATTTGTGGTAAATACTTCAGTATTTCGGGTCTTAGATATTCATACTAGAGAAGAACTTAATGGCATCAGGAGACAACTTTAGCCATGATTTTCACGAATGTAATTCAAAAATCTGTCATGTAATTCAAGTCCTGGCCAACGTTGTCGATTATGGACAACAAAAGAAGGACCATTTTCAACCAAAATGATTCATCTGAGAACCTCCTTACACAAATGAAACACATTTGACAACAATTACAAAGAACCCAACACATTTGAAAGCCTCAGAATTCTCAAGAAACAAGGTGAGCAAACATCTTGGACAAGAAATGGGATAGCCACTTTAAGGCATACAGAACCTTTCAAATACCAGCTACTGAAACATCAGAGAAATGCAATAACCTAGAGGATTTGATTGACACTATTTCGAATTTTCGACTTTAAATTACCTAAAGATCATACGCCCATTAAGCTAAAAGAAAAACCAAACCGAACGCTTCGAGGTTAGATAAACTGTCTAAATCACAGGTATACATACATGGAATTAATTATAAAGAAAAACAAACCTCAAATAGGGATTGAAGGTGAAGGGGGCGATGATGATGATGGTCTACTACTTGTGGTTGTTGTTTAGAGGAGAGATCAGGATGAGCGGTGGCGTCCTGATGGTGTTGAGAGAGATCACTCAGCAAGTCCCCTATGGAAAGTAGAGGACCTCCCACACGTCCTCCTGACGTCATCCCTGCTCTGCTTCCCAACAACAAAAAATCTCTCTCATAGTCTTCCCCAGTGTTTCTCTCTCTAAATATCTCCATGTTTTTCACGGCTCTGAACCCCAATAGGGTTGGGTTCATAGATAGCAAATCGCCGTTTAATCGGCGATTCTTTCATAAAATCGGATTTTTTCATAAAATCGGAGTTTTTTCATAAAATCTGCGTTTTTATGGAAACAGTTTTAAATGGCGACTTTTTTACAAGGCCGGCAAAACATCGCGTAGTTTTCATAAAATCGTTTAAAAAGCGCTTTTTTATAATACAATTTAAATCACGCCAAAAAATCGTATCTTTTTTTACCTATAAATTTTTTGAAAGATTTTTTTTTTCTTCTTCATGTTTTGTGTATTGCAGCCTTGCTACTTTCATGTTTTTGAAAAAAAATATTATTTCAATAAAAAACAACCTAAAATAGAAATTTTTATCTCAGTTGTTCTTCAAAGCCACAGTTACAAATTGAGAGGTATGAAAAAAATTTTCCCTTTTTTTAAAAACTTAAAACAAATAGATGCAGATTTCAATTGTTATTATGAAAAATCATTGTGTAAATAAAATATTGTTTATAGCAAATCATTTTGTAAAGTATCATTGTGTAAATAAAATCATATATATGCGGATTTTTGTGATAATTGTTTTTATAAAAATACTGTTTATGGTACAAATTAGAGATCAAAACGTAGTCTTTTACTGATGAATGAGAAACAGAGAGTGTGATTACATGATCAAGTAATCAATATTTTGTTTTTTATTATGTGATAACAAAGATAAACAATATAGTGTAAACTGTAATCTTACTGGAGCAAGCAATTGTATAATCCTTTAGCTCTGCTTGCTGCTTCACCAAAAACAATGAAAAATCCTCTTGCATTTCTCTCTCCAAAAATTAGTTAGGGCCTCTTCACAAATCAGTATAGTTAGGGCCTCTTCACAAATCAGTATAGTTATGGCTTTCCCTCAAACAACATCTCAAATTAGAGAGAAAAACCGCCTTCAAACTATCCCAAATCATCATCCCATCTTCCTTTCCTCTCTCTAAAAAAAAGTTATGGCCTTCCTTCTTCCTCTTCTTCTTCTCTATGTAAACCCTAATCGCTATGAGCCCAACCCTATTTTCTTCTCTTCCTTCTTCCTTCTTCCTTCTTTGAATCGTAAACAACAAATATTAAAAACACCAATTTTCTACGAGCTTCGTTTCAATTAAAGAACTTTAACCATAGTTATGAGTGACCATAGTCACCATACCATAGTTAAATCATTGTCATGAAAAAAACAAAAATCGTATATTTTTTTAGGTACCTGGTGTGATGTTTAAGTGTTCAATCAATAAATTTATAGAGTATATTTGTCACCATACCATAGTTAAAATATTTAATGAATAAATTTATAGTATATTTGTTTTTGGTATGTAATAAGTAGACGTGATGTTTCTTAAAGCATGAAATGGGTTGATTTATATGGTACATTTTTTTTTTTGGGTATATACAAGTTAATTATACATTAATATTGGATGATTGGATAAAAGTTACGAAGCATCTAAATTAATTGACTTAATTATATGGGAAAAGTTTATATAGAGCCAAGGCTCTAAACAATCAAATTTTAACCTACTTCAAAAATTTTATTAGAAAAAATTGTTTTGATGCCCAAAAATCATCAAATTGATCATCTCGACATCAAGATGCATAAACATGAAAAGAAAATGGATTTCAAGTTTTGAAATAGTGCATTTTGTAATGCATTTTTGGACCGTCAATTTTCAAGATTTTCAAATTTTCATTGATTTATCAATCTAAACTATTTTTGAAGCTTTAAACTTTATAAATAAAGATGAAAATATATTTTAAGTCTATCACAAAGATTTTCAGTATTGAAACCGCATTTCTCGACACTACTTGAAGGTAGGCTCTAATTTGATTGTTTAGAGCCCAGGCTCTATACAAACCGCACCCTAATTATATTAGTCTGGTAAAGTTTTTATGGATGAATTAATTATTGATGGCAATGACATAATTTTTATTTCTTAGAATTTCAAAATTTTTAATATTAAAAATTTATCCGATTTTTTTACTCTGATTTTTTGAGCTTAATTCGATATATTAGGGATATCTTTATATGAAGTATTTTTCCTGATCCGTATTTTTTACCTCAATTCCCCCAATCTAAATATTCTAACTGTAAGATTCTTTATCCCTTGTCTTTTCCCTCAATTCCCCCTGTTACTTTCATTTTTTTAAAAAAAAGTTTCTGCTTTTTCATTTGAGTTGGCCCCTAAGAATTTCACTTTTGCATTGTAATCAACTAGAACTTGCTCCTTTGAAATGTACAAGAACTTTCCTTTTTTGTCTTAGATGGTGAGATGTGTGCATACCTATGATGGCAAATGCATCCATATCTCAGAGAATCAGGTGATTGGATCGATTCGTATCAAGTCTGAGAATGTTGCATTACTGTCAATCTGTAATTTGTTTGCGCATTGTTGTCAATCTCAAGTAGTTATGCACCACTTCCAATATATTTTGATTTCCTCTTGGTCTTCTCTTTAGAAGTCCCTCTATGTAGTAACCATAGAGTAATTAATCATTCTTACAGTTGGGAAAATTGTCAGAAATTTCTCCCCTTTCATTAACAAAACTAGGAGAGTGGAATGTCCATTAGGTCATCGAATTTGTTTGAGGAGCATCTCATTGTCAGCTCATAGAACTTCCTTTCTTGTTTTGAGGGTGAGTTATTAAGGTGGCTTTGAAGCTTAGAAGAACTTGCGCCATGGTGGGAACTTTCTCAGGAGTTCAATTCGTCTAAGAGGGGCCATTGTTTAGCAACGTGTTTCTTGACCATTGCCCAGATTGGATACATTTACAGTGATCTTACTTGCCTAAACTCACCCACAATCTTTCAGTCATTGTAGTGTCAATGTTTTGGGAAAATCTTATACTCTCCACGAGTTGGGGTTCAATACTCAGACTGGCCATCCACTGTTAGTACCTATCAATGGACGGTGGAGATGAGCCACTGTCCTAAGTCAAGGTTCCTGTTTACAGCAAAACACAAGTCATCCATGCCATCTATAGATAGTACAAATGGGGTATGCCCAATCTAGGTACCCAAAATTTTGCTCTCAGAGGGTATATAGTTTAGCCTCCCCTTGGTGTGCCCTCTAGCGAAAAGAGCACATTGAAAACAAAGCAAAGTGTGGCTTTTCAGCTTAGTGTTTCAAATTCCTAGAATGGATACAGTTCTACAAATTATAAACTGGACTAATCCATGCTTCTGAACCTCTGTTTTACAGATTGTAAAGGGGTCCACCAAAACCTCTATGTTAGTTTTTTTTCATTTAATCTTTTTGTTGATGATGTTTGTTGTTACATTAGACCTTTTAGGGGATTGGATGTGTTCCTTATATGACTGGCGAACTCATGTTTATTAGATTGTGCATTGACATTTGCTGTGTATGATCGGTTTCATGCACACTTTTAGTTTGGTTTTGCTATGGCATGCAAGCTTCACCAGTACCACAACCATTCTTTTCTAGTACTGTATCAACTGTATGTGTATTTTTACTTCTATAGTCTTTTTCTGCTCTGCACTTCTGGATATTTTGGTGGAACACTGATTTCTACAACCTTGTGGGTACTTCCCTATCCTATCATATAGATCTTGCAGATAAAGATATACCTTTCGATTGGATGGTCCATATTATTCCTTAGGAGAACAAGCACACCCCCTCTTGACCGTTCATTGTGTGATATAGGCCATTGCAAAGTAACACACAACAAAGAAAATGTTTTAGTTTATGAGATGTACTAATAAATTTCTCTTGTACTAATTTTTTATATGATTTGTTTTCTAAGTACTGCTAACCCACTGAACCTTCATCAATTTTAACTCTATGCCTAAGTATCTTGGGTTTTTCCAACTCAACAGGCCTAACACGTCAAGCCTAGTCTGAGTATCGACAAATAATATTTGCCTAGTATGGTCTACAATACTACAATAGGATCACACTCCCATTAAGTTTATGTTTCACTATATAGAATGCTTATACAAGCTCTCATAAAGCCTTTAATGACTATATAAACCCAACAGTATATGTTGAAGATTGATATAAAAATATAGGAATGGGTCACATGTACTTCTCATAGACCTTACAAATGAATACAAATGAAAAATTGAGACTTGAAGATGGGACTCAAGGGGTTGATGCAAAATATTGTAGAAGCCTTGTTGAAGGACTAATATCCTTAACTCACACAATATCTGACATAATGTTTGTTGTATGTCATATGTCAAGGTTTATGCACAATCTCACTGAGTATCATATGGGGGTAGCTAAAAGGATATTGCATTATATTTGTAGAACATCAAGTTATAGACTTTGGATGCTCATGTTAATAATTTTAAATTAAATGAAAATTTAAACAGTAATTGGGCATGGAAAAAGCATTTCTGGATTTGTTTTCATTCTTGGCTCTGGAGTTATTTCATATCAATCTCACTGAGTATCATATAGGGACAGCTAAAGGAATATTCCATTATATTTGTAGAACATCAAGTTACAGACTTTTATATACTCATGTTTATCATTTTGAATAAAATTTCTTGTTAAACAGTGATTGGGAAGGTTCTTTAGATGACAGGAAAAACACTTCTAGCTTTGTTTTCAATCTTTAGCGATTTCATGGTCATCAAAGAAACAAGTAACTACAACATGGTCATCACCAGAGGGTGAATATACAGTTGCCACATCAGCTACATGTCAAGTTATACAAATATATAGTTGATCACTATGGGGGGTGAAAAAAGCGACTAAATGTTTTTGCAACAAAGCAACAATCACCATGAATAAGAATTTAATATTCCATAGGCGAACAAAGCACATCGACACCAAACATTATTCATAAGAGAAATGGTGTTAGACGGCTTGATTGAGATGAAGTATTGTCCACGAAAGAACAAGTGGCTGATGGCTACACAAAGAAATTTTCATTTGAAATTTTTTCATATTTCAGAAAATTACTTGCTGGAAAGGATTTTCCTATCAAGGGGAGTGTCAAAGATCGATGCAAAAATGCAGGAGTAGGTCACATGTAGTTATCTCTCTATCTCTCTCTCTCTCTCTCCATGTATGAGATAGTGGTAGTAGTTATCCACAATTCTCTCTCTTTACATTTTATATAGGTGGTTATCATAAGTGGGGAGTTGCATTCGCAATGGGAGAATAGCTAATCCCAAAGGGGCGGTTATTCCAAAGAAGAGTTATTTAGGGGTGGTTTGTAAATGATTTATAATAGTTTAAGAAAAATTGAGCTGACATGATTAACCAGATATGGGGCTGAAAGTTGTTCAACTGGCCTAACCGGGCAAGTTGTAGGAGGTAAAAAAAATATTAAAAAATACAAAAAAATTTAATAAAATATGAAAAATACTTTTAAGCATGATTAAACAAAAATTATCCAAATAAAATTTAATATTAATGAAAAATGGATTTTAAAGAGTCAATTTGTGCTTAGGAGTATTTTTGAAAATTTCCAAATAAGATTGGAAAAATGTAAAAATAAGTATTCAGAGCCAAAACAATTTTCAATATTTTTCAAAATGATAAAAACATTAAAAAAACATTACAAACAAATTTATTTATTTTTTAGGATTTTATATAATTTTAATATATTTTCGGTTCACCAAAACCGGCCGAAACTGGAATCGGCCAATGGCTGATTCCGATCTAACTGGGCAGTTAGAATATGAACCACCCGATTTTTCTTACATTGGTTATAAAACCTATAAATAGGCACAAGCTAATGCAATAAAAGGGTGTGCATTTAAGTTTGCGTTTATCCCTCCTTAAACTTGTGTTTTGTTAGAGTTTGTTCAAAATGTTATTCAAAAGAGTATTATTACGTTATAGCATAATATTTTCAGAAACTCAACATTATATTCATTGGTGGCCCCTTTGTCAAAGAAATTATGACAAAACACCCATAGCGCCAATATAATTAGCTAGTTATTTCTTTTTTTATCAAATATGACCATGCTTATGGTATACTTGTTGGGATATCCAAACTAAGCCTTGAGTCACTTCTCACAGTGTACATGGCTTTTCTAAGGCATGGACCAATTCATGGATACGGGAAAAGAGGTTTTATACTTCTTTTGAAAAATAAAAATAATTAATGTAAAGATTCCCCTTTTGGAATTTAAAAACAAATTCTTTTTATGTTATACGCATTTGTTTTGTTTTTTTTATTATCTATTATATATCTTTATCCAAAGGAAAAAGTTTATATAAGGTTGCAACTTTAAAATGTAGAATTAAAGGTGCACTTAAAAATTCCATCATAAAATGTTATTTGGATGTTGGAAAACCCTCTAATTGATCATCTAGACATTGAGATGTATGAATATGAAAAGGAAAAAATATTTTGAGAATGTGAAATAGTGTGTCTTGCAACATGTTATCTGAATTGTCAATTTTCAAGATTTTCACATGTTTATAAATCTACTTAATTTGAACTTTTTTTAGAGTTTAAAATTTTATAATTAGAGATGAAAATAGATTGTTAAGTCACCCTAAGAATTTTCTATATTAAAATTACATTTATGATAAAATTTAGAGGTTTGTTTAATGTTGCAACCTTATGCAAACCAGAAGAAAAATTCTTTCACAATAGATCATGCACCATTGGACGTCGTTCACCTTTGGAAACACCTCGTGAAAGAGAGAGAGAGAGAGAGAGAGAGAGAGAGAGCACGCTCATCTCTCCCAAAAATCCTAGGGTTTTTTTAATGGCGATTTTAGATGGTGAATCAATTAGCCATTATTTGAAGGTCAAATTGACGAAAGGAGAATGGTTGAGACTCACTGTGATTGTTCTTGATTTTCTTATGGCATATGCGGGCAACCCTCGCCATGATGATGCCCTCCCCATGGAAACAAATCGTCTGATCCGAGAAAGGCATTGAAACCTTGACATGGTGGGGATATCTTTACTGGTTTGTTAAATGCTATTGGAACTGAATCTAGTGGGGATCGTGATGAAGTTGTTTCGAATAATGATGGTGATGAAGGTTCTCGACAAAATATTTTTATTGATCGTGGCTCTTTTACGGATGGGGTTGGTCTTTCAATGGAGGATACTGCTAGGTATTATGGTAATCCCCTTGATAGTAGTACTATACCTATGTTGCAGAGATGTAGCAGTGATGAATCTGTTACGGTACTCAAATTGCTATTGTGGCTGATCAGGATGAGTATGGCAGTCATCATGGTTGTAAGGGTCATAACGGTGATCATGTTTTTCATGGAGGTGATCATGATGGTAAGGATCATGGCGGTGTTTTTTAGCATGGTTCTAGTATGAATAACGAAGCTCTCATTGTTCGTGCTGCTGGTAAAAGTATTATTCAAGACAAGGATCATTGGATTGATCCTTCAAAAATTTTTATTACTGGTTCTCGGGATCTATTCAATGATTAAGGTGATGCATGTTATGAGGGTTCTTCTAATCACGAATCAGATGTGGAGGCTGATGGAAGTGATGCTTATGCTGCTGATACACGTTATACTGTAGTCATGATTAATGCTGCTGAACGTGATGGGGGTGGTAATGGTGGTCACGGTGTTGCTAAAAGGGTCCCTACTGTTAATGACGAGTCTGATGGTACTGTTTATGATTTACCTAATAAGGGTGCTGTTGAAAAACTTAACAGAGTGAATAATGGGAGACACTATGTATTGGATTTATTTCTGGATCTAAAGTTGTTGTAGAGGGACTGAATGGGAATCACATGGAAGAATTTTCTCCATTATTACCATATTAAAAAATGAAAGATTTGAATATTATTGCTGCTAGTAATGTTTGGGGCTTTGCGAAATTGATGGATCTATTATTAAAAAACAAAGTCATTCAGAATGGGGTCTTTTACTTTGAAGATCTTGAGTTGACCCAACTGAAATCATTAATGGTAGATGCTATGTGAAGATGGAGAAAGAACTGGTGGACTCATGCTTGAGTAGATGGGATAATTGCTTATTGGGATATTTTATGGGGCACATACCTGAATGAACATGCATGAAAAGTATATTGCCGAAGATGTGAAGATTGAAACATGATCTCAAAATTTTTATTGATGACAATTTTCTTGTTTTTCGATTCCATACTAGTGAAGAGATGGAAATAGCCCAGACTGAGGGCCCTTGGTTCATGAGTAAAAAATGCTTAGTCCTTCAGGAGTGGGATCCATCTATTCCACCCTCTTGAAGTAACCGTTAAATAGTCCATGTATGGATCAAGCTCCTGAACTTACCTTTGGTATTCTGGGAGCCTGAAATACTTTTTCGAATTTCATCAAGCGTTGGTAAGCAATCTTTATTGACAAGTCAATGAGATTGAGATCACGAGTTGAACCCGGAGTATGTGTTGCAATGCCTTTGGATAGGTCTTATTTAAATGAATTATGGTTTGAGATAAAAGGTACGGAATATCGTCAAGTATTATTTATGAATTCATTCATTCAACATACTCTAAATGCCATAGGGTAGGCCACAAGGTTGAATTATGCCAATCTAACATTATTCCTAAAGTATCTACAAAGCTTGACGTGTAGTTAGCAACAATAATGACCCCAGTGCTATGTTGCCTTCAAGAGAGAAGGGTTGGAAAGTTGTTAAAGGTGAAAGGAAGTTTGTGTACAAGAAGAAAGATGTGAAACATAGCTCCAATGTTTTTGAAGCTTTAAATGGCATTAACGATGACCAAGTTGTAGCCTAGGTAAAACTATTGCTAAGGAAGTTGTTGTAATTGTTGCACAAGATATTATTGTATTTGATAGTACCTGTGGTGATGGTGAAGATGTGACAAAATCAGTGTTGCCAATTAGTTACGCATTCTCGATTGTTGAATATTTTAATCTTTATCGTAAGATGAATGCTTTGGCTGACACACCACAGATGATCTCTAAACTTGATACACCGGAGATGATCTCCATGGATCTTGAGTCCGATGGGGGTTTGCCAATGATTGACGTTGCTGTGGGTTTACTTCCAATAGTAGCCTCATTTGACGATGTTGTGGGTCTCTTGTGCCTCCAATAGTAGCCCCAAACACTACTGGTCTCTCGTTGCTTCCAACAACAGCTTATAATGGTACTGCTATGAATCTTTCGTTGCTACCAATAGTAGGTTGCAATGACGATGGTGATGGAAGTTTTCTCTCACAGCATTGGTAGTGCCTGATTTTCCTTCTCATAGGAATGTTGATGAGGGTCCATTGTCCTTTACAACAATTCCTATCGATGGTGATGAGGCTGATGGCATTGAGAAAGAGCGCACTTCTAGTCATATGCAAGTACATGTTGTTATTATTGGAATGCATATAGACAAGTTACGTTCTAAAAAGATAGCACATCAGTATCTCTTGGAGAAGGAAAAGTGGCACCCCGTAAGGCACAACGTTTTTCTCAAGATACTCCATTCGCTAACAAATGTACGCTTTCTTCTAGCAAGGCCTCTAATTCCTAGTTTATATATGTCAATGGTAGCATGGATTGTTCACGGCCTCCAAGGGCATCGCAGAGTATCTGATATTGGAGTTCTTAAATATCATGTTGGGCTATTATGTCTTCTAGAGACTAAATTGCCCGTGGATAGGACTAATGTATGGTCCAGGAAATTGGGTTTCTATAATAATGTTGTCGCTAACAATGTAGATGGTAGATCGAGAATTATGTTTCTTTGGAATTCATCCATCTATTCAATCAACATTCTTATTGTTAATGATCAAATGATTACTATTGAGGGCACCTGTTTATGTAATGGTTCGGTTTCGATTATTTCTGGGGTATATGCTTTTAATCTTGTATCTCAGAGGGCTTTACTTTGGGATCATATGAGAAGTATTGGGGATGATAATATATTATCTTGGTTGGTGCTTGGTGACTTTAATACTTTATTGGGTAGTTCAGAACGGATGGGAGGTAGTGGCTACTTACCTCTGGATTCAGGGAATTTTGCACAAGTTATGTCAAACTGTGGATTAACTGATCTTGGTATTGCAAGGGGTTGGTTTTCTTGGTTTAACAATCAGCTTAGTAGGAGATGTATAAGAAGGAGATTGGATCACGCTATGGCAACTGTAGATTGGGTACTGGCTTAGCTAGAGTCCAAAATAGAGTTGCTTCCAAAGGGGAATTTTGACAACTGTCCTTTGCTAGTATTTATGTCAGATTTGGATCTGATTGGGCCAAAACCCTTTAAGTAATTCTTTAGTTGGGAAAAAAACTTTGGATTTTATTGATGTAATTTCAGCGTCTTGGCAAGGCAGAATGGGTGAGGGTACACTTATGTTTCGATTTGTTACAAAGATGAAAAGACTGATAGGGGATTTGCGTGCTTGGAACAAGGAAGTGTTTGGTTATGTGAGTGATTCTATTTTAGTGGTTGGGTAGAAATTATCATCGATACATGATAATCTGTGTAGTAATCCTTCCAATGAAAATTTGATGATTGAGGAGAAGTATACTATGAAATTGCAATAATTGCTAAGACATGAAGATAATATTCAAAGGTAAAAGTCTAGGCATAACTGGTTAAAAGATCGGGATTCTAATACAAGGTTTTTTCAGCTATTTACTGTAATCAGGAGGAGAAGTGATCGCATTATGTTTCTCAAGGATTAGAATGTGATTTCTTTGGTTTTTGAAGCAGATATTGATAATCACATGATATGGTTCTTTGATTATCTCCTTGCCTAGGAAAGTAATGATGATACTCGTATGGTTGAACAATTTTTGCTACCATCTCTGCTAAGCATTCCTCAGCAAGAGAAGTTGATTGAGGATATTACTATGGAGAAGATAAATGATTGTATTTGGGGGATGAAATGCGAGAGTGCTCGTGGCCAGATGGCTTCATGGTGGAATTATATATATGTGGGTGGGAGGTAATTAAGAAGAATATATTTTTGGCTCTTAATAACTTCTTTAAGGAAGGTAATTTTTTTAAGCAAATCAATTCTACCTTTATTTATCTAATTCCTAAAGTAGCTACTTCGACTGTTATGAACGATTTTGGCCCAATTGGTTTATGCAAGGTTTTGTATAAAATCATTAGCAAAATCATCTCTAATCAATTATGGGTAGTGCTCAATGATTTGATTGATTCTAGACAAGTTGTCTTCCTGAAAAGTAGATTGATTACATATAGCATTCTCAGGGCAAATAAATTCATATCTATATGCAATAAAAATTCCAATAGGCCAAAAATATATTTGCAGCTAGATTTGAGTGGTGTTTATGATAGAGTGTCTTGGTCATTTATTATTGCACATATGAATGCTTTGGAATTTCTGGATATTTTTTTTTCTAAGTTCGTCTATGTATATCTTGGCATTTTTTCTCTGTGTTGCGCAATGGATCTTCTGGGTTCTTCTATATATATCTTGTCCTTGTTTCTCTGTGTTTTACAATGAATCCCCCAAAGGTTATTTTAGGCGGAAAATAGGTATTAGATAAGGGGACGTCTTATCTCCTATCTTTTCTTACTAGTGATAGATTTTCTGAGTAGGCAGTTGGATTATACTAATGAGCAGGGGATGATCCCTAGGGATTTTCCTTCGGGTTGTGATTATGGAGTGTCACATCTGTTTTATGCTGATGAAGATGTTATTTTCTGTGATGCTTCTATTATTACTATTGTTGTTATTAAATCAATTTTCTCTATTTTTTAGTGAACTATAGGTTAGAAACTTAATATGGCAAAGAGCAAAGCCTTTTTTTTTGGCATTTCATAGGGTAAGAAGTCATTGATTCTAAGGGAGCTTAGCTTATGTGAGGGATCCCACCCTACTATCTGGGGTTGCCTCTATTCCATGACCATTTGAAGTATAGTCATTGTCACAACTTGGTTGGCAAAGTTACTGGAAAGATAGGATCTTGGCAAGCTTTAACTTTATCCTATGCAGGGCATCTTCATCTATTGAAATCAGTTCCCTGTGCTGCGTCTATTTTTTGGATTCTTATATTTATTCTATCAAAATGAACTTGTAAGATGATTGAATGGTTGCAGAGGAATTTCTTATGGGTAGGCGTGGTTGAGAAAAAGGGAGTGCATCTTGTTACATGGAAAACAATATGTTTACCTCATGCCGAAGGAGGATTAGGCGTCCATGACATAGTGGATTTCAATATTGCAAGGATGATGAAATTAGCCTGGAGAATTTTGGTTGATCCTTCATCACTATTTGCTTAGTTATTTAAGTATCATTATATCGAGAAATCTTCCATATGGGAGACCAAATACAAAAGGTATTTATCTTATGCTTGGAAGGGTATTCGGCTTAGAAATTTACAGTTCAATTGTCTTCAATAGAGGGATCAATTGGCTATCCCGGTGGCGTGGTCATTTCCTAGCTCTAATCCTTACAAGCTTAATATTGATGGGGCCTTCTTGCATAACCCAAGTCACGCAGGCGAGGTTGGTGTTATTAGAAACTGTGATGGTGCCTTTGTTGCAGTATTTTGAAAACCTGATATTCTTGCAAAGAGAGTTGCATCTCATTTACAAACCACGGTTTCGCGTTCACGTCGGTCGGACTATATTTCCCTTGCTTTAACTTCATGATTTGTCACATGTGCCATATTCCAAGGTTTTAAGCAACTGAGCTGTAACATACTTTATTTCTAAAGTATTAATAAAAAACGGGTAGGAGCCTTCTCCTCTACTGACTTACCCAAAATACAAAAAAACCTTATGCAAACCACACCCTTATCCAAAATACCCCAGCCAAGTACTTGAAGTGTTGGAGAGTATAGATTTATGCTTTTTTTTAAGAAGTTAGTTGAACCCTTGAAGTAAAGACCAGCTTTTCCATTATAGTGTTGAGACGGTACTCCTAGTGTTGGACATATCTTTAGCAACCTTTTTGGCAAAAGTTAGCTTTCTTTTCAATCCGGCACTTGAAGTGACGCCTGACTTAAAATAAAAACTACAAAAATGAAGAAGCAAAGGAACAATAAAAGAGAGGGTGGGGGTTTATATCCCCTTAACCCCACCTTACACCTCTCTCTTTTTCTCTCTCTAAAATCCCCTTAACCCCACCTTACACCTCTCTCTCTCACTCTCTCTCTTCTCATTTCGATTTTTTTTTTTAGTTTTAGTCTTGGTCCAACACTAGAATGTGGGATTGAGAAGAAGGCAAGACTGACTTCTAGCAAAAAAATTGCCATAGGTCGGTCAGGCACTTCAAGTGTCAGGAGAAGATGGTCTGCAACTTATAAGTGTTGGATCAAGTTCTCGAAGGAAATTTTACAAATGCAAGTACTAACTCGACCAAGGATAATTTGGGAGAAAATAAATCCAAGGTAAATTACTGAAAATGTGGTTCATTTTAAATTTTGCCAAACTGACTTTTTATTTTAATTACCCAAATAGGAAGAAGAGCCTATTTCCAGCATGTACTAGATAAATGGGGGAGATGAAGGGAGCTGCTACTGCTACTGTATAACTGAAGCAAACCAAACGATGCCTTTATTATTCATGAATGGGTGGGGAGAGCCATGGATTAATTCAAATGAAAATCATACATCAAAATGCGTAAGAAGATAACATGCCTGAGACCCTCGGGTCCACAAGATAAAACAAAACATCTCCAAATAAAGAAATACAACTAAATTTTATTTTTGAGGAAAAAGTTGACTAAAATTGAACAACTATTATTCATTATAATCGAACTGGTCATGAGAATAGAGAAGAGGTGCTAAGGTGAAGTTGGAAGCTTGTTTTGAAGGAAGAAGGAAAGCATGGCAAGGGCTCTAGCCGGCTGATAGCTGGGCACCGTATGGCCGGCGCCTCTTACGGTTACCAAAGCCAACCCTTTGTAACCCTCAACATATCCAGCTACCTGCAATCAAATCAAATGCCTTAATTTTGTTTTGGCTTTCTACAAAGAAGAACATGCTCTAGTTCAACTGCCTTCTTTTTGTGTACTTAGTTGCAATTCTATCGACTCAATAATTATATGAAAATCTGAAGGATTGGACTCTGTTTTCAAAGAGGGAATTCAAAGCAAAACTAATAATAAAGATTTTTCAATTAATGTAAGAAGATCAAAGGGCCTTATATTAATGTGAAAAGCACTGTGCCGTGTTTCGCTTAAGGGGACTTGGGTGAGTAATTCGGCCTTGTCCGATGGGCTGCAAGCTTCCTTGAGCTCGGTGCAGGATATAAATTTTTTAAAAAAAATATAATTTTTTTTTTAAATATTAGATTGTTTTATAATCTTTTTATATATGATTTAGATGAATTTGACAAAGTTTGGTGAATGTTTAGGTTTTAACTTGCTTTTACTATACATTTTACTGTATATTTTTTATTTTTTCAAAAAAATCTTAAATTTATTGGGATATGATATCATGGCACCATGCCATTTTAATATAATGAAACCACACTTCTAAAAAATCATGTCTATGATATTTGTCTGACCCAAAATTTTGTACATACACACTCTTCATCTCAATAATCAATCATAAAAAAAAATAAAATAATAGTTTGCCCTGTAGATATGGTCAAAATGAGTCCCCTTCAACAATTCATCTAGATTGCCCATTTGGTGAATTTCAAATTCTAGGCCTTTATGAATTCAAAATCAATTTTTTCTTTTTTAATGTTGTTAATCTAATGATAATAAAGTTTTCTAAAAATTTTGCGAAGGAAACAGATCTTTCTAAAGCCTAGATCTAAATATCTCAAAAATAGAGGGTCGATGTTAATTGGGCTAGAAAATACTTTCTTGATAGCCTTTTCAATTTTTTTCATATACAACAATTGCATAAAATCACTCCCCAAAGTTTTTTAAGTAAAAAAGAACATGTGGGTCAAGTCCTGAGCTCGCTTCTACCAGGGAGCGAGTCCCGGTACTAGTGAAAAGATTTGCAGAAACATGTTGTCTTCCAATGCTTACCTCTTCGTTGAGATACCAGGAATGCCATGGAGTCACTTTGGTGAGGTTCAAGCTGTTTACAGAGTACCTGCTCGATGTTACCGGCACCCTTCCATCAATATCTCCGCTGCACGCATCAATATGCTGTGTTACTATTCCATATTCATATTTCCTCTTTTTCTCACTCTTTCTCCTTTTCTGATTTGATAAGAAGGTTGGTGATTATCTCCAAGCCACAAGACTAACCCAAGGCTTAGCTATGAATAACATAAATAAATAATGACAGGCAGGGAAAATATGGAAAAAATTGGGATTAGCCCACTAGCGCATATGAATATATGAGCTCAACGGTCTAGATTAAATCTGGGCCGATATGACGATCACGGATATCCAGTAATATTTGCATTTTATTTTATTTTATATGAATTCAAATCACTAAATATTTTAGGTTTCTATTATTCTCATCAAGGTATACCTAATAAAAATATATACATATAAAATTATTCAAAAAAATAAAATGACCAAAATACCCCCCAAAACTTTTTAGGGGTATTTATGTCAATTTATTTCATGTAAAATATTTTTTTGATATTTTTCAAATATTCACCTATTTTTTATAAACACACGCTTAAAATTTCAAGTAATTTGGATTTGTAGAAATAAAATAAAATTCAAACACTACCGGACATCCGTGATCGTCAGATCAGCCTAGATTGAATCGGGGCTGTTGGGTTCATATGTTCATATGAGCTAGTGAGTTAATCCCAGCTTTTTTCTTGAAATATAACACTATAATACATGTAAGTTGAGCATCTCTTATCTTCAGAGAAGAGGATCCTAAAGAGTAGAGGAGCCCATTCGACTCACGAAAGACAACCAACACACTTTGTCAATTGGTATTCAAAAACCCAAAAAATTAAGAGTGATTTATGTCCATACACTAAAATTTTAGATAAAATACAAAACGCTTTGTTCATAGGCGGAAAATATAAAAGAGGTCAGTCAACCCACCTGTTTTGTTTTTGTTTCTTTCCAAATTGTCCTTTGGTCAACCTGAATTTTGATTTATTTTTAGTTTTTTCGTTAGTAGGTCTGTGCCCCATACTAAGGAAAAAACAAAAAAACAAAAATAAAATTTATGGTTGACCAAGGGGTATTTTGAAAAAAATAAAAAAAGGTGGGTTGACCGATCTTCTTCGTAATTTCCACCTATAAGTGAAGCAATTCATATTTTACCAAAAATTTTATGCTCCGTACATGAATCACTCAAAAAAAACAAAAAAGAAAAAAAAAACAAGAAAGAAAAGTTTATGGTAAACACACACATATGATATAATACAATGTAATATGATATAATGTAATACATATAATGTAATGTATAATATAATGTGTATGGTTTCCATAAGGTTGCAACCTTAAGCAGTCCAATTAAGGTGCACTTCCAAATATTATCATAACATATAATTTTGGTGTAAAAATTTCTTAGGATTATCTAAAAATATATTTTCATATCTAATTATAAAATTTCATACTGCAAAAATGGTTAAAATCAAGTAGATCTATAAACATATGAAAATCTTGAAAATGGGCGGTCTAAAAAATGTGTTGCAAGATGCACTATTTCTGGGACTCAAAATCTTTTTTCTTTTTCATATTCATATATCTTGATGTTGAGATGATTAATTAGAGGGTTTTTAACCCTAACGCAACCTTTTCAGATGTATTTTTGAGGTGCATCTTGAATTCTATATTTCAGGTTGTGACCTTATATAAATTTTTTCCTAATACAATATAATTAATATAATATACTAGGATATAATATGATAGTTACATAGGTAAAGAAAGTGGTTTCTATAAGGCCTAGGCCTCAAGAAGAAAGGTAAAGCCTCACCTTAAACCTAGTCCGCAAAACACTTCGAGCATGGGAAAACCCTATGATGTCTCTAAAATTTATTTCTAAGACTGATTATGAAATTTGTAAATCAGTATAATCTCCTGGATATGTGAACTCTAGAAAATGGATGGTCTAGATAATCTACTACAATATGAACTATTTTTAAGATTTTATATCCTAATTTTTTTTGACTACTATAATGGTTAAATCGAGATGATCGATATGAATGTTTTCAACCCCATAACTGAAATTTTTGGTGCTGTAAAAAGCTTACCTGTATATCCACACACTTATTCCGCTATCCAAGAGGCGTCTTATGGTCGGCAACAAAGTTGCGGGGCTGTCATTCCAGTACGCACCCACGATACCGCTGCATTAATCTCATGTTAGATGCCCCTCAACTAAAAAAATCCCTTCCCTTCTTTCATTGGGACAACTCAACACAATACTCAAAACAACAAAGATAATGATAAAGAAAGGAAAAAAAGGGGATGATGATGTCTAATTTTGTACCTGCAAGCGGTCCAGGAGGTGGGCTTGGCATGAAGGGCCGCTTGCACCTCTTTGAGATTCAAGTAGTTTTCAACATATGTACTCGAGCAGGGATCGAAGTAGTCAATCTGTTAAAGAGGGGCCATAATAAGTGAGCATGAATTCAAATAAGTTCGAAGGAAGAGAGAAAAGGGGTCATAGGCACTTACTGAGCCAGTTGGGGGAAGGGTGGTGTTGGCTGTGTGACACAATGGAGCATAGATGTTGTATATGTCTATTTGATCATAAAACACGCTGTTGGCCGCATTCACGGCAGCGTCGCAGTGGTCAGAGTTGGTGGCGTTTGGCGAGAAATCACAATATGTGTGGATGGCCCCGATTGTATCATCCGAAATGAGGGCGTGGGTCCAAAAATAATCATACATTCCCAAGGTATTCGTCTCATCATCAATCCATGCATTTCCAATCTGCACCACCACCATGAGTTGAGCTCGGTGTATAAATGCATTTTATGTCTCTGAGTTATAAGAGCTGAAAGAGCAAAAAGAAGTTTCGAGAAATTTACCGCTATTCCTTTGAATTTGATATTGCTGTTGTTGCTGGTTAGGATAGTGTAGGCAAGCTGAGGTACATAGTGTCCGGCATAGCTCTCACCGGTGATGAAGAAATCTCTGGTCTTGTACTCGGGGAACCTCTCGAGCCAGTTCACCAGAAATGTGTAGGCGTCCCGGGCCGTTCTCTTATCCCCACTCAGTTTATAGTCGGAGGAAGTGTTCGAGTAGGAGAAACCCACTCCTGCTGGTGACTCCAAGAATAGCATATTTGCCACTGTAAATCAGATAAACAGCTCTCCTGCTTAGTTAGATTGATTGATTGTAAGTTGTTACTTCTGCAAGGCCAAATGAAAGATGCTCACCCTGGTTCCATGCATACGGGTTTCTAAAGAGTGTTTTGCCATCACTCATGACCCTAAAAGGCCCCAACTCCTCCATTGCCCCGTACCCAAGTGAAGAGCACCCAGGTCCTGCCATTCATAGACATATCACATCAACGACCAAGATCTCTTCTCCAAGACCTTAATTGTATGTTATGCTACATTTGTTGAAAATGATGCAAAATAATAGGAGTTGTGGGGTTCGTATCTTTCTTATCTCTCTCTTAGTAGGTGTGAGAGCAGTTATCATCATGGGTAGTTATCTCTCTCTTTATGGGTGGGTAGGGGAGTTATCTCATCACGTAGGATTTGTAGGTAGTTATCTAATCAAGTTAGGCTCTGTAGGTAGTTATATAATCAGGTTTGTAAGTCGTGGGTAGTTGCATAACTGCTCTAGATGCCTATATATAAGCATCATGCAATGAGATATGGGCAACTAATGGATGTAACTTGTGTGTAACTTGTGGATAAATATGTGAAGATATATGTAAAAAACCTCGAGTGTTTGTGTTTATCTCTCCAAGAAAAAAAGAGTGTGTACTTTCCCTTTAAAGTAACCAATTCCTCTTTTAAGAATACCGACGTATCTTTCCAAACGATACCACCAGTGGTATCAGCCCTTATCCAAAAATTCTTACATGGTATCAAAGATTTTAAAAAAATTTAGCATGGTATCAGAGCCTAGGTTGTGAAAAACGAGAGATAGGTATTGACGGGGAGAGCCTAGGTTGAGGAAAGGCATTGGAAAGCCCAGGTTGCCAAAAAAAGAGACAATGAGATCACAGGTTGCTAAAGAGATACTTGTTGGTGTGAAAATTTAACACTAGCATGTTGTGGACAATATTCAAGGGAAAGGTGATAGATATTTAAATCTCTTTATTTAATTTCCTGCTTTATTCAATATGACACACCCTAGTAGTCAAAATATTTTTCAACCATTGATTGCAATTTTCAAAGTTGAATTTTATGATTATTGGAAAATTAAAATGAAAACAATGTTTGAGTCTTGATAACAAAAAAAAAAAAGGTGATTTTGAAAAATAAAAAACAAAAAAAATATTTTGATTAAAATGTTAGTTGATTTTCAATGAAAAAAAAAAGACAAAAAAAAAAATCTTAATGTGATGTTCTTGGAAAAAGAGATGGAGATTTAAAAAAAAAAAAAGGGGAAAAAAATTTGGAGAGCTCTTGATTTCGCATTTTGGCAAAACTTTTCAAAAAATGAGTTTAAAAAAAAAAAATACTGAAAGGGGGACATGAGTAGTCTCCTCATAGGAAATCCATGCTTATGTAGGTTTATGAAAATAAAAATGATTTTTGGGAAAGAAAAGAAAAACAAGACACTGCAGTCCTGATATGTCATGCCATAGAAAGGCATGATGGGAAATCCAAGCCTAGTGTAGGCATAGAAAAAATGATTTTTAAAAAAAGAAAATAGGACACCGCAGTCTTCGTTGGTCATGCCATGGAAAAGCATGATGATGCCATGAAAAGGCATGAGGGTACATAATGAGAAGGCATCAAAAAAAATTGTGTTTAAAAAAATAGGACATCACAGTCCTAGTTTGTCATGTCATGCCTATATATGGGCATCATGTAATGAGATATGGGCAACTAGTAGATGTAACTTGTATGTAACCTTTGGATGAATATGTGAAACTCTAGAGTGTTTTTGCTTCTCTCCAAGAAAGATAGAGTGTGTACTTCTTCTTTAAAGTAGCCAAAGATTTTTAAAATGCCTCCACGCATCTTTCCAAAAGACACCAACAATGGTATCAGCCCTTATCCAAAAATTCACATGGTATCAGAGCGTCCATAAAATTTCAACAACATTATGGTGAATGAAAAAAATAAAAATAAAAAGTAAGCAGTAACTATGGCTCATTGTTTGTAAAAATGCCCAATCTAACAGCTAACCGCCTGATTAGATCGGAATCGGCAAGTGGTCAGTTCCGGTTTTGGGCAGTTAGGGTGATCAACCGGTATTTTAAAAAAAAAGTTAAAAAAAATGTATATAAATTCTCAAAATTAAGGTATTTGATTTGTAATGCATTTTTAAATATTCTTTACAATATGGTAAAGATTAAAAAGTTGTTTTGATCATTAATACTCACTTTTATATTTTCTCATTTTTTTGACAATTTTAGAAATAGCTATTGGAAAATATAAAATGGGTTAAAATCCATTATTTTTTTATTAATTGTCAACTTCATTTGAATCTGGTTTGTTTTAATCATCATTTATATGATTTTCATATTTTAATAGATTTTTTTTGTATTTTTTTTCAACACTTTTTTGATCGCCCGAGATTTTGCCGGTTAGATGGTTGAATCGATTGGTTTACCGGTTAGGTCGGTTAAACCGCTTCCAGGCCCATGTCCGGTTAACCATTCCGGTTTGATTTTGTAAACACTGATATGGCTAGCTACTGCTTACCTCCATTTAGCCATATTACGAGAGGTTTTGTTGCAGAATCAGCTGGAGACTCGACAAAATAGTAGAAGAGGGCTCTCCCAGCTGTCGGGTCTACGGTTACGTAGCCGCTGTATTGCTCGAAATCGACTCCCTGAGGTTGGCCAGGTAACTTCTCAATCTTATCAATGGCTTTCAAGCCATCTTGGGGAGCAACATACACGGGCGAATAATTCTCTCGTCTGCTGCGGCTCACATAGGGCTCCGAAGTGAACACTTTGCCCCCTCGTTTCTCCTTGATTAGCTTATACAGGAGCTCTCCTTGGCTTTCCTTTCCTTGGCTCACATTGAGAGTAGAAGACAGTACAAAGAGGAGGGAAAGCCAGGGAAAAAGAGAGGCTGCCCTTCTCATTGTGTACGTGTGTTAATGAAGAGAGATTTGAGAGAGGAATATCCAAATAGCTAAGATAAGGCTCCGATAATGATGATGATGACGACGATGATTATGATTGAGAGAGGAATATAAAGTGTGTGTAATGTATATTTTATAGAGCAAGCAGGCAGTAAAGCATAGTGCAAATGAGGGCGATTCTACCCATGCCATTGTTTTGTAGCAAATGTCTTTGTTGCTTCCCTGTTTCTTCATTTTTCTTTTTCTATCATTGGGGTTGTTGGTTTCTCAGCAAAGAGGGTTTTTTTAGTTGATATCAATGCAATAATTCCCTCTCCTTGGCCTGTTTTCTTGTTTGACAACTCATTCTTTGAGATTGACTCCAATCAAATGAATCATAGTTCCCACACACATGTGATGACTTGCTTGTCTCTTTTGATGAGTCCTGTTATAAAATCCACTTCACGAACATTAATATATGGGTGTGGTTTTTATAAGGTTGCAATCTTAAACAATTCAATTAAGGGACCTCCAAATTTTATCATAACATCTAATTTTGGTGAAAGAAATTATTAGGATTATCTGAAAATATATTTTTATACCTAATTATAAAATTATAAAGCTCCAATAATAGTGAAAATCAAGTAGATCTACAAACATATAAAAATCTTGAAATGGACGGTCTAGATAATGTGTTGTAAAATGCACTATTTCTAGGATTCAAAATCTTTTTTGTTTTATCATAGTCATACATCTCTATGTCGAGATGATCAACTAGGGGCTTTTTAACCTTAAAACAATTTTCTTTGATGGATTTTTGAGGTGCATCCGTATTTCTACATTTTAAGGATGCAGCCTTTTATAAACTTTTTCCTACCCAGTCACATTTTGTAAAAAATAATTATTTTGTATATTCCTTCAAAGCATTCCGTATTTTCTAGGAGAGTAACATATCATTATGAAATTCCCTCAAAAAGAAAAGACTGAAGTCATGATTGGTCATAAAACTAAAACTCGGTTGTATAGATTTTTCCCCCAAGAATATAATGTTGTACATGCTTTATTTTGTTTTGATATTAGTTGATTGATGTGCGACTGTATTATCTATAACATTAAGTTTATTACTAGATTTATGGCAGCCCATCCTTGTGGTAATTTCAATTCCCTATGATTTTTGGCGTTTTCTGTTTCTGTCTTCTGTAAATTCAAGAAAAATAGAAAAGTAAGAAAAAAAAAACTAAGGACTTTCTTTCTCTTATCACTTTAGATTTTTTTTTATTTGTTGTTAGCTATATCTGCATAATTTATTATTTTTATTTTATCTACTTAAAAAAAATATCTTTATCTTTCTGTGATAAGAAAATAAAAATAAATGATAATAAAAAAGTGAAAAAGGTAGATCTAGATTTTCTCCTCTCTATTACCATCGATGAGACCCGAGTCCCTCCAAACTCACTTGACCCATGTGGTAACTAGACCTAGGTCGATCTACCCAAGGTAGGAGCCAGGCCCAACAGGTTTAGGGCCCCTCAAAAACCCATTCTAGAGGCTCCAACACTCAGAACTCAAGCCATCATGGCTCATCCAACGAGGCATGCACCCCGAGTTTCCTATGACCAATCTAGAACCTAGTCCTAAGTTTTATGAGTCTTTCTCAAGCGAGCATCTTAGGAGCTTACCCTCAGTTAGAGCCTTCTTGAGGAGTGCTGGCCAGCTTGAGGCACACAACACACATCGAGTCCCAAGCCACCGCTCAGATCAAGATTAGGGGACCTCTTTGCCCCTGACCAACACATTTACGTTAGTTCTACCCCGTCAGCAAGCCGGAACAGCCAAATCTCTAATCTCAAACCTTCCATAGAGTGGGCACGACCACGAGACCATCTGTCTCATAATCCTCAACCCAAGTCTGACCCTCCTAAGGTCACACACAAACACCCACTAGTGCGGTTTTACCAAGCTACCTTGGTCCCTTACCATCACTTGCATTTGGCTTGTTCAGCCCCTGCACCAACCCATTATCCCCCTAGTAAGTCGTACCACTCTGCTCCACCACTCCCACTTGCACCACCCGCCTCTAGTTATCCTTATCCGGGGCATCCTGCACACCAAACCCCATTAGTCATCGCCGGTCCCAGCTCATCAACCCCTAGCTCATCAACCCCCAACTCCACTAGTTCAGGTTGCCCCTCAAGCCTACCAATATTACCCTTCAGCTCAGGCACCTGTGCCTGTGCCAACTCCCTATCCAACTCCAACCATCTTGATCAAAGCCTTGTCCCCCGTATCACCTCCTAACCCAGCTTTAGCCACTTCACAGGCTTAGCCTGCCCTTGCTTCTAGTCTTGTTCAGCCCACATCTGCAGTCTCTCCTACACCTCAAACTATGCCTTCAATTTCAGGCAACCAGCAGATCACTGAGGCTAAGAGCCCCAAGTCAGCAGAGCTCACCCAATTGAAAGGAAAATTATCAACATTCAAGGAAACTTTAATTATGATTAGAGTCCCTTATATACTCCCACCAAGTTCATATGCTAAATCTGTTATTATGGATGTTGAACCCCTTCCCCTAGGTTTCGTATTGCCCAAATTTGAAAATAAAAGTTCAATGGGAAAGGTGACCCCGAAAACCATGTCATCGCCTATTTGTTGACTATCCCTTCCATTGAAGGGAAACCGCGTTGTCTCATAGCCATGTTTCAGTACACTCTCTCAGGACAACCCTTAACTTGGTTCCGAGAGGTAGTAACTAAATACCCAGACCAAACCCTGATGAATTGTTTCCACGTATTGTCTTACAATGTCGCAAGATGAAATAATAACCAATGACCGACAGTGAGTTGGTTTCAACAAAGAAAAATGCAGGCAAGTCATTCCCCAACTTTGCTAACTGATTCAGGGAGGCCACATCAAAAGTTATTGATTGTGCACTTCTTGAATTCTGGCAAATGAGCATGTGCCTAGAGAATCCTCTACCAAAGTACATGAACCTCTTTAACCACGTGTTATGATCTTTCTCCTTTCAACAAATGATTGACCAAGTCACTTTATATGAAAGGTTAAAGGTCGTTACTACCAGTGCGAAACTTGAAATCCCTACATAGGTCGCACCATCTCAAGTAAAACCTAAAGGCAACAATAACAACAAGAAAATAAATAATATTGCTGCCCAGGTAGGCTAACTTGTCGTAGCACCAGCAGCACCTCAAGCACAAAATAAAACTAATAAGCCTAGGGGTACTGGTAGAAATAACAACAATTTTACGAATAATCCAAATATCGAAGGAAAGAGGCCCTTTCTGGAAGTTAAGCTTCTCTCATTAAAAGAACCCCTCTCCACTACCCTGACTAAAACCCTACAAGCATGACTTATTGTTCTCCCATACCTAGTCCAACCCAAGTATGAGGCTACCATCAAAACCATACCGATAGCATTGATGAGTGCTATAATTTAAAACACCTTATCAATGAACTCCTAGGTAAAGGCACCATCAACCATGCCCCCACCAATACACCGATAGAGCCATCTAACCAAAATATGGCATATTCGTCAATCTATTATAGGATAATGGCAAGGGACCTGAAGAAGAGACCCCTAAGGAGGTTCTCCCTAGAAAAGTCATCATTTTTATAGGACTTTTTTATGTACTTGTATTTCTGAATTGCATAAGCAGAGAACTAGTAACAACTTGGTCCTGTCGGTACCGAAGACACTGCTAGACCATGAAAACACTGCAAAATATGCTTAAGATTGGGCAACCTTGGAAAAAGTGCTAGAACATCTTTGAAAGATATGAAAATGGTAGTTTTGGGATGCCCTAACACTCACAAGTTTTTGTCACATTTCGATACGTTTTGATATGATCAGGACGGAATTCGGTTCTTAAGACTAGTTCAGATCATGCAAAAAAGAGACCTTATAACTACATCCCTATGCTAGAGGCTTCAAAACAATACCAAAAGACCTCCATTGTACTCAGGATGTCAAAATATCCCCAAGGACCAAATTTAATCTCAATCGGACCTCTCAGGAACATCGTGCGCTTAAATTACCACAAAAGGGTAGGTTGTACACTATTGCGTTGTGGCCTCACCAAACCAATTTCCAATCTTGGGACTATATTTTTACAACTCAAGATGATCTTCAAGCATCCACAGGTCACTTGTTTAGAATCGAAACAAGCTCAAATTCGGACACAAGCTAGGTCTCGACGACTTGATCATTTTGACATATGGCACGCATCGTGACGTGAACCAGAACCAAATATTTTCTAGAGAGAAGATGAGCCCAAAACCATGAAAATCAAATCTTTGAAATAAATACATCATGAGCTTCATGAATTGATAACTCGAGATCCGTGCATTAGATCATCGCAAAATCGGGCCTGATGTGACAGTGTCACGAACAGCTACAAACTGGTGCAACTTTTGCACTCAGTTGAAGGTCGGATAGTGCAAATTCAAAGGTTGAAGTTGGCAATGTTTTTCCGGTCACTGAAATCCCTTTTTCTGGTGACCTCCCGAATTCAGAAATACTTTAAGCAAAACCCAAATCGGACAAAACTTGGTTCACAGCAATTGTGACGGTCTCCTCTTTAATTTGTTATCAAAATGAAGACTCAGAGCACTATGAATCGCATTGCATTGATGGCCAAATATCACAATTTAGTCGGATTTTACCCTACGGGAAAATTTTGTCTCAAGATGATCAAATGACATCAAAATGCTCAGAATCAAGCAACATCAAGTCTACGATGATGGATCATCCTTATCACTACCACAAGTACTCGAAAAAGCTTTCAAAATCTGGCAATGATGAGAGGCCCCTTAGAGAGGGATGGTTTCGTCATTAGGAAAAAATGTTTAAGGGGCATTTTGATCATTATTCCTAAATTCAATATTTTATTGTAATTTATTCTAATTATAATTAGGCTTAGTTTTGAGCATCCACCCATGTTTGGTGGAACCTCTATATAAACAAGCCTAGATCAATTGTAAAAGGGTTGGATTGTTCGTTAATGAAACTGATGCATTAGCTTGAATCTACTTATGAATCTTGGATCCAGTGGAGAGGAGAAAGAAAACTTTTAGAGAGAGAGAGCTACCCTTAGCCTAGGCACCCTAGCCTACCCTGTGGTCAACAACGGTGACCCACAACAGACTCGCGATCTTGTCCTTCTCTCTGCACTCTTTCTCTCTCTCTTCACATGATAGGTTTCGGAGCTGCAACATCTGCGACCCCTTCTCTCTTTCCACGTCACCTTCTCTACCGCCTCGCATAATAACTTGGCACCGTAGCAACCCTATGGTCCTGTCTTTCTCTCAAGCCCCTTTTTCTCTTTACGTAACAAGTTTTGGAGCCGCAGCACCTGCGACCCGTCTCTCTGCTCATGTCTCTCTCTCTCTTGCCTTGTGTGGTAACTCAGAACCGTAGTAGCCCTGCGGTCTCGCTTTTCTCTCTACACCTCTCTCCTTCTTTGCCTAATAAGTTTTGGTGCCACAGCAACTGCGACCCCATTTCTCTTTCCATGCCTCTTTCTCTGCCACCCCGCATAGTAACTTGAAATCGCAGTAGTCATGTGGTCCCGTCTTTCTCTCTACGCCTCTTTTTTCTTCTTTGTGTAACAAGTTTTGGAGCCGCAACACCTACGACCCTGCCTCTCCTCTCGCGTCTCTCTCACCAAGAAATCCAGGCCCTGATTAACTAGCGACTCCACCGGGGATACACACCCTATAGTTGGTTATGACTGTCCTCAAAATAAAGTCTCTCTTCTCTTTCCCTCCAAATTTTCAATGGAACCCCAGCACGCCTCTTTTATCCAAATTGGGGACTTCATCATTCCCCTGTTTGAGACCATACCCTTGAGGAGTAAGTCGGTGCCTTCCTCCTCTCTCAAGCGTCCCTCGAGCGGCCTGACTGGTCTAGCATCCTAGTTCAGGCTAGGAAAATGTAAGCAAAAGGGATTTGAACATGTTCTCCCCTCTCCTTGAACATCAAGAAAAAGTCTCTTGATGTTAGCTGCATTGGTTATTTCAAAACCACCTCCCCTCATATGCACCATGTTACTGGCCAACTTACCATGTCTTCTCACTTGCTTTGGGTCTTTCGGGACTCGAGCCCTTCATAACTGGTCTTCGAGCCATCAATGCATCGCACGTTGATCTCTCAACTCAGGACAGCCCAAAGGCTGGAACCAAACGAGCACATGGCTTTCGAGGCAATCGAAAGTCTCTCAAGAAAATGCACATGTATGCTGAAAACCCTACGACTGCTTCAATTAGAAGGGCGGGTATTTCAAATACCCAACCTTTCACTTCACCAGGGGTTGTCACAAATCACCCCAAACACTGATGTGGGCCATGCACACACCTGTAGGTTCGATGATGCTACTAGCAGTAAAGGGAAAGGAGCGTCAAATAATGCCCCTCACTACCCCGAAGCACCTCACTACGTGGTACTCGAAGAAGTTTCCTTCGAGTACCATCATGTCTATTACTTCTCTTCATAGGAGCGAAATGGCCCTAGAGGTTGGACTCGGGGCAAGATGGGGTGTCCGAAGATGTCCAAATAGCATACCTCTCCTCAAGGCCGACCCAAGCAGCCAAGATTGACTCCATGCTCCCTCCTCCCAGGGTACCACACATTGCCCGAATTGTTTAACTTTGCCCTCATCTCTGTGAGGTGAACAAGTCAAGAAGGACATCAAAATGGGTTTCAATTGTGAGAGAAGATCTACTGGAGCCTGTGAATTAAACCAACAAAGGGGATGGAAGTGCTGCTCTGGAAGCAAAAAATAGAGCCTTCAATCTCTGAAGATCTACTAAAACAGAATCGGTTCTACCCTTTGCAAGACACGGAAGAACCTGAGACGAGTGACACTGCTCATTATTGCATCATGGAGATACAAGAAGACGAACCCAGTTTGTCCGATCCATGGCTCAAAGGCCATCACGAGCGGATAGAATAGATATGGCCCCAAGACCGTCTTGAGCCCATTCGGGTCGAATGATGGCCCCAAGGCTGTCACGAGCAAATAAAAGAGAAGAAGCCCCAGTGGCCTGAAGAAACCAATGTGGAGAAATCATTGGAGAGCTCAAGAGGAGGAACTCTTCAAATTATGAGGCGTGTCATATGCTGGTATTTCATAAAGGATGTACAACAACTTCGGTTGACCGAATATGGTTGCGATCAAGGAGGAGATTAAAATCAATCCAGAGACCAGCCCCATCTAAACTCCTGAAATATCCTAGACCACCACTGATTCCCTATTCGGACCCATCTACTTTCATTCATGAACCACCCTCTCCCTTGAAATATCCTGGACCTCCACTTGTCCCTTACTCAGACACTTCACCTTCCCATACCAAAATCCCTACACCATCGCAACCTTCACCCCTTCCTACCTCACTTGCACCCGCCCCAGCCGCACAATCTAACTAGCCTCCTCTGCCTAATCCCATGGCTACAACTGACTCTTCCCTGACGGCTGTAGGAAACCCTTCTGGTTCAAAAAATGCCCCTCCACTGCATGCCCTTTAAAACTAGTGGAAAGCCAAGGAACCACTCTTCTTGAGGCCTACAAAATCAAATACGATGTGATTGAGCACTTGAGGAAACTACCAGCTCTCTTGAGTATCTATGACACTCTCATGTTATCCAAAAACTTTCGTATGGCTCTAATACAGGCCCTCTTCTGTCCAGAAGTATATGAAACGGAAGTCGAACGAGTCGAGGTAGACCCTGCAATACTCAGCAATTGCATGGCTATCACGTTCTTAGACGATAACCAAAAGTTGGGAGAGAAGTTCCACAATCGACCTCTCTTTATTACTAGTGAGGTGCATGCTTGTCAGGTCAACTGAATCATGGTAGACAGGAGATCAGTGGTGAACCTTATGCCTCGAAGGATTCTTACTCGGATTAGGTTAAGTGTGAAGCAACTTGAACCTACAAGCCTAACGGTTCAAGGATTTAATCAATCTAGAGAGAAACCGACGAGTACCATCTGTCTTAAGCTAAAAATCAGAGATTTGAACACTTCCACGTTGTTCCATGTTATTCACTCAGACACCTCTTACAACATCCTACTGAGTCGTCCTTGGCTACATGACCAGGGTGTGGTTCCATCCACACTCCACCAGTGTTTCAAATATAGTCGGGATGGAAGGCAACACACGGTCTACATTGATAAAAGACTGTTTCCCGTCACAGAGTCACACTATGTCTATGCAAAATACTATTTTGCAAATCCAATATGCTCTCAAGAGCCGGCATTGTCTGTAAAAACCAGTACATACCCGAAATTGAGAAAGACTCCGACCTCTCATGAGGACGTGGAAGACATGACAAGGTCACTTAATCACATGTTCCAAGAAGAAATGAGAGCGGAAAAGTGATCCCTCTGATGCCTATCAACGAAAATCTCCCCACATCCGTGAAGAGTACGTCATGTCAAGAGCACGAAGGATAAGCTTCACCCTCTATTCCCCTTTCTCAAGAGCACCTTCTGGTGGTAGCTCAAATTGAGCATGACGGAAGGGAAGTCACAAACCAGCCAATGCCTGCAGTCACCTATGCTCATGATGGCATGAAAATGTTACATATTCTTACTTCATTCCTTGAGGAAGAGACAACACGCCTAACTGAAGAAAAACAAAAAGTTGATCAAAAGGTCTTGCACATTCCAAACTCTATCAGAGAGGATAACCATGCTTCCTTTGCTTCCCAGGTTAACCATCTCAAAAAGCAGCCCAAGGTATTACAAATACCCAAAGTCCAGCATATCGAAGAGGACGATGTTCGTCTACCACTCCCTCCCTCTATATCGGCAAGATCCCCCAAAGTCTTGCAAATCCCCGAAGTCTTGTGTTTCTCAATCCCCATGTTGGAAACCCAGGCCACCCATCGGAGGCAATAAGTGGTCCTTCCTCCCCCGCTCACCACTTCATTGACACTCCTAATCAGCAACATGAATCCCAAAGACAAGCTTCTATTACCGAGCTGAAAAAACATGTACAAGACTTGCTTGATCAAGTGGAGGCCTCAAGGAAAGGGAAAGCTAAGATGGAAGAAGTGGCTCCCCCAAAGCTTGTTCACGCTCCTTTGCTGGGTTTCACCTCAGAAACTCAGGAAGTAGCTATTCAAGCGAATCCTCAGCACAACCCTTTGCTAGATGCTACCTCCATGCCCAAATGGGATCTATATAGTCCCATGGCTCACCAAATTATGAGGAAAATGGATTACGAGCCATCCAACAACCTTGAATGATGGTCAAGGGCTACTAGCACCCTTCACCGTGATCGAGACTACATCATCTCATCATATTCCGAAAGAAGGCATTAGTTACTCGAGGCACCCAAGCGTACCCCCGTGGCCATTTTTTATCGATCAAAGCACTCATGTGATGGTATCGCAAGAACTGTCACCACCTCCTTTGGAGATTTTTTCTAAAGAGGTAACTTCCCATGAATCTCAAGAAATGATAGAAGATACCCTGGTAGAAAGTAGAAAAAGAACCATCCTTTGTAAAGCAAACCGCTGAGGTCCTTGAAATGCACGAACAAACTGATGACTCTATACCATTCAATGAGGAAGAGATTGAAGAGGCTCCAGAAGTCTTGGAAGATGGTGGTCAAGCCACGGTCGATGATTTAGAAGAAGTGACCTTGGGTGATGAAACTAACCCAATACCCACTTTTGTCTCAGCCATTATGTCCCTTGAAGAAAAAAAGGAGTATAAAGAATTTCTGCGAGCTAATCAAGATGTATTTGCTTGGCAATATGAAGAAATTTCGGGCCTTGATCCTCGTATTACATTTCACAGGTTGGGGATTAACCCATCTTCTAAGTCTGTTAAGCAAAAGTCAAGGAGGTTCAGGCCTGATTTGGAAATTCAAATCGAAGCAGAAGTGGAAAAGATTAAAACATAATGTTTATTCGGGAAGTCAAAAACCCAAAATGGCTGGCTAATGTTGTGCCGGTCAAGAAGAACGGATAGATTAGGGTTTGTATTGACTTCCGTGCTTTAAATACAACTTGTCCTGAGGAGGATTGCTCACTACCCTTCACAGAGTTGCTGATTGACTCAACTGCCAATTGTCGAGCATTCTCTTTCTTGGATGGTTATTCAAGGTATAACCGTATAAGGATGGCTCTAGAAAACGAAGAGTCAACTGCTTTCCTAACTCTTAAGGGGGTCTTTTGTTGCACGATGATACCTTTCAGCCTTAAAAATATCGGAGCCATATATCAAAGGGCTATGACCACCGTCTTCGAAGACATGCTCCACGAAGAGGTGGACTGCTACATAGATGATATCGTAGTAAAATTCGATCAAAGAAGCAATCACATAAAAAACCTAGGAAAAGTCATTGAGATACTTCGTCTCTAGCAGCTCAAAATGAATCCGTTGAAGTGTGCCTTCGGCGTACAATCTGGAAAATTCTTGGGATTTATTGTCAGGTATCGAGGGATGGAGATCGAACCTGTCAAGATTAATGTTATTCAAGAGATGCCACCACCAGGAAACCTATGAGAACTCAGATCTCTCCAAGGTCAGCTCGCCTATATACCCAGGTTCATCTCTAACGCTATGCGACGAAGCCAACCCTTCTCCCATCTCTTGAAGAAGGACGTACCTTTCGAATGCGACGAGGTGTGTCTATTGGCTATCGAAGACATCAAAATCTATTTGTTAAAACCCCCAGATCTTTCTGCACCGATTCCAAGATGACCCCTTATTTTGTATGTGACTACGCTGAATGAGTCACTCGGAGCTCTGCTTGCTCAAAGCAATGACGAAGGGAAAGAAATTGCCATGTATTACTTGATTCGAAAGATGTAAGGGGCTGAAGGGAATTACTCTGTGATAGAAAAGATGTATATGTCCCTCATCTTCGCAGTGCAGAAACTTTGACACTATTTACTCGCACATCTGGTTCAACTCATCTTTTGAGTATAATATGGTACGAAGGTCAGCTTCACGAGCCCTTGCCTGTCAGGTCGACTTGCGAAATAGTCACTACTTCTCATGGAGTTTGACATCATGTATGTGCCACAAAAGGCCATCAAGGGTTAAGCCCTAGCCGCACACCCTCTACCAGTTAGTTCCCCCTTAATCGACGATTTACCAGATGAAGAAGTATTTCACATCGAAATCTCGTATGATTGGAAGATGCATTTCGACGGGGCATTCTAGTACGACAAAGGTGGCTCCGGGGTGGTGTTCTCAACCCCTTGTGATGGCCTTATCCCTCTATCTTTCTCTCTCCTAGGGATAGAACCACATAATGAAGCAAAGTATCAACCCTCATCATAGGTTTGGAGATTGCTTCCCATATGAACCTAAAATGCTTAATCATCTATGGAGATTCAGAGTTGATCATCAGGTAACTCAAAGGGGGTATATGATGTAAGGAAAGAAAGTCTCAAGCCTTCAATACTGTTAAGTCACTGATAGCCAAATTTGAGAAGGTTACTCTCGAGCATGTCCCCTAAAGGCTTAATGCACAAGCTGAGCTCGCCAATTTGGGGTCAACAATTCAAACTCCTCTAAAAAGACCCACGCCAGTATGGGTAGCAGAATGGAGATGCGTCAAGTTCATTGAGAAATTCGACGAGGAAGGCGAGGAACAACTGTTGAAGGAATACTCTCCCTAACCGCTTGGGGCAGAAACCGTAGACGAAAAAAATGCACAATCATCATCCAGCTTAAGAATTTCCATAATCGAAGGAAAATACGATCAATAATTGGGATTGCTAGACATATGTGCACGGAAGTAGAGACATCAACAAACTAGCACATCCCTATCAAAGAATATCTGCAACATAATCAGCTCCTTAAAGACCCTATCAAGCATAATATGGTACGAAGGTCAGCTTCACGATATGTGTGTCATGATGAAATATTATTTCGGACCTCCTATAATGATATGCTGCTTAGATGCATCGATCTGATAATGGTCCCCAATTTTGAAATAATCAAATTGGTTGGCTGGTCAACTAGTTCAAGTTTAAGTTGAGGTACTCGACCATGTACCATCTAAGAGCCAATGGACTTGCCAAAGCTTGCAAAAAATCCCTTTGCGACGCCCTAAGGAAGTCTGTATCCGACACTAAGAGAAATTGGCATGAACGACTAACTGAAACTCTATGGGCTTATCGCATCACAGCCCGAGATCCGACCCAGTCAACCCCTGCTCTCTGGTATATGGGGGCGAAGCTATGTGAAATCCAAATGCCTTCTCTCAGAGTAGCCCTCCACTACGGAATGACGGAGGAAGAACGAGCTACCCTCGTTATAAAGAACTTGATACACTTGATGAAAAGAGACTTCAGGCACAGCAAAGCCTCTAGAGTCACAAAAATCGTATGCAGTGGGCCTTTGACAAATCGATCAAAATAAGATCATTTGTCAAAGGGGAACTCGTTCTAGCAGTGAGAAGGCCTATCGTCACTCATGATCGGGCTAAGGGAAATTTTGAACCAAAATGGGAAGGCCCGTTCGTGGTAAAGAAGGCTTTTCCTAATGGAGCCTATGTACTAGTCAATGTTGAAGGTGAAGAAGTCATGCCCCTATTCAATGGAAGATATTTGAAGAAGTATTATTCCTTGACTACGTCCTAACTGCACGACGTTAAATTGCTTCGCACAACGGCTCTAACTGCATGACCACAATGTTAAATTGTTTCACACAATAGTCCAGGTTATCCAACTTTAAACTATACACCCACGTCCTTGTGGCACGATGTTCAATTGCATCACAAAAGGTCTCGAAGGCACGACCTTAAATATGCCTCCCCATGGTCATGGCTGCATGACCTTTAAACCGCCTCCTTTTGTGTCAATAATAATAATAATAATAATAATAATAATAATAATAATAATAATAATAATAATAATAATAATAATAATAATAATAATAATAATAATAATAATAATAATAATAATAATAATAATAATAATAATAATAATAATAATAATAATAATAATAATAATAATAATAATAATAATAATAATAATAATAATAATAATAATAATAATAATAATAATACATGCCCCAAAGGCTTGAGTGAAAACCAGAATGGGCATTCAGGTCACGCGTGTAAGCAGGCCTCCAACACTCACCTCTTAGAAACGAGGGTTAGTCACAAACAAACGATGAAGAAAGGGAAAAGCATACATGCTAGGGATGAAAAGAAAGAAATTTCATTCCATAGCAAAATGAAGGCTACAAGTCCCAGGCTTACCGCCTCGAAATACAAAAGAGGACAGAGGTATTCCTCCCGACTAAACTGGACATAGTAGAGCAAGTAGAAGTTTCTAAAGGGTTTTTCAAGGGTCTTGCGAAGGATGAGAAGTTGTTCTGCTACAACCAATGATATCGGTCACCACTGGGTCCAAACGCTCAATAAGCCCTCTTACCTCAGCCATACGACCTTAAGGCGCATCAAGGTTGCAAGATTGGCTAAGTATTCTTGGCGCCACTCATCTTGCTCGGTACACTTCCCACTGTAGTCAAGAGATAAGGCATCAATTGTTGCCAATAGATTCATCAACTCAGATATATGAACTCCACTGGGGGATGCAAGGGGGGAATTTCGCTTAGACACCTCACCCTTCAAATGAGCATAGTTGGTTTCCAAAGTCTTTAGTTGTGCAAATTTATTCTCAAAAAAAAGCCACACGATGCTTTCTTGCTCTCGTGACTCTAAATGGAATGAATAGAGAAGTGAGGAATTAACATAAACTCGAATTAATGCAAAAATAAGCATGCGATGGAATGTGCACACGCAGAGTGGGGTGTGTTGCGGCTGTGTGTGTGTGGCCATCGCACGGCTTTTCCTTCTTGGGTTTGAACATTTTCTTTTGTAATGGAAATCCTAGATGTGGATATTTCGTGTTGTGAGGAGGGACCAGGGAATGTCTCCTTAGAAGGGCAAGGGGAGAGAGCAGCAGGAGGAGGAGGCGAAGGGTCGCAGGACCCTCAGTCGTCCGCCTCCATTTTAAAGAAGAGCGTAGGCTCGAAGCGAAGGGGCTCTTTCGCCGTGGGGGTGTCGCTAGGGAGCACTTCTGAGAAGCGTGTGAAGTTCGTAGCAAGCGCGATCTCGACGTCAGCTCCCATGACGTCAATCAATGTTGAGGCCGAAAGCAGGGCTGTGGAGCCTTTGCCTGGATCTCATACCATCCCCCCCCACGTCCTTGGCTGTTGTGGTCAGGGGTTCAATTCCTGATGTTGCACCGCTTGCTTTCATAAGCTCCTCGACTCCCAGCTCGTCGACGCTAAACCCCAGAGCGCGAACTGTGAGGCGCATGCTTTGGATAGGTCTGCAAGGGCTCAAGGATTGTCCCCTTATTGATCTCAAGGAAGGGATCGAGGATGTTAAGGCCTGTGCGACAGGTTTAAAGTCCGTAGACCCGGATGTAGAGACTTTCAACCTGCTGCAGGAGCTGCCGCAGGACCTTGTGGATTGGGGGGTTGAGGCCCTTCTGGGTGAGACTTCAGTGCGTGTGGCTCATGAGGCACATCTGACCTCCTTGACGGAGGAGTTGGCTACTCAGTTGGCTCTTGTGGAGGGCCACGAGGAAAAGAAGCACAAGTCACGTCTCACCAGTCTCAACTCATTAGGGAAGAGGCAGAAATGTCAAGAAATCTGGAGCACGGAGGACAAGATCACTTGGTTACAAGCTTGAGTCACTGACTCGAAAGAGTGTCGACAGTGCTACTGGGAGGTAATAGCCATGAATTCCCACAGTCTAGAGCAATTGAGCTCGGAGATAAGGGCAGCCACTGCTTTTTCTGAGTTAGTTGCTCAGGACATTACTCTTGGCGAGGAGCAAGTACGGGCTGTGCTGGAGAGGGTGCAGGAGCTAAAGACGAAGATGCGTGAAGTGCTCGACCACTTCCAATGGTCTTTTTTTTTTTATTCAAACGGGTTTTAGCAGCCAGCCAAAATTTTGTAACCTCTTTGGATATGAATAAGATGGTTATTTTTCCTTATTCTTGAAGCTCAATTTGCTGAGGTTTTGCTTCCGCGCTCTTGCCTTGATTTTTGTCGCAATGAGGGGATGAACCCGAAAGCCTAGGGGGAAGGCATTTGAGTACCCCCGTGTTTGTCGTGAATGCCTGCTAGGGTTCGTTCAAGAGGTTTTTTTTTTTTTTTTTTGAGGAGGTAGTTTTAGAGTCATACCATTGTGAATACAGGGAGGCGAGTTTAGAGTCTTTCCTTCGAGACCGCGAGTAGAGCACGTTTTTAGAACCTCTTGACCACGTGGGGTATACCCCGAGCAGTCCTTGTAGCAATGTTCTGACTTTCCTCGGCGAAGAGAATTTTTCTTAGGATGAAGTCACGCAACGTAGGAGAAGGATGAGAGGACGATGCCTCAACAAGGCGTCGAGGAGGCTCAAAGTTGTAGGTTTGGGCCGCTAGGCTTTTTTGGTTTTCTCGCTTTTCTCTAGGCAGTCGGGGTTCTTAAGTTCAGGGCACAAGCGCCACATCTGCCTAGCGAGCTGCGTCTCTTTCAATGTTCCTCACCCTTACGCAGTGATGGTATACTTTCCATGGTGTAGGCACCTCTACTGGGGTGTAGGAGGTGGAGGTCTCAGGATTGCTTGGTGTGGGGCTTCGAACCCGTTCTATCCTCTGATGAGGTTGGGGACCCTCGTCAAGCGTTCTGCCCACAAGCGGAGGCTGTCCGTCAGTTAAGGCTATCCAGCCGCCTTGGAGGTATCCTTAGAGGATGGTTCTGAACCCATGGCAGTGGCCTAAGTCGTGACCGCTCTGCTGATGGTAGCAGCACCACAAGCTTCAGTCTTTATTGGTAGTTTGCCCCTATTTCTTTAAAGCGTAGGACACTATCATCTCTTGCTGCACCCATATGTCGAAGAGGGCAGGAAGCCATGCAATTCGATCGCGGGGATCTCGTCATCTGACTCCTCTTGAAGGGTGACCATATGGGAGGGTTCGGGGGTTTCAAAAGCCTTCTTGAGGTCCTTGAGGTTGATTTTCCCCTTCTGGATTAAAACCTCGATGTAGTCCTTGAGCTGGAAGCAGTCTTGCACTAGATGGCCTAACATCTGATGGTAGGCGCAGTAGTTGGTGTGATTGATGCATTCTTCCTGATCCAGCGGTTTGCTAAGGGCAAGGACCACCATGTCTTGCTCAATCAGCATCCTCAGGACGGTTGGTACCCATGCCTTGTTGAAGTTGTACTGTCGATCGAGGTTTCGCCCACTCCTTGACCTTGTGGTACCTTTGCAGTGGAGGCACCCGACTATAAGCCTATTTTTGGGGTGGTTGCTATTGCACCACCTCTTGAATCCTCGGCTGTAGCCCTCAAGAGGTATCTAACGTCAGCAGGGGAGCCACATTGGGCCTAGTCTAGGAGGTGGTTGTGACCGCCATGCTGATCATGTTCCTTGGTTGACCAGGCTGGGGGGTGGTTTTGGATCTCCGAGCCTGTCCTCCCCCTGGGATTTGGGCTTGATCTCCTCCATGATGTTTTAGCTGCTTTAGTAATCATTTCGGAGAAAGAGATGGGGTTGGAGGCTTCAACATGTAAGGAGATTTCTTTCTTCATGTTCCATATACATGTTTGGACGACCTCGATCTCGCCCATGGGGTTGCTTTGGTACATCTCGAGATCTCTCCATCTCTGAATGTATTGGCCCACAGGCTCGTCCGAGTTTTGGGCCATAGTGAGGATCTCTATAGCCTAAACATCCAGCTTTGCTTCGTAGAAGCATTTATAGAATAGATGTTCCATCTCTCGCCAGGAGTGGACTGAGTTAGGCTGCAGGCGGGCATACCATTTGAAGGCAAGCCCAACTAGAGTCTCTACAAACAGTCGGAGCAGCAGTCTAGGGTCTGAGGCTAACTTTGGGCACACAGACATGAAGTGGACCACATGGTGTTGAGGTGAACGCGTGCCTTCAAAGATTGACAACCTCCCTTTTTTGTACCCAATAGGAAAGGGGACCTAATTAGTGGAAGGCAGGTAGGGCTTCTGGTACGAAACACTTTCTTGTGTTTTCGACACTTGCAAGTCTTGGATGCTTTCGTTGATCATCTGCTGCACGTCCTCTTACGTAAACATCGACAGTGCCCTTGAGGGGCTATGTCAGGCTGGACCTCAAAGGAGGTAAGAGGGAGTGGATGCCTCGGTGTTTGAGCCGGAGGGGGAGGTCGAGGTCTTTCCTCCTCTCGGAGTGGTGGCTTGAGGGGAGAGTTTGTCTCTTGATAGGAAGAGACCATGGCTAGAGCGACTCGAGCCCTTTAAGCCTGTCCAAGATGATGTTTAAGACATTCTAGAAACTAGCCATCGGGTTTTCAAGTTCTTCCCCATCATGGCTCACTGCCATTGCCTCTATGGGCTGGTCCACGTCGAGTAATTCGGTGGAAGGAGAGACCTTGGTCCTTTTCGCTCTCCAGTTCGGCACTCCAAGTAGCAAGGGCTGGGCTTGCCCCATCTAAGCCTGAGATTGTTTCAGGGCCCGTGTAAGTATGGATTTCAGACGGCCTCGGGGTCGGGCTGCTATCGAGCATGACGCTTGAAGGCCTTGGGGCCCTGGCTCTACCTGGATGAGATAGTGATGATCTAGGGGCCGTGTCTCGTCAACTGACTCTTGATAGCCTTGGGGCCACGGGTCGGGCGAAGCTGGTTCGCTTTCGTGTGTCTCAACAACACTGTAGTGGGCCATGTCGTTGGTTTCAGGTTCCTCTGTGTCTTGTAACAGGTGGAACCAGTTTTTCTTTGGTGTGTCTTATGTGACAGAAGACTCTTCTTTCTGTGGGAGGAGTGGGACTTCCATCCCCCTTACCTGCTTGAGACGCAGGTCCCGGTAGATCCTCCCCCAGAATTGGAAGCGATCCCCCTTACCTACTTGCGCCCGCTTAACTGACGCATGAGCGAACTTAATCAGCTTGAGCAAGGTGTAATTCCTGGGAAGGGGGGAACTTGAAGGCAATGACGGTGGCTAGAGATCGCCAAACAAAGGGGTAGGATGACCGGTCATTACTGACGATGTCCTCCTACTTGGCACCCAACGACAAGGGCTGGCCCGCGGGTACAAGGAGGGAGGAATAGAGAGGATGGCGCTCGAAGGGAACTTCTTTGAGTACCACACAATAGGTGGCTTGGAAGGAGTTGGTGGAGTGTCGGGCGCTCGTCCTCCTTCACGAATGGCAGCCTCTTTGGACCTGCATGTGTGTGCACCATCCGTGGTGGTGTTTGGGGCAGCCGCGGGAACAACCCTTTGTGAGGTGAGGGGCAGAGTACTCGTGGTACCCACCCGTTTAGTTGGAAAGGCCACAAGGCCTCGAACATGCATGTGCACCTATTTAGGGGACTTTCGATTGTCTCGAAAGAATTGTGCTCATCGGGCCTAAGCCTTTGGGCTGCCCCAAAATAGAAGGTTAACATGCGAGATATGGGCAATCTTAGGATCACTGATGCTGCATCTGTGTCAGAGGAGACCCAAAACTGTTGAAGAGAGTGGGGTGGGCTGTCACCTGCCCCGATTCGTTATTGTGTCGATTGGACTGTCAGTAATAACATATGTGTATGAGAGCGTGGCGGTTGGGTGGCCATGCGAACTAGCATGGAAGTCTTCAACTTATGGTGTGTGCATGGGGGTGCCAGTGCTAGAAATGACCTTATGAGACATGGGTGGGGCCACCTTTTGGTTACCCGCAGAGGCGGTGGTCCAGCTGGGACCCACCAGGCAAGGAGAACTAGTGGTGCGAAGACCACATTGGGGCATGTGACTGGCGGAGTGTCTGTCAGTGACATGGTGCTTGCGTGAGGGGGCGACTGTAGCATTGTCCATGCAGTTGACATCAGGGGATGTTCCCTTGATGCTAGAAGAAGAGGGGCAGGGAGCTTGAGCTCCCATGCCCCGAGTTTTCCTAGACAGGACTAAGATAGCAGGGCCAGCCCGACCACTTGAGTAGGACGCAGGGGAGACATAACCAGATGGTCTGCTCACCAGAGTTGAGGTCGCAGAAATGGGGATGTAGAAATCCCCAATTCGGACAAAGGAGGGACAATGTGATCCCATAGAAACTTTAGAGAGAGGAGAAAGAGAGGTTGATACCTGAAAACAGCCCAAGCCAACGATAGGGTGACGTGTCTGGTTAGGTGCCTCAATCTTGCCCTCCCGATCAGGATGACATAGTGGCATGGCTCCGGGTTCGCGTCGAGTCTGGGACTTAAGATCGCTCTCTCGGGCACCGCATAAAGAGGACACGAGCAGGAATACCAACCTGTGAGAGAGGAATTTGGTCATGAGGCGGGACTTACCTCACGTGGGTCCGTGACACACTCAGGCTACTCACATGGGCACCCTCTTAGATCATGTGGAATGCCCCTTAGCCTTAAGCCGGTTCGGAATTGCCTCCCTTGACCTATTTCTCCTTTCCTGCAAACACACATATACATTAAAAGTATAGACAAGTGGGTTAGGGGACCCCACCTTGTCATAGGGTGAGTGCACTTGTGCGTGTGTACTCAAAGGAAAATGGAAAAATACCATAATAAAGTCCATGTCAATTTGACAACCTCATTGCATCTCCTTGACAAGGGACTCTTAGTGCATATTTTACAGTAAAGAGAAAGGGAAATGGGGTTAGATGGAAAAATGACATTAGAGATAAGAGAACTTTAGAGAGAAGAAAAAGAAAAAGAAGGGGATAGAGAGAGAAAAAGAGACGAAGGCTGGTTTGAGTTTCACCCAGTCCTTTAGAGAGAGAGAAGAGAAAGTAGAGAGAGAAAAGAGAGACGAAGGCTGATTTGACTTTCACCCAGTCCTTCAGAAAGAGAGAAGAGAAAGTAGAGAGAGAAATGAGAGACGAAGGCTGGTTTGACTTTTACCCAATTCTTCAAAGATATAAAAAGAAAAATATTTTAAAAGAGAGAGAAAAGAGAAAGGAATGCTCGTTTGGCTTTCACCTAGCCCTTCAGAGGTAAAATGTATTTTGAAAAAGAGAGAAAAGAAGAACGAAGGCTAGTTTGGCTTTCACCTAGCTCTTCAGAGTGAGAATAGAGAAATGAAGAAATGAATACCAGTTTGGCTTTTACTTGGCTCTTCAGAGAAAGAGAATACAGAAAGAAAATGGAAATGAAGCCTAGTTTGGCTTTCACCTAGCTCTTCAGAGGGTAAAGAAAGAAAATATTTTAGTAGAGAGGGAAAAGGGAAATGAAGGCTAGTCTAGCTTTCACCTAGCTCTTCAGAGAGAGGAAGAAGAAAAGGAATGAGAAAGAGGGTGAAGGTTAGCTTGATTCTCGCTAAACCTTCCAAAAGATAGAAGAGACGAGAATGAAGTAAGAGAGAAATGAGAAGAAAGAAGAGAGAAAGAAGGGAGAAGAAACAAGTAGAGAGAAGAAAAGGAATGAGAAAAAGAGGGTGAAGGTTAACTTGGCTCTCGCTAAACCTTCCAAAAAGGAGAAGAGAAAAACAGAAGGAGAGAAGAAAAGAAGAGAAGAGAAGTGAGAAAAGAAAGACAAGAGAAGAAAAAGAGAAGAGAGAAGAAAAGAGGAGAAAGAGAGAAGAGGAGAAGAAAGAGAGGAGAGAAGAAAGCAGGCACGATAGGTTGAATGTTGTGCCAGGGTGAAGAGAGAAGGAGAAGAGAAGAGAGAGAAGAAATGTCGTACACGGTAGTTGACCCTACTATGCCAGACAAAGAAGAGAGAAGAGGGAGGAGAGAGAAGAGATGTCATGCACGGTGGGTTGACCTTGCCGTGCCAAACAGAGAAGAGAGAAGAAGGATGAGAGAGAAAGAGGGGCAATGAGAAAAGTCAGGCATGGAAGGTTGACCCTACCGTGCCAGACAAAAGAGAGAGAAGATATGTCATACATGGCAGGGTGACCTTGCCATGCCAGATAGAGAAGAGAGAGGAGATGGATGAGAGAAAAGAAAGAAGAGATGTCGTGCATGGGAGGTTGACCCTGCCGTACCAGACAGAGAAGAGAGAGAAAGAGGATGATAGAGAAGGGGAGAAGAGATGTTGTGCATGATTGGGTGACCTTGTCATGCCAGACAGAGAAGAGAGAAATATAAGCAGTGAGAAAAGTCAGACACGACGGGTTGACCCTACTGTGTCATGCAGAAGAGAGAGAAGAGATGTCGTACACGGTGGAGTGACCCTATCGTGCCAGACAGAGGAGAGAGAGAAAGAGAAGCAGTGAGAAAATTCAAGCATGGTGGGTTGACCTTGTCGTGCCAGATGTAAGAGAGAGAAGAGATGTCGTGCACGACCCCTATCTTGTCAAACAGAGAAGAGAGAGAAAGAGAAGCAGTGAGAAAAGTCAGGCACGATGGGTGACCCTTCCGTGCCAGAAAAAAGAGAGAGAAAAGAGAACAAAGATAAGAGTCAGGCACGACGGTGTTGGAAGATATTTTTCATCATCATGGGACCCCCGCTCAATAAAAGCCTAGCAAACAATGGAATTTCGAGAGTCTCAAAATAGCCTCAGAACTGCTCAAGATCTTCATGATGACTCTCAAATGTTTATTACCAAGTTTTGTCACATTCCAACAATTTTAAGGCAGTGCAGACTGAGAAACAGTTCTGGTAAAATTAACCTTTAGCACCCTGAAATGGACTCCTATAACTAGAGCTACATTTTCACCATCTCAAATTATTATGGGACCACCGCCATTGGATCTGGTATGGTTGAAAACTTGTAAGGGTTAAATTTCAGCTTAAACGGACACTCCAGGAAGACGTTAAAGGCAAAAGAGTGAAACAGGAGGAGCCGCACGCTATTCCCATGCGGTCACCGTGCAACTCCACACCATTAAAGGGACAATCACGAACAGTGTCTTTCGACTGTCATATCTCTCTCTTCTCAAGTTGGATCGTGCTCAAGTCTTGTAAAGACGAGTGTTTCGATATATGGCACGCCCCGCAATGATGCCTGAACGTGAAGAAACACTAGAGAGAAGTTGTTAATCTATGAGGAAAGTGCAAAAAATTCAGTAGCGTCGTGCTCCACTTTAGTGGCTAAATCACGACATTCAATCGACCTGAAACTAATTCCATCGCTTGCGTAAGGTCTCGGGCTATATCTGACCCGAACCCCGTACATGATGAACGGTCGGATTCTGCACACGAACCCGATGAAGTGACTCTAAATTCTGTCGTTGGAATTCTAGATTTCGGCCAAAATTTCAAAGTTGTAAAATCTTTGTCCAGGCACGGAATCGAGCTGCGTTTGTTGCCCCATGATCGTGACGGCATGCTCGGTGTGATCTAGTGAAGAAATCACAGAAAACCATCAAGGAACGAGCACACTATCGATCCAAAGTTTCAAAGTTCATTCAAATTTCAAGTCACATGATCGTGCCTTAAAAACACGATCCATGGCTCAAAGTTAGTGTCAAATCGATCGTCATGCCGAGTCCTATAAGAAAACAATTAGTATCATAACATCCCCGAATCATCCATGAAAAATTATGCACGTTCTAGGGCAACACAAGGACTGTTTTGAAATTCCACAAATTGTCAGGAAGGGGTAAATTGATCATTTTGCACCCATTTCTTTTAATTCAATTAAATCTTAATTTCTGCAATTAGGTTTATTTTTTATCAATCCACTTATGTTTGGGGCAAATTCTATATATACCATGTATCATCATTGTACGCAGAAGGACTCTACCCTTTGCAAAAGAGAGTTTTTACTAAATAAAGTTTATCTTTCTTCTCATTGTTGGGTCACGTTTAAAGAGAGAGAGTAAGGTGAGAGAAACTTTGGATCGGTGCCCCTAAGCTCAAGGTAAATTTTCTCTCTCTTCTTTTTTCTTTTCTTCTTCTCTCTCTTCCTCTCTTTCTTCTTCCTCTTCTCCGTCTGAGTTCCTCTCAGAGGCCATGCACAACATTGGTAGTGTCGTGCATGCCTCTCCTGTGGTTTCATAGGTCGCGCATGTTTCTTTCTCCTTCTGTTCGTCCATCTCTATCTCCCAGTGATGCTTGCAGATGGCGCTGCTCATCACCGTCAATAGACGAATCCTCGACATCTCGGTGAAGAGCACAGATATGGAAACTTGTGGCCACCGTAGGGGTCTCCCCCTATTGTGCGCCTATCGCAAACGGCGATGCCTATCGCAGACGGCGATGCTTATCGCAGACGGCGATGCCTATCGCCGCCCGTGAGAGGTCTTGGCAACATCTATCGCCGTCTGCAAGCTTCCATCGTGCGCGCGGTGCCTATCACCTTCCGCGAGCTTCCTTCGTGTGCTCGGTGCCCATCGCCGTCCATGAGCCTGCTTCATGCATTTGGTGCTCAGTATCATTCCCCCTGCATCCCACGCCTATCATCGTGCGCTTCATGAGAACTATTGGCATGCACTTCGTGAATGGCTATCGCTGTGCACTTCACGAGAGGCCATCGCTACCCTCGCAGGGGCACGCCGCCTTCTTGTGTTGCAAACGGCGACGCCTAGCACCGTCCGTAGTTAATTGCTCACCCTCTGGTTGTGAGCAGTAGTGTCTAGCGCCGTCCGAGGGCTGTGAAACTACTACTCCACGGTCGTGGGTGGCAACGCCTAGCACCATCGGGACCCTATCTCTTCACTGTCTCATGCTTTCTTTGCACTTTCTTTTCTTCTCACTTGACTGAGGGTTGACTCAGTCTAGCACTACCATAGCGGCCTCGGTTTGAAGTAATATTACCGTCATGCTAGTCTTGAGTATCATGCCCGTCTTGCTATCACTCTGAGTCGGTCATTGTCCGGCTATCATGCTAATCTCGTCCCTTCATCAAGTGTTCTTCTCTTTTTGACCTTCGTTCGAACCTTCCACTTTATCCCGCTAACTTCTCACATTCTTAGCCACACGAATGTGCATTGCCCTAAGACAAGGGTGGACCCTTCGGCTCACTTGTCTTGCAACTTAACCATAGTAGTGTTGTGCAGAAAAACAAGAAGATTACAGGTCAAGGGAGGCGATTACGAATCAGCTAAAGCAGCTGGGGGGCTTTCTGTCATGATCTAAGAGGGCACCCAAGCGAGTCAGCCCGAGTAAGTCACGGACACAGGTGAGGTTTCCCCACCTCACATCCAAAATTCATCTCTCACTAGTTGAATACCTACCCTTTTTCTTTAGTAAGGTTCTCGAGAGAGCGATCTAAAGTCCCGGCTTTTTAGAACCCGAGACATTGTCACCCGATTACCTAGATCCAGTGAGGCGAGATCGAGGCACCTAACCAGCTTGACAACTCCACTGGGGACTTACTACCCTTTCCTCGGTTCGCTCTTGTGTTATCAGTATCATCTTTTACTTTCTGCATTACCTTTTATGGCACCTGGGTTATTCAACCCATTTGTCCGATTCGCGGACTTTTTTATCCCCGCACTTGTGACTGTCTCAGGGAAATGAATAACTCAAGTCTCCTTCCCTACACTCCTCCTGAGTCAGGACTAGCAGTCCGGCTCTCAGGTTCTTTCTTGGGTTGGTGCGAGAAGGGACTTAATGGTCCCTGACTCCATGCTTCCTCGCCCTCGTGGACCCTGCCCCTTGCATTAGTAGCACATCTGCTACCGCACACAGCACGCACCCTGCTACTGGCAAGTCCCTTGTCAGTCATATTGCTGAGGTACGCTGGAAGGCAGCCCCAACAGTTTCGCGAGGCAAGTAGGTTCCCGTCTCTCCTGAGGTTCGCTGTAAGGCAACCCCCCATACTCCTTCCCCACTTTGAACCTCTATACCTAGAGGCTCGGCACACCGAGGCAGAGACCCTACGGCCTCCACCTCTCACAAATACATACAAGCTCATTGTCCACCCACTCGAGCCACACCTCGGGGCAACTTCCATGCCGCCTTGAACTCATGTCCAGGACTAGAACTTCTCGGGACGAACCCTGCATGTGCCATACACCTGCATCCAACAGCTTGGGGCAGCGCTAGCTCTATTCCACCTTGAGCACATGAGGGTCGACCACTTCGTCCTCCCTCCCAACACACAGCTTCACCCTATGAGGGATGGGCTCCTGCCCGATCCTTCACTGACACAAGCTCGCATGTCTCGACCTCCTCAGGTTGAACCTGTTGATCGAGCTTGGGCTGACTCCCAAGTCACCCAGACGACTAACCCGAAAGGTGCACACGCACTGACTTTGCAGGTTCAGTCCCGACCCTGACTCAAGCGGAGTCACGAACCAGCTCCTTCTTCTGCCACTCTTCCTACACCAAGCAAGCACCTTGAGACCTGGTACTCAAAGATCTTCCTTAAGAGTACCATCTTGAACCAGCCTCAGGTCAGCCGTGCACTCGAGCCTCACAAAGGGATTCGGGGTAGTGACCTAATGTTAGACAAAGGCCATCAGGCTCCAAGGCAAAAACCCAAATTGCCTTCTGTCCTTGGACCCCACTCCCTACTACAGCTCATAGGCAAGGCCCTTACATGCTCAAAGAATGCTTGGCAGTCCAGACCTCAGGCTCGGTTCTGGAGTGTAGTCCACAATAGCCTCAGAATTAAGCAGAAGAGAGGCCTTCAAATCCTGACCACAGAACGCCCCAAGGCAGTTGAGGTTACCACCTTTGGCAACCTCCTACCTCATAACCCCTTCTTCCCTTTGTGGGTCCCAGAGCCCGAGCCAATCTAAGAACACTGCTCGGTGATCACTGCCCAGAAGCCACGGTCCCAAGACCATCGATAACCGGTACTCACAAGGTCAGCATACAACGCTCGAGTCTAGTTGGGGCATGCTGAACTCCTACAAACTGACATGCCATGCGTGACTTGCCAACCCCGGCCAGCCATTACTCCACCCAGCTCTGACCTTCCAAAAGAAACGGTCAGTGTCATGGTGATTAACAAGCCGGACGAAGCCTAAGCAGAACGGATGACCACGTTTGAGGTAATGATGCAGTCCATCCTCGAAAAGATGGAACGTCGAGAAGCCTCCAGGTCCCCTTCTTCTCACTATGAGACCGATTCTCTAGCTGGTGAAGACACCGTTCTCAGGCAAACTCCCCCACCGGTCTCTCAGAATAGCTCTGCTTCCTGCAAGGTTTACCAAACCGACATTGATGCCATGGTGGCCCATAGCCTTAAGAACAAGGTCCCGGGCATGTAAGAGGCGCCGCTCTATCAAAAGTCGTACCCTTCGTACATTAACCAGGTGTCGTTTTCCCCAAATCATCAAAAAGGGAAGCCCCCCTTTTCAATGGTACAACGTCTCCTCACCAGCATATTGCCCACTTCCAAGCAGCTTGTAGGGAAACGACAACTGACTGACGAATTCTCCTCTGTCAGTTCATCGAGACACTCAAAGGGTCAACCTTCCAGTGGTATGCTAGGCTTCCCCCAAACTCGGTGCACATGTGGCAAGAAATAGATCAGTTCTTTTACCAATGCTTCTACGAAGTCCAAAGGAACATGGAAACCATCGAGATCCTCACATTGACTCAAGACCCTGTTGAGCTGGTTGACAAATTCATCGCCTGATGGAGGGAGCTGGCAACCTTTCATGCCACTCTCATGACTAAAAGGAAGCCATCCAGACTTGCATACTAAACATGGTTCCCGAGATCACGTTGAATGTCGAGGCCTTCAATCCACCCTCCATGTCAGAGCTCATCTCTAAGGCGGTTTGTATCGAGGGATTGTCCAAGCACCATGGTGCCCTCAGGTTCAAATTCTCGCTCCAACAGTCAGGGAAACCAGAAAAAAGTGGTGATCAATGTGGCTGCCACCGTGACTGACACCAACAAAGCTTCCCCTCAAACCTTGGACCTCTCCAAGGCATAGACGCCTCAAGTCGGGGGCAAACAACAGTTCTACAATAAGATCCCGCCTCCTAAAAACATTAATCGAAGAGACTTCTTGGTCTAGCATCAGAGTAAGGTGTACCCTTTCGACAAGGAGTGGACTCCTGCACTGCTTCGAGTGTTGCTATAATAGAACATGATCCAGTTGCCGGAGGTCAACACCGCAGAGCCAGTCGGGCAGGAGACAGACGAGAAGTATTGCGCCTATCAAAGGAAGGTAGGCCACCCCACTCATGACTACTACAAGCTCAACGATACTATCGAAGCCCTTATTAACAAGGGTCAATAAAGCTCGAGGAGTTAAAGAAAGCATTCGGGGCAACTGAGGCTTCTCACATAGTGACAATCCAAGAGTGTGATGAGGCACCAGCTATCCTTCTTGATTTTTTCTCCATAATGCTCAAAGAAGGAATCATCACTCCAAAGCTGACAAGACAACCCAAGTTCCTGCCTCTAGAAACCGAGAACCTCTGGTGAGCATATCGCCAGATACAAGGCCATGATGTCAGCAAATGCACTGGCTTCCACAAGCTCTTGGCAAAGAAGATGCAGTAATGTCAAGAAGTTCAGGGTAACCCGAAAAGACACCCTCAAGTCCTTGCTCCACCGGTGCCAGAGGACCTCCCGTCACAAGCTCAGGGAAACACTGAACAAGACCCTCTGCAGGCCCTCTTCGAGGCAATGCTCCAACAGGGCCTCATCACTCCCAAGCTCGGTAAGAAGCCGAAGCGTCTTGCCCAAGGAATGGAAAACCTCTGGTGCTCATATCACCAAGTATGGGGCCATAAGCTAAAGGAATGCTCCGGGTTCGAAGCTATAGTCACTCAGAAGGTACAAGAAGGCCACATCATTTGCGTCATTCTCCCAGAGCACTTCCAAGCCATCCCTCTCGTCCAAGAGAAAGCCCCACTATAGGTCCCCTATGAGCATACATTGGACCCTTCAGAGCCCTCCACCTCTCAGCGCTAGGAAGTCTACCATGGGCGAAGTAGGCTCAAATCCCTGAAGCGTGAGGCAGTTCACCAAGCTAGGACCACTCATCAGTTCGATAGGGTGAACCAAACCCCTCCTCAGGGATCCAAAAGGAGACGGGCACCCAGGTCTGCTCGTCAAAGGAATTGTCTTCCTCAACCACCAGCCGACGAAGAATTTCTCAACCATGTTCCCCCACTGCCGAACTTACGGGATTTCATCCCAGGCGCAGCTCGCCTTATTCTTTCATCCAATCAGACGGATGTCCCTGAGTCATCAATAGCTCGGGAGTCTGTCAATATGAGTGATGATGATAAAAGCACCCCATAATGGTCAAAGAGGAGGCAAGACCTAAAATAACCCTCGCACATGTCCAATTCCGGTGACGACGTAAAAAGCTGCCCAGAACATTCTAACTCTTCTTCTTCTTCCCCCTCTTCTATTTCCTCAACAGGTACAGCTCGACAGCGTCCAAACTTCGATGCTTTAAACAACGAGATAGGGGCACCAGCCTCTGCAGGTTACAACAAAAGCGCCTCAGAGAGATGCTAGCCTAGACGGCTGGATTCTTGACAGTCGTTGACACCCTGGTCGCCCGAGCTAGGACTGAGCCATCGTCAAGCTCCTCTTCCAAAGAGGCCTCCCACATGGTGCAGATCTTGTAGGTACCACCCAGCACGGGGCAAATGGACCTGAGATCAGGGAAGAAGCTACAACTCATGCCTCAAAAGCTCAAGGTCCTCAAATTTCCTTCACTTTTCCCTAAGCCTAAACCTCAAACCTCTACATCCTTTATACAAATCCCTATTACTTCCCCATCGACCTAGACCACACCAGTTGAACAACAAAGTCAGCACAAACCAAAACCCAATCAAAGCTTGTTCCTAAGCTTACCCTACCACATACACTATTGACTGGATCAGGAACATAAAAGACTAATGAGGATAAAGTAAAATACAATATAATTGGGCATTTGAGAAACCTTCCAGCCCTTATAAGTATCTATGATGCCTTCCTGTTGTCTATAGACTATCATATGGCCCTGGTTTAAGCCCTTTTTAACCTAGCAGTGTATGAAACTGAAGTGGAGCCTATTGAGGTTGACCCAGTCATTCTAAGTGGGTGCTTGGCAATCTCCTTTTCTGAAGACGACCTTCAGTTGGGAGGCGAATTCCACAACGGCCCCCTCTTTGTGAATGGCCTACTCTATGAACCGGATCATGCTGGATGGAGGGTCCGCAGTCAACTTGATCCCAAGAAGGATCCTCACCCGACTGAGATTAGGGTTTGGCGACCTCACTCCCACCCACATCACAGTACAAGGGTTCAATCAATCAAGCGAGAAGCCAGCTGACATGGTGCGCCTTTGTCTCAAGATTGGCGACCTCAACGATTATGCTCAGTTCCATGTAATCAACATCGATACCTCTTACAACATCCTACTTGGCTGCCCTTGGCTTTACGAATAGGGGGTGGTTCCCTCCACACTCCACCAATGCTTCAAGTACAGCCGAGATGAAAGACAACACATGGTCTATGTTGATAAAAGGCCATTTCCTGTAGTTGAGACTCACAATGCTGACGCCAAGTATTATTTCACAAACCTTCCAGCACCAGAAAAAGCAAAAGATGATGATTTGAAGCCTGTGAGAGAAACAGGGCCCTCGTCTCATGAGGATGTTGAAGTTATGGGGCAGATGATTACAAACATGTTCAAAGAGGAAGAAAGACAAGGCAAGATCCTCCCTTTGACTCCCATGTACCCAAGTATACCTTGCCACCTTTCCAAGGTCATGGTGTCTTCCACTGAAGATGAAGCCGCCCTCTCTACTTCTAGATCGCTAGAACAAAATGACAAGCTAGAAGCAACTTCTGAGCCCAAAGAAGCCCTAAAAGTGGACCTACCACCACCGAGGGTTACCTATACACCGGACCAACAAAAGGTCCAGCATATCCTTATTGCTCTTCTAGAAGCAAAAATGGCATACCAACCACCAAGGAAGGTACTCCAAATTCCATCCTCCTTGAACAAGGGGATCACCAGCAACCAAGATAAGGTCCTACACCTCTTAGAGGCTCCCAAAGAGGTACAGGTGGACAAGAGTCAGCCCTCCGACTCTCAGGAATAAGACCCCATGACAGAGCTGAGAAGTGAGGTTCGTAGCTTCCAGAATTAATTGAAGGTTTTGTGTGTCACTTCAAAGCACTTGAAGGAGTTTGTCCCTGAGACTAGGACTTATTGTTGGAAGGTATTTTTCATCAACTTGGGGTCCTCTCTCAATAAAGGCCTACAAGACAGTGGAAATTTTGAAAGTCTCAGGATAGCCCCAGAACTGGTCAAGATCTTTATGAGGTCTCTCAAAATCATCCTACCAAGTTTCGTCACATTTCGACATGTCTAAGGTAGTTCAGACTGAGAAACAATTGAAACAAAATCGACCTCTAACACCCTGAAATGGACCCTATAACTAGAGCTACATTTTTTGTATCTCAATCTTCTATAGGACCACCACCATTGGAACCGACACAGTTGCAAACCCCTAGGGGTCAAATTTCAGCTCGAATGGACACTCCAAGAAGAAGTTATAAACAAAGTAGTGAAATAAGAGGGGCCCCTTGTGTCCGTTCGGGCACGGAATCGAGTTGCATTTGTTGCTCCGCTATCGTAATGGTATGCTTAGTGTATTTCAGTGAAGAAATCATCGAAAAAAATCAAGGAACAAGTACACTATCGATCCGAAGTTTCAAGATCCACTCAAATTTCAAGTCACATGATCGTGCACTAAAAACACGATCCATGGCTCGAAGTTGGCATCAAATCAATTTCCATGCTGAGCCCTACAAGAAAAAAATCATCTTACGATCAAACGGACATCAAAATGACCCCGGATCATCCATGCAAGATCACGCAAATTCTAAGGCAACACAAGGACTGCTCTGAAATTCTATGAATTGTTAAGAAGGGGTAAATCTATCATTTTGCACCCTATTTTATAATTTCTTTTAATTCAATTTAAGCTTAATTTCTAGCAATTAGGGTTACTTTTGATCATCCAATCATGTTTGGGGGGCAAATTCTATATATAAACCAGCAATGTACATAGAAAGACACACACGCACAAGATCAATCTCCTTGCAAAAGAGAGTTTTTACTTAATATAGTTCATCTTTCTTCCCATTGTTGTGTCACGCTTGATAGAGAGAGTGACGTGAGAGAAACTTTTGATCGGTACACCTAGGTTCGAGGTAAACCTTCTTTCTCTTCTCTTTCTTTTCTTCTCACTCTCTTCTTTTTTCTCTTCTTCTCTTTCTTCTTATTCTTCCCCGTCTGAGCTCTCCTCAGAGGCCATGCACGGCACTGGCAGTGTCATGCATGCCTATCTGGTAGCCTCACAGGATGCGCATCGCGATGACAGTTCTATGCGCACGTCTCTTTCTCCCTTTGTTTTATCTCTTTCGCAAGGCCTACAGACAGCGCTGCTCATCACCGTCTACAGACGTATCCTAAGCGCCTCAGCAAAGGATGTAGGTAACGAAGCCTATCGCCGCTCACAGGGGCTTCACCCTGTCGCATGACCGGTGACGATGGCAATACCCATCGCTGTCTGCAAAGGGTCGAGGCAATACTCGTCGCCGCGCGCTGGCTTCTTCTGCGCTTCCTTGCGTCCATCGTCATGCACCCTACGAGAAGTAATCACCGCGAGACCTTGAGAAGTTATCGTCGTGCGCCTCGTTAGGAGCCATCACTATTCGATAGGGACATCTCGCCTCTTCGTGTTGCCAACGGCGATGCCCATTGCTATTTGGATTCTGCCTCCTTCTGCCGTCTCTCTCTCTTCTCTTCATCCTTTTCTCTTTTAACTTGACTAAGGGTAGATCTAGCTTAGCACTGCCATCTCGGTCTCGGTTTTGAGTAGTATTGCTGTCGTGCTGGTCCTGAGGACCATGCCTATCTTACTACCACTCCGAGTCAATAATTGTCTAGATGTCATGCTAGCATCTCCTTTTCGTCGAGTTTTTCTTCTCTTTTCGATCTTTATCTAAAACTTTATGTTTCATCATGCTCTCACATAAACAAACATTGCCCTAAGACAAGGGTGGGTCTCTTTCACCCACTTATTTTACAAATTAACCATATAAGTGTTGTGTAGAAAACAAAAGGATTACAAGTCAAGGGAGGTGATTCCAAACTAGCTGAAGTAGCTGGGGGGCTTTCTTAGTGATCTAAGAGGGAGCCCATGCGAGTAAGCCCGAGTAAGTCCCAAACCCACCTAAAATTTCTCTATCAACTGTTGGTATACCTGCCCTTGCTCTCGAGCAAGGTTCTAAGCGAGCGATCTCAAACCTCGGATCACCAGAAACTCAAGGTACTTACCGCCAGATCATCTAAATCTTGAAGGCGAGATCGAGGTACCTAACCAGCTTGGCGACTCCATTGAGGACTTATTACCCCTTAGTCGGTTCGCTCTTAATTGACCAGTATCCTCGTTTACTTTCTGCACTTATTTCTATGGCATCTAGGTTGTTCAACCCATTTATCCGGGTTGGGATTTCCTTATCCCCGCACTCGTGGTTGTTCCGGGGAAGCGAGCTGCTCAAGCCTCCTCCTCTTGAGTCGGGACTCACAGTCCGACTCCCAAGCTCTCACTAGGATCAGTACAAGAGGGGACTTAAAGGTCCTTGCATCCACGTTTTCTCGCCCTGGTGGACTCTCCACCAAGGCCCCTTGCATGGGTAGCACACCTACGTCGCGCACCCTGCTATTGGCAAGTCTACTACCAGTCATATTATTGAGGCATGCCGAAAGGCTACCCCCATCACTCTCGCAAAAGGCCGGCAAGTTGATATCGCTTCTGAGGTTCGCCGAAATGCCACCCTTATGCTCCTTCATCACCCCGAAACTCCACACCTGGAGAGTCGGCACATAGAGGCGAAGGTCTTGAGATCTCCACCCCTCGCACACACCCAAGCGCTCTTGATTCATCCACTCAAGCCTCACCTTGGGGCAACCCTCACGTTGCCTTGAGCTCTCATATAAGGCTAGGCATTCTTGCGTCAAACCCTGCATGCGCTAGGCATTCGCTTTCCACAACCCGGGGCAGCGCTAACTCTACGCCACCTTGAGCACATGAGGGTCGACCATTTGATCCTCCCTCCCAGCACACACAGCTTCACCCTGTGAGAGGCGGGCTTCTGCCTCACCCCTCACAGACATAAGCTCGTGGGTCTCGACCTCCTCAGGTCAGACTCATTGACTGAGCCTGGGTCGACCCCTAGGTCACCCGGACGGCTAACTCTAAAGGTTCACACACACCGTCTTGGCAGGTTCCTTCCCGACCTCAACTCAGATGGAGTCATGAACCAGCTCCTTCCTCTATCGCTCTCCCGACACCAGGCAAACACCTCAAGCCCTGATACTCAAAGGTCTTCCCTAAGAGTACCATCTTGAGCTAGCCTCGGGTTAGCCGTGCACGTGCGCTCCATAAAGGAATAAGGGGCAACGATATGATGTCAGACAGAGGCCTCCAGCCTCCAAGGCAAAAACCGAACCTGCCTTCCATCCTTGGACCCCACTCCCTATTTCAGCTCATAGATACGGCCCTTGCATGTTCGAAGAAGGTGGGGCAGTCTAGGTCTCAGCCTCAGTTCTGGAGTGAAGTCCACAGCCATCTCAGGGTTAAGAAGGAAAGAGGTCTTCAGATCCTGACCAAAGAAGCCTCCAAGACAGTCGAGGCCACCACCTTTGATGACCTCCTGCCTCATAACCCCTTCTTCCCTCTCCAAACTCCAAAGCCTGACCGAGTCCAAGAGTATTGCTGGGTCATCACTACTCAAAAGCCGCAGTCCCAAGACCGTAAAAAATCGGTCCTCACAAGATCGGCATGCAAGGCTCAGGTCCAGTTGGGGCAGGCTGAACCCCTCCAGACTGACTTGCCACCACTCGCCGACCTTGGCAGTCCGCTGTCCCTCCAGGTTCTGACCCTCTAGAAGAGACGGTCAGTGTTATGGTGATCAATGACCCGGACGACGCTCAAGAGGAGAGGATGAACAAGTTCGAGGAAATGATGCAAGCCATCATTAGAAAGATGGAACATCTAGAGGCCTCCAGGTCCCCTTCTTCGACTGATTCCCCTCCTGATGAGGGCAGAGTTCCCAAGCAAACTCCTTCATCAGCCTCCCAAGATAGTTCTATCTCCCACGGGGTCTCCAAACCGACATAGATGCCATGGTGGCCCATAGCCTCAAGAACAAGGTCTCAAGCATACATGAGACACCGCTCTATCAAAAGCCTTACCCTTCATACATAGACCAAGTACCCTTCCCTCCGAACTATCAAAAGGGGAAGCTCCACCTATTCAATGGTAATGCGTCTCCGCACCAGCATACTGCTCACTTTCAGGCAGCTTGTCGGGAAACGGCAACTGACGGACGACTCCTCCTCCACCAGTTCGTCGAAACTCTCGAAGGGCCAGCGTTCTAATGATATGCTCAGCTGCCTCCCAACTCGGTACACACATAGCAAGAGATGGAGCAGTTGTTCTAGCAATGCTTCTATGAAGTTCAAAGGAACATGGAGACCATTGAACTCCTCACTCTGATGTAAGACCATGGTGAGGAGGTTGACAAGTTCATCACTCATTGGAGAGAGTTGGCAACCTTCCATGCCACTCCCATGACCGAGAAGGAAGCAGTCCAGACCTGCATACAGAACATGCTTCCTGAGATCGCTCTACATGTCGAGGCATCCAATCCACTCGCCATGTTAGAGCTGATCTCCAGGCAGTTCGTATTGAGGGATTAATTAAGCATCAATGCAGCCCTCGTCAGTGACCTGCCAACTCTAACTCTCACTCCAACAGTCAAGGTAGTAATCAACGCAGTCGTCATCGTGGTTGACACCAAAGGTGCGGTTCCTCAAACCCTGGACCTTTCCAAGGCATAGGTGTCTCCGGCTCGGGGCAAGCAGCGGTCCTACAATAGCATCCCGCCTCCTAAAACTTCTAGGCAAAACGACTACTAGGTCCAACACCAGAATAAGGTTTACCCCTTCGACATAGAGTGGACACCTGCACTACTTCAACTGCTGCTAGAACAGAACACGATACAGTTGCTGGAGGTCAATACTGCGGAGTCGGCTGGGTAGGAGGCAAACGAGAAGTACTGCGTCTATCACAGGAGGGTAGGCCACCCCACTTATGACTGCTATAAGCTCAATGACATAATCGAAGCCCTTATCAACAAGGGTTAGATAAAGCTCGAAGAGTTGAAAAGAGCGATCGAGGCAACTGAGGTTTCTCGCATAGTCACGATCTAAGAGGACGATGGGCCACCCGCTATCCTTCGTATGTTTTTCTCCATAATGCTCGAAGAAGGGCTCGTCACTCCCAAGCCGATAAGGCAGCCCAAGTTCCTATCTCCAGGAACTGAGAACCTCTGGTGCGCCTATCACCAGATACGAGGCCATGACGTCATTGAATGCACTAACTTCCACAAGCTCTTGGAAAAAAAGATGCAGCAGTGTCAGATGGACACCCTCGAGTCCCTCTTCCGCATGAACAAGAAGACCTCCTGACGCCAACATAAGGAAGCACTAGGCTAGACCCTTTGCAGGCCCTCTTCAAGGCAATGCTCCAACAAGGCCTTGTCACTCCCAAGCCTGCCAGGCAACCGAGGCATCTTGTCCAGGGCACGGAAAAGCTCTGGTGCCCATACCAACAAGTATGGGGCCACAAACTCAGCGAATGCTCTAGGTTCGAAGCTATAGTCATAGAGAAAGTCCAGCAGGGCCACATCATTTGTGCGGTTTTCCCGGAACACGTCCAGGCCATCGCTCCCATTTCAAAGGAAGCCACACTACCGGGCCCTCCTGAGTATACCTCGAAACCTTAAAAGCCTTTGACCTCTCAGCATTTGGAAAGTCTACCATGGGCGGAGTAGAATCAAATCCTTGAAATGTGAGGTGGTCTACCTAGCAAGGGCTATTCACTAGCTTGATAGGGCGGTCCAGACACCCCCTCAAGGATCTCAAAGGAGACGACACTTAGGTCGGCCCGTCGAAGGAATCATCCTCCTCAGCCACCAGTCGAGGAAGAATTCCTCAAGCTCCTTCCTCCACTGTCGACCTTGCAGGACTTTATCCCAGGTGCAGCTCGCCTCGTCCTTTCGTCCAATCAGGAGGACATCCCTAAGTCACCAACAGCTCGAGATTCCCCCAACATTGGTGACAACACTAAAAGCACCCCAAGACGGTCAAATCCGGGGCAAGACCTAAAATATCCTCTGGGCACGTCCAACTTCGGCGATGACATAAAAAGCTGTCTAGAATGTTTTAACTCTTATTCTCCTCCCTCCTCTTATATTTTCTCCATAGGTGCAGCTCGACAATGCCCAGACTTTGACACTTTAAACAAAGAGTTCGGAGACACTAGCCTCACTCAGCCATAGAAAGTGCGCCTCAGTGAGATGCTGGCTCAGGCAACTGGATTCTTGACATCCACTGACACCCTGTCAACCTGAGCACAAACTGAGTCATCTTCAGGCTTCTGTTCCAAAGAGGCCTCCCACATGCTGCAAATCTTGGAAGTACCAGCCAACGCAGGGCAAATAGGTCTAAGATCGGGAAAGAAGCTACAGCTCATACCTCAAAAGCTCAAAGCCCTCAAGTTTCCTGATCCTCTGCTTTCCCCCAAACCTCAACCTCAAACATCTATATCCCTAATACAAGCTCTTGTTACTTCCTCATCAACCCAGACCACACCGGCTGAACAACAAAGTATGTCGGTGTCGCAAACTAAAACCCAACCAAAGCCTGTACCTAAGCCTACCCTACCACCCACACTAGTGACAAGATCGGGAACACAAAAGAGTAATGAGGATAAAGTGAAATACGATGGAATTGGGTGCTTGAAAAAGCTTCCAACCCTTCTAAGTATCTATGATACCCTCATGTTGTCTAGGGACTATCGTATGGCTCTGGTTCAAGCTCTTTCTAACCCAGAGGTTTACGAGACTGAAGTGGAACCTATCAAATTGACCCGGCCATCCTGAGTAGGTGCGTGGCTATTTCCTTTTTTGAAGATGACCTTCAGTTGGGAGAACTTTGTGCCTACCTCTTAATCGGATCATGCTGGACGGAGGGTCAGCAGTCAACCTGATCCCAAGAAGGATCCTCACCCGATTGGGATTAGGATACGACAACCTCACTCCTACCCACATCACTATGCAACGGTTTAACCAGTCAGGAGAAAAGCCAACCGGCATAGTGCTCCTTCTTCTGAAGATCGGTGATCTCAACGATTATGCCCAACTTCACATGATCGACACTGATACGTCTTATAACGTCCTCCTTGGTCGTCTGTGGTTTCATGACCAGGGAGTAGTTCCTTCCACACTCCACCAATGCTTCAAGTACAGCCAAGATGGACGGCAACACACGGTTTATGCTAATAAAAGACCGTTCCCTGTAGAAGAGCCTCACTATGTCGGCGTCAAGTATTATTTCACAAAACTTCCAATGTCAAAAAAGTCAAAGCATGACGACTGGAAGCCTGTGAGAGAGACAGGACCTTCGTCTCATGACGACGTTGAAGATCTGGGGCAAATGATCACGGAAATATTCAAAGAAGAGGAAAAACAGGGCAAGATCCTCCCTTGACCCCTATCCACCTATGCATACCTTGCCACCTCTCCTAGGTCACGGTATCCTCTCTTGAAGACAAAGCTTCCCCCTCGACTTCTACTTTGCCAGAACGAAATGGTGAGCTAGAAGCAGCCCCCGAGCTTGAGGAAGCCTCGGAGGTAGACCTTCCAACGCTAAGGGTAACCTATACATCGGACCAGCGAAAGGTCCTGCATGTCCCCATCGCTCTTCTAAAAGCAGAACTGGTATACCAACCACCAAGGAAAGTACTCCAGTTTCCGGCCTCCTTAAACAAGGGGACCATCAGCAGCTAAAATAGGATCCTATACTTCTCGGGGGTTGTTGAAGAAGTACAGGCAGACAAGAGTCATCCGCTAGCTCTCAGGAACTAGATCCCATGGCAGAGCTGAGAAGAGAGGTTCGCCATCTTCAAAGCCAATTGGAGATCACGCGCATCGCTTCAGAGCATTTAAAGGGGTTTGTCCCTGAGACTAAGACATATGACGAGCTCAAGACCAATGCACCTTAAATCGAAGCCAAAGCTCCCCCCAGACTGGAGCATTTACAACAAGCAGGCTCATCAAATCCTGAGAACCATGAATTATGATCCCTCTCCAATCAAACACTAAGGGGTGAGGAAGCAATTGCTCCCCCATTCGAAGTCATTGAAGCCACAGTACGTTGTCACAAGGCAAAGCAAGGGGTGGGATATTATTTTTCGTCTCACACTAACAAAGGATGAAAAGCAATAAAACAGAAGAGGACAGAAGAGGGACAGACACGTCGCACAACACTCTAAGCAAAAAGTGGCATTTCATTCATAAAACAAAAAATTCATACAATTGTCGACATTATCAATACCAAGAATTCGTGTACAAAGAGTTATGCACGAGAGCGTTCACTCAAGCCACAAGACTAAGCCTATAATGGTCATGTTGTGTCCACTTGATTGCCTGAAGGAGGGCAAACTTTCTGACCAAAGGAGGATATTCCCCATGTACCAACTGAGGAGAGAATGGGTCTTTTCCTACCTCACGGGCCACAACAAGGAAGCTTTCTAAATCATTGATGTTACATTCAAGAATCGGCATGTCATTCTCGTTCTCAAAACATGCGATTTCTTTAACAATCAAAGAAAACTCCGAAGGTAAAATCTCGAATCTGGGTGAATGAACTGACGCATGATCAAGTTGGTTCTAAGGTTACCCAAGTGTGCCACCACGGAATCGGTGACTGTCAAAGGCCCAGGAAAGAACTTAAGTAAATGTCTAATAGAGGGATATTTCTCAATAGAAGCTGATTCTTCTAAAGACAGAATTTCCCGAGCCTGTCAAGCCATTTCAATCACCTTCGTTTTGAACAAGTTTACGTAAGGAACCTCGAAGTCTAAAAGGTTGTATCAGCTTCTTCACCAAAGAGGGGAACATGATCAGCTCAAAGAGAGAAGCACAGCTGAAAAGTTGATAAGAGGCTCTAAGAAGATCACGTCCATTGTCTACAGAAACATTACGGCGATTGAGCCTGATGAGTTGTGCAAGGAAAGACATCATGGCCTGCAAAACCACAAAGCCTCCCCGAATCCGCCAGACAAGAGGATGAATAACTTGTCCTGAAAAGGAAGTGACTACAAAAGTTGAGCCTATGATAGGTTCCCTTCGAGCGAAAGATGCATGGCCCCTTCTCAAGGTGGCAAGGGGGATCGCCTTGTTGCCCATGATTGTTAGGTCATACTCACTCTCACCTCTAGAGACAGGAGGTTGAGGAGAGAGATGTGGTTCGTTCTCAGTAGTAAGAAGCTCCTCATCCTCAATAACCATAAGGGCCTTACTTGAAGACGCCTGCCTCCTAGCAGCTTTAGAAGCCTTGGCTGATCGACGAGAAGACATTTGTCGGAGGACACTAATTATCGCCAAGGTCAGAACTATTTCCGTCTGCCACTAGGAGGGAATCGCCACCTCGTAATCAACCGAGGGTTATCATTGTCCCACAACCAAGGCATATTAATGCCTCTCTCTAGCTGTCAGCATGCGTCACACGTGCGTCCCTTGAAATATGGGCACACCGCTTGACGCTTGCAACGTGGCCTGTACCGTTCGCCATCCCACGACCCTCCGTCTTTGCCATCGTTACGGTCCCACAACCCTTCGAGTTCCTACCAATGTTTCTCCTCTCCATCGGGAATCCACTCCAAACCACTGGAAGTCCTCAGAAGACTTCCCTGCAACCCTGCGGGTCTTCCCTTCCCCCTAGTTTCCCACTTTAGCAGTTCACCAAAGTTCACCGAAAGTCCAATGAGTTTTCGGTGAGCTCAATGCAGCCCCTTCTCTTTCTCCTCCAACAACCAGAGGACTGACAGAGCCCTCTGGACTCTCTGCAACCTCCTCAGCAGCAGAACGACTAGCGGAGCACTCAAACCCCGGTAAGGCACCTTTGTAAATTCTACTAAGGCCCTGGGAAGCCCACTTCCTTGCTCAGAAAGCTTCGGTGCTTGTCGAAAAGTGTTCGCAATCACCCTACGAAGCTTCGCACTTCCTGAAGCTTGCAAAAAAAACTCCTAAGGGCCTGTCTTTGCAATTTTTGGATTGAAAGTTTCTGCCAAAAAATCCCTTGCCAAAGGCTCTGGCTCTCTCTCTCTAAAAATTGTTTTACCCTTCGGTAAAACAATGAATGGGGGTTTCCCCCTTTTTATACCCAGTGATGCCATAAACTGCCCTTGATAAATATGCAATGACATTCTAGTCCCCAATTCTTGAGGGCAGTAAGACCAGGCCAGGTCGGGTCAAACCCGAGACCCGAAAAGGTCATCGCTGTGAGCTTCATTCAAAGGTCAGCGTTGCGCGCTCTGTCAGAGGACTATCGTCGTGCGCCTCGTCTAGAGGCTATCGCCACAAGCCTCGTCAAGGGTCATCGTTGCACGCCTCGTCAAGAGGTCATCGTCGCGGGTTTCATCATGAGCTACCATCGCGCGCTTCACTAAGGGGCCTAATGTCGCGTGCGCCATCCGACACTTAGTGCCACATGCATGCCGTGGCACTCTCAGCCGAACCATCGTCTTGTATTCTCAGGAAGTTCATTCCCTGCACCACAGCCTCACTCCTCAGGGAGTTCAGTCTCCGATGACGGCTCTACTCCACATGGAGTCACATTCCCTCACCACGCCACGATCCATGCTGCATGACCTTAAACTGTACAATCGAGGTCTAGTTGCACGACCTTAAACTACAAGGTCCAAACTATATGACCTTAAAACTGTAGCGGTGGTCTAGTTGCACGACCTTAAACAGCATAGTCCTTGTTTCATGACTCTAAACTGTAGCAGAGGTCTAGTTGCATGACCTTAAGCTGCAAGGTCCAAACTATATGACCTTAAACTGTAGCGGTGGTCTAATTGCACGACCTTGAACTACATAGTCCTCATTTCATGACTCTAAACTATAGCGAAGGTCTAGTTGCACGACCTTAAACTGCATGGTCCAAACTACATGACCTAAACTGTAGCGGAGGTCTAGTTGCATGACCTCAAACTTCATAGTCCCAACTGCATGACTCTAAACTGCATTGCCACGGTCCTAGCTACAAGACCCTAAAATATGTAATGCACGGTGCGACAAATGGTCCATGCACACAGCTCTAGCCGAGAGATAGACCACTCCTTCACTAAAAGCGTATCTCAGCAATATCCCTAGTGGAGTTAGATGCACGCAGGGGTCGTACCTTCCCCCTTAACCCCCAATGGGTATGTTCCGCACCAACATCCTAGTAAGGGTCACATCCTGCTGTGACCTGCTATACCAAGGGAGTTAGGGCCATCCTTATCCCTTCAACCCTCAATGAGGTTCATCTGTGCTCTAGCCTGTAGCAGAGGTCTTATTGCACGACCTTAAACTGTATGGTCCTAGTTGCATGAATTTAAACTGCATAACCACAGTCCAAGCTATATGACCTTAAACCATAGTGATCATCTTAGCCGCATGACATTAAACTGCTTTGTGCAGGTCTAGGAGGCATGACCTTAAAGATGCCCCCACATATGTGCACACACCTTTTATGTGCATCTTCGCACATGTCTTCCCTAACTGACCTATTCGTATGCGCACTCCACGTCCATTTCCTCCCTGGTGAGTCTACATACCTGCGCACACACCCTTTGCGTGCATCTTCATGCAGGCCTTCCCTAGCGAGCCCATTCGTGTGCGCACACCACCTTCACCATCCTCTCCCCAGTGAGTCTTACCCATGCACACCAAACGGTGAACCCTTCCACAAGCCATACTTGCTGTCAGCTAGTGGGTCACCATTGCTCACCCACCATCCAGCCATCATCAACTCTTCACAAGGCAACTTCATGCCATCTTGCCAAGTGAGCCAAAAGTGATCATCAAGCTCACTCTATGGCCTTCACAAACTGTCATTTATCACCACTACGGTCCAGCTATATGACCCTAAACTATAGTGCATGTCTTGACCGAATGACATTAAAAAGCGCACAGGTCTCAAAGGCACGACCCTAAACACGCCTTCTAAAAAAAAACGGGCATGGTGTACACCTAGACAAGGGAACGCCATGAGTAAAAATGACGGACGGGCATGGTCACAAAACCATGAGTAAAAACGTTATGTGGAAAACAAAATCCAGGCACGGTGAAAACCCCGAAAGCGCATCGTGAGTAAAAAAGGATGAAAAGGGTGGACATGACCGCAGGTCATGGGTAAAAGAGCTCAAAAATAACAGGAGCTAGCGAAAACTGTCTTCACCACGCCACTTCCCTATTCAAGTGAAAACCCGCAAAAGGGTGCTTGGACCGACAAGATAGGATGAAGCACGGCTGCCGCCTCAGCCGACGTCCAGTTTTCAAATAGTCAAGATCCTGGCTGATGAGATCTGCCTAAAATCCTCAAAAGTCAACATCTAATCACAACACCAGATGGCTTGTCAGGGTGTGAGAGCCGCATAAGATTTCCTAAGAACATGGCTCATCAAGGAGTTAGAGCCGCATAAGATCTCCCAAGAACATGGCTCATCGAAGGGTGAGAGTCGCATAAGATCCCCCATGTTTCAACATGGCTCATCAGGGAGTGAGAGCCACATAGGATCTCCCAGCAATCATGGCTCATCAGGAGGTGAGAGCCGCATAAGATCCCCTATATTTCAACATGGCTCATCAAGGGGTGAGAGCCGCATAAGATCCCCCACGTTTCAACATGGCTCATCAGGGAGTGAGAGCCGCATAGGATCTCCCCAATTCAACAACAACAAGAGTCCTTGAGGGTGAGGATGATGACTAAAAGATCCCTCTGGAAATGCTAAGGACCATCATGAAGCCAAGAAACTGATGAAGCCAGGGTCTAACCTGCCACAGGCTTCAAGGTATGTCTTGTCAAAACCCCTTAGCTTACATGGGACTAGACTTTCGGGACAGGTCATAAGCCCCCGACTGGACCCTGCTAGATGGGACCTACAGAGATACATTGATAATCAAAAGCAAACCTGGTATAGTAGCAAACAATGTCGACCAAAGTTTCGTAGCATTTGGCCTTCAAACAAAGGCCTGATAGTCCCTTGACGGTGAGGACTTCGACAAGATCCCTCAAAATTCCTGAATGATTACACTTCTCAATTTTCTCAAAGCACAACATTCAGTGGGGCATGCTGTTAGAAGGTATTTTTAATCAACATGGGGCCCCGGCTCAATAAAGGCCTAGCAAACAATGGAAATTTTGACAGTCTCATAATAGCCCCATAATTGGCCAAAATCTTCATGAGGTCTCTTAAAAGTCTCCTGTCAAGTTTCGTCATATTCTGACATGTCTAAGGTAGCGCAAACTGAGAAACAATTCCAGCAAAATCGGCCTCTAGCACCCTGAAATGAACCCTATAACCAAAGCTACATTTTTGGTGTCTCAATTTTCTATGGGACTGCTACCATTAGAACCGGCACAGTTGAAAACCTCCAGAGGTCAAATTTCTGCTCGAACGGACACTCTAGAAAGAAGTTATAGGCAAAAGAGTGAAACATGAGGGGTCGCACGCTATTCCCGTGCGGCCATCTTGCAACTCCACGTCATAGAAGGGACAGTCATGACCAGTGACTTTCGACGCTTGTATCTCACCCATCCCAAGTCGGATTGTGCTCAAATTCGATGAGCATGGTCTTCTAGTCAATACGAGCAATTCGTTATGTGGCACACGCCGTGACAACAACGGAGCATGAAGAAATGCTAGAGAGAAGTTGTTGATCCATGAAGAAAGTGCGAGAAATTCAGTATCATTGTATCTCGCTCAAGCGGCCGGATCATGCCGCTCGTGAGCCCGATCAACGCGAGACCAATTCCATTGTGGGCGTAAGGCCTCTAGCTATCACTAACCCGAACTTCGTACATGATGAACGGTCGGATTTTTCACATGAAGCCGACGAAGAAACAACAAATTTCGTAGCCGGAATTCTAGATTCTGGCCAAATTTTCAAAGTTGCAAAATCTTCGTTCGGGCACGAAATCGAGCTGCGTATGTTGCCGCACGTGACATGCTCATGTAGTTCAGCGAAGAAATCACCTAAAACATCAAGGAACGAGTATACTATCGATCCAAAGTTTCAAGATCCCCTCAAATTTCAAGTCACATGATCGTGTACTAAAAACACGATCCATGGCTCGAAGTTGGTATCAAATCGAATGCCATGCCTCTCCCTACAAGAAAACAATCATCTTATAATCAACCTGGCATCAGAATGACCTCGGATCATCCATGCAAGATCACGCAAATTCTAGGGCAACACAGTGATTGTTTTGAAATTTCAAGAATTGTTAGGAAGGGGCAAATCTATCATTTTGCACCCTACTTTCTAAGTTCTTTTAATTAAATTTAATCTTAATTTTTAGCAATTAATGTTACTTTTGATCATCCACCCATGTTTGGGGCAAATTATATATATACGTACCAGCATTGTAAGCAGAAAGACACACACAGGATCAATCTCCTTGCAAAAGAGAGTTTTTACTGAATATAGTTTCTCTTTCTTCCCATTGTTGTGTCACGCTTGAGAGAGAGAGATAGTGAGGTGAGAGAAACTTTTGACCGATACCCTTAAGTTCGAGATAAACCTTCTCTCTCTTCTTTTTATTTTCTTCTCTCTTTCCTCTTTTCTCTCGTCTTCTCTTTCTTCTTCTTCTTCCCCGTCTGAGCTCTCCTCAGAGGCCATACACGGCAGTGGCAATGTCATGCATGCCTCTCTAGTAGCCTCACAGGTCATGCATGGCGATGGCAGTTCCATGTGCGCATCTCTTTCTCCCTCTATTTTATCTCTTTTGCGAGGCCTACAGAAGGCTTTGCTCGTCGCCGTATGTAGACGTATCCTAAGTGCCTCAGCGAAGGACGTGGGTAACAAAGCCTATTGTCTCCCGCAAGGGCTTTACCCTGTCGCGTGACCATTGCAGACGGCAATACCATCTCCGTCCACAAAGGGTCAAGGCAATACTCTTCACCGTGCACTGGCTTCTTCCGCGCTTCCCTGCTCCCATCGTCGTGCGCTCTACGAGAAGTAATTGCCGTGAGACTTATGAGAAGTTATCAATGTGTGCCTCATTAGGAGCCATCACTGTTCGCTAGGGATATGACGCCTCCTCGAGTTGCCAACGGCGATGCCCATTATCGTCTGGATTCTTCTTACCTCTGTCGTCTCTCTCTCTACTCTTCATCCTTTTCTCTTCTAACTTGACTGAGGGTAGATCTAGCTTAGCACCGTCATCTCGGTCTCGGTGTTGAGTAGTATTGTCGCAGTGCTAGTCCTGAGGACCATGCCCGTCTTGCTACCACTCCGAGTCGATAATTGTCCAGATGTCATGCTAGCTTCTCCTCTCCATCCAATTTTTCTTCTCTTTTCTATCTTTATCTAAAAATTTATGTTTCATCATGCTCTTACATGAATGTACATTGCCCTAAGACAAGGGTGGGTCTCCTTCACCCACTTGTCTTACAAATTATCCATAAAAGTGTTGTGCAGAAAACAAGAGGATTGCAGGTCAAGGGAGGCAATTTTGAACCAACTAAAGTAGCTAGGGGGCATTTTTCGTGATCTAAGAGGGCTCCCATGCGAGAGCCAGCCCTAGTAAGTCTCGAACCCACCTAAAATTCCTCTCTCATCGGTTGGTATACCTGCCCTTGCTCTCGAGCAAGGTTCTAAGATAGCAATCTCAAACCCCTGGTTCACCAAAAACCCGATGTATGATAGAGGAGGATTTATTCAATCACATAGTTTGGGCTCCTAGAATATGGCGCCCTTGTGGCAATCTATTGGATTGTATCGAAAGGCCTAATGAATCGAGATTTCTCTGTCGATCTTGGTCATTTTGGGGCAAGCAGATGTGCCGCCAAATCATCTAGATCCGAAAAGCGTGATCGAGGCTCCTAACCACTTATGAAGAGCTCAAAAGTAATACACCTCGAATCGAATCCAAGGCTCCCCCAGACTGGAGTATTTACAGCGAATAGGCTCACCAAATCATGATAACCATGAATTATGAGCCCCAGTCCAATCAAACACTTAGGGGTGAGGATGCAACTGCTCCCCCATTCGAGGTCATTGAAGCTACGGCAAGCTGTCAAAAGACAAAGCAAGGAATGAGATATCCTTTTTTGTCTCACATGGTGAAAGGGCATTATCAATAAAAAGAGAAGGAAGAATAAGAGACATGCATTACATAGAAAGAGAAAAGAACTATTTCATTCATTAAAGAGAATATCACAAATGTATTTTCTTTACAAAAGAAAGAAAATGCCGTAAAAAAAGATCAATGATCTCATTGACCTTCCCTTTGCACTCTTCGGTTGAGGCTCTCGCTCGCTCGATGCCCACTCTGAATTCAGCCACCAGCCCAGCCTCATGCTCCACTAGGGCTAGCTGCTCGCCTAGGGAGTACTCAAAGTAAGGAAGGACTTCGGGCGTACTCCCCAAGGCGATCCCCCACAATTGTGAGATTGTTGTTCCAAGCTCTTCGAGAGACAGCTCCTTCAGCTTTTGGAGGCCCGTTTGAAGCATCTCAAAAATGATGCATGGCAGCTCGATGAAAGTGGGCCTGGGCAGTACAATAGGGGTGACCATAGCAAGAGGGGCCCCAGCCTCAGCCAAGGCCTCAGGCTCCCCAGATTTAGGAGCAACCTCAGGCTGCTCTGGTACCTCTGCAACGGCTCTCTAGCTCTGATTCCATGTCATGACCGCATTGGGCTCGACCCTTTCAGGCTCATATGCCATAGCTTCACCCTCTACAAGCTCCACAGCCTCAGCCGAGGCAAGGTTGACCTCCTCGCCTGAAGCTACTACCTTAGTCTCAGGCTGCACCATGGTAGCCTCCTCTCCCGAGACAATAGTCCCTCCCTGTGTCCCCTCTTCTCGAACCACCATCTCCACCTTGGTAGGTTAAACACTTTCTCCCTCTCCTTCTTCCCCCTTGTCTTCGACAGCGACCACTTCAGCTACAGGCTCTCCCACGGGGCCTGCCTCCTCTACAGTTACGGGTGTCGCCTCTAAGCCCTCCAAGCCTGATCCCTGAGGGTGTTTTCTTCCTCTGGTTCCCTGCATCTACATCACCCAAGGGAGCAACTTCCTGCTGCTCAGGTGGTCCCACTTCAGGCCCTAAGGCTCCAGCCTCTTCTATGACTAAACGCACTATCGAGGTTTCCCTTTCCTCGATAGGCATAGCAACCTCCAGAACTCCTGAGTCCCTCTTCGCCTCTGCCCCCTCATCAAGGCTAGCATCCTCAACCCCGTTCACCTCCATCAGGACTAGGCCCTTGTCACACCCCAAGAATTTACAATACTGATATTCCTGAGATGTGACAGTCAAAACATATATACATCTATTGATAGGACAAATTTACAGTGGCGAGGTCTTACAAAGTAAATAAAGAAAGTTTAAGCAAAACTACAATATCTTCCCAAAGTTGATCTTGACGAGGACACAAATGAAACCGCAGTCATCCTGAAAAATGTTTACCATAGTTTGATGAGTTTGGCTACTCAGTAAGTGATCATCATCATCCTAAAAATAATCATGGTTGAAAGATATCAATATTTTTCAAAATGAGATCTATTAACAGAAATGCATCAACAGTTTCACTTTCAATAAATGCATAATTTAAGTATAATCCGAGTAATTGAAATGCTTATAACACTTTTAACGGCAGACAAAATTCAAAGGATTTCACAAAATACCCTACTGGCGTCCCAAGTAGGTCACCTATATACCCCATCAGCGTCCTGATAGATCCACTTAATCCCTATCGGCATCCCAGATAGGTCCACTTAATCCCTGCAGGTCCACTTATACCTCACCGGCGTACCGGATGAGTCCACTTAATCTCTACCGGCGTCCCGGATAGGTCCACTTATACCTCACCGGCGAACCGGATGAGTCCACTTGCATACTTAAATTATTTCTAAATCTCTTTAAACATTCGAAAGTAGCAATATCATGTACTCAACATATCACTGAAACCATTAATATGAATTTCACTTAAACCATTAATAACAGTCACTCTCTATAACATTTCAAAAATAACCAATCAAATATTTTGGGCTCAAATTTAGAAAGGTAGCAGTTTGTAAAGGCATTCTAGCATAATTGCCAATTTAATATGTATAGAAAAACTCTTATAAAAATTCAAGAATACGGAATTATCACAATTTATGGAATATCAATTCACAAATAAACATTTCACAATAATACTATAATCAATTGCAAAAATGTCAATTTTTAAATAATAACGCAGTCATTTACACATGAATTTTACAATGTCTAAATATTCAAAACAGTAGAAAGAAATATCACAATTTTACTAAAAGCAGAAATATCACATTTATTTCTAACAATAGGCAAGAAAAATAAATAAATTTATTTTTCTAATTTACAGCATTCAAAATTTCTAACATAGATAAAATATCACAATTTTTATTAAAAAAATTATTTTTCAAGATAATGAGGTCATGTGTGCATAAAATTTATCGCGCCTAAAATTCATGATAATAAGCAGAAATAATTATTTCATTTTATTTTTAAAAAGAATGGATTATTTTTCGAGACAATGAGGTCACTTACACATAAAACTGATAAAATAAAGATCCTAGACGGAAATATCACTATTTATTAAAAATAGACTATTTTTCAGAAAGACGATGTCACTTACCCACAATTATTTGAGAGGGAGCTTCCGATAAAAAAATTCGGTTCGAGAGAGAAGTTCACTGTGTTTCGACCAGAGAGAGAGATCTCAAAATTTTGTTTTAGGGTGGGAGTGCTCACATCCCCTATTTAAATTCTTATAACGTATTATTATATTGTTTTATTACGCTCTACCTCATACCTGAGGTGTCGCGTTAAAAGCAGACTTTTATCGTACGAAAACCACGTCCGCTAAAGGACGCTGCCAGCTGCAAGCAGCAGGAGGCAAAAGCAGGCAAAGGAAAAAAGTAAAGGCAAAGCAAAAGTTAATCCAAAGCAAAAGTTTTGAAAATAGTGATGGTCCTCAAGGACCATCATATTCAAACAGAACATCACCTATTTATAAGCATATTTTCTCTTTTTTTTTTTTTTTTTTTTTTTTTTTTTTTGAAATTTTAGGATTGTTACAGCCCTCCCCTTCAGCCATGGACGTCACTTCCCAGTTCGAAGCAAGCTCGATTGGGGCAGTAGGATCTGAGGCACCGGCTCGAGTTTCTAAAGGGCCAAGGGAAATTTCAAGTGAAGTAGAAGGAAAATCCTCAAGAGCAGAGGGCGATGCAGAAATAGCATGAGACATACAACCCTCTGACTTGTCGACCACTGGGATTTTACGCCCTTTGTGTTTCGAAGCCTTGGCTGCCTTCTTAGCCAGAGCGCGAGAACCAGCTGGGGTAACCTTCTTCCTCTTCTTTCCTTTCGCCTGCTCAAGTGCAGCAGTCTTTGAGGTGCCTGATTTGGATGAACTGGTGGCTAGCTTGCTATGAGAGCTGCTCCCTATCAACTCATTCAAATCCTGGACCGGACGACCTTCGTACCTCGGGACCTTGCGACCTTCCTCTATTTGAAAATGTCAGAGAGGTTGTTAAAAATGCTATTTGTCTTCTTCTCCATATTAAGGAACCGCGGCAAAGACTTGTCTACAATAGTCTGACGAGGCCACCCGATCGTGCACCAGTCATGGGGGAAGCTTAGGGTAAAGATTTCGCCTAGGGGAGGGGTCATTGCCATTTTCTGTTGCCTTGTATCTTGGCTCCATCAGCCACTCTCCCCTTTCCAAGGGTGGTCCACGTCCTAATACCCCTTGTTCGTGATTCTCCACCAGAGCTCGTGGGCCTCGGTTGCCTGTGTCGTCCTGCCAAAATGGGGCAACACATACTTATTGACCTTAGTGGCCTCCAAGCATGTGGCCGAAGTAGTACGAATGTACCTCGGGAGCCAAGTCTCCCAGAGGGTTCCCAGTTGTTCTTTCTTCCAGCAAGCAGCCCTGCTATGTCGTTTCTCAAAGAATACTGAGAACGGACAGCCTTGATCTAGCCCATGTTGTCGGGCACACCGATGAGGAAAGTATCCCTCAAGCTTCGCGTTATGGACAGTGCGATAGGCAAGAACTACGCCTCTGACGCTCAGCATAAACATCAGTTCCTTTGAATTGGTGAAGTCACCATCTAGGTGGTGGCCCAGCTCGTCAACAAACGCATGCTCTGTGAGGCCTCCAACTGGGATTACCACCCGGGTCATGTGGAGGTGATCGTTGTAGAACAAGATCCACACATGGCCTGGGGTCTGGAAAATTGCCTTCTGCCCGGCAATCTTCAGCAAAGGACACACGATTTCCTCCAACTCTCTGATTCTGAGATATGTGTCTGGAAAATAAGCCCCAAGCCAGCCATACACGTAATGGACTGCGAAAGGGATCTTGAAATCTCCTGGGAAGGCCTCACCATCTACTATGTAATTCCCTCCTTCATCCCCTTGATATTGTCTTCCCCTGGAAATGGCTCCCAGGCCGTGATAAATATTGCACAGAACAGGTTGTGCGAGTGCGTACTCCTTCCCCTGTCCCATGTCGTAGGCCACATAGAATGTGCCAGGACGAATGACGTATGGAAAATTTACATGCGAGTACCAAGTAAGCTGCCCGAAAGATATGCTCATTCTCCTTTCACAGCTCGAAAACTGGTGGGGTTTCCTTCTTCCCTTTTCTCGTTGATGGACCAGCTTCATCTGTATAGTTACCCTAGAAGAATGTTATCCACTTGAAGAAGGTGACTCACCCACTTTTGGGCTCATCATAAAGTTGTTGGTAGATCCCGAACAATTCCTGAAGCTCAGCCGGTGGGGCTTCTTTGCCTGCCTTTTCCCCTCCAAAAAAAACTAAGTTCGAGGGAATAAACTCGTCATACATAACACCAAGGAGGGGCAGCCCACCAACAAAGTGCAGGTCCATCAGCAATATCCCTACCTCCCCATGACCAAGCAGCCATGTGTTGCTAACATGGCTCCAAGTTTCTAACAACAATTTGACCGTATTTGAGCCACGGTAATAGTAGCCCGCCATGCACTGGAGGGCGGTCGGCAAGGAAGCCCGTCTCAAAGTATTTCTAAAACACCTCAGCACTTTCATGGTCCATGAGGAGTACCCCTTCAAGTACTGGTGCTCTCCTTATACTCGCAAGCCAGCTAATGACCATTTCATGCCAGGGGTTTGTACCATCTGCTTGCCTAGAGTCGATAAGTTCCCATTGGAGGCTATGTTTCGGTGCAGGCAATGCAGGAGGCCTACCCCTTCCTCTACACTTACATTACCGTCATTATCTTCCCTCTTCACCAGCCGGACAGGGTCACTAATAAAGGTGACGCTCAAGGGCCACCTCGGTTCACATAAGCTGTCGGTGAGCTAGATTGGCTCACCTCTCACCAAGCTGTCACTGGTGAATTCATAGGTACCAAGCTCCCCTGCTTGCAGGAGGTTCTTCACGTCTGGAATGACACCTGAAGACTAGGCCATTAAATCAAAAGGTCCACTGCCAAAGGATGTTAAGCAAGCCACGAAGAACTACGCTCACAAAGGTGTATCGCCGACTGGTCACTTAGGGCGTAGTGACGGCAAGCTATTGCCGTCTAGCAGCAAGGGGCAGGACTGTCGCTGTCTGCCCACTATGATGCTATCGTCGTCTCACTGCCAAGGGGCTATCGCTGTCTGCCGAAGTAAAGCACTTAATGCTACATGCGCTTCAGCTCTTCGCACACATCGCACGTGCGACGTACCACGTCCCTAGAGATCTAGGCACGCCGCCTGACAATCGTGACGTCGCCCGACGCCGTGCTTGCGGAAGGCGACCGTTCGCCATCTCACAACCCTTTGTCTCCTGATCGTTTTAGGCCTGTGATGCCTCAAGTTCTCGCCGGTGCTTCCTCTTCTCATTGGGAATTCACTCCTGCTCAACGGGAAACCTTTCCACTAGTAACTGAAGTTAACAGAAAACCACTGGAATCTACAAAAAGCTTCCTTATGACCACTATTGGTTTCCCTTCCCCTTGTTTTGCACTTCAGCAGTTCGTCACAAACTCACCGGAATTCCAATGTGTTTCCGGTGAGCCCACTGCTATTACTCCTCCTTCTTCGCTTCTGATAGCTAGAGGACTGTCAGACTCCCTTGACTGCTCTGCAACCTCCCTTCAGCTACGAGACTACCAAAGAAGGCACTGGAACTCTTGCAGAGAACCTTTGCAAATCTTGTTAGGGCCTCGAGGAACCATGTTCCTTTCTCAGAAAGCTTTGACACTCTTCAAAAGTATCCGCAAGCACCGTACGAAGCTCCATGACCTACTCAAGCTCATCAAAAAGCTCTTGAAAGCTTGTCTGCTGCAAACTTTGGCCACGAAACTCTCGCCGAAAGAAGCTCGGGCTCTCTTTCTCTCTCTAGAAACTCTTTAACCGTTTTACCCTTTGGTAAAATAGTAAAATGTGGTTTTCCCCCTTTTATAATCGACAGTGTCACAAACTGCCCATCACAAATTCGAAATGATGCTTCAGTCCCCAGCTTCTGACGGCAATAAGAAGGCTATTGTCCCCGAGACCCGAAAAGGCTATCGTCACACGCTTCACCCAAAGGTTATCGCCGTGCGCTTCGCCAGGGGCTATCATCATACGCCTTGACAAGGATCTATCGCTGCTCACTTCATCAAGAGGCCATCGTCGAACGCCTCGTCAGAGGACTACCCTCGTGCGCGCATCATCTAAGCCTAATGCCACATGCGCCATCCAACACTTAGTGTCATGCGCATGTTAGGGCACTCTCATCTAGACCATCGTTCTATGTCCTCAGGAACTTCATTTTCTGCACCACAGTCTCACTCCTCAGGGAGTTCAATTTTCGGTGACAGCTCTGTTCCCCATGGAGTCACATTCCCTCACCACACAACAGTATGTGCTAGGTGACCTTAAACTGCACAGCAACAGTCCATGCTGCATGACCTTAAACTGCATAGCAATGATCCGTGATGCATGACCTTAAACTACACAGCCACGGTCTGTACTGCACGACCTTAAATTGCACAGCAACGGTCTGTGTTGCATGACCTTAAACTGCACAGCAACGGTCCGCGTTGTATGGCCTTAAACTGCACAGCTACAGTCTGTGTTGTACGACCTTAAACTGCACAGCCACAGTCCATGCTGCCTGACCTTAAACTACACAGCCACAGTCCGTGCTTCATGACCTTAAACTGCATAGCCACGGTCTGTGCTGCATGACCTTAATCTGCATAGCCAAGGTTCATGCTGCATGACCTTAAACTGCACAGCCACAGTTTGTGCTGCATGACCTTAAACTGCACAGTCATGGTCAAGATGTAAGACCCTAAACTATATGGTCCAAACTATAGAACCTTAAACTGTAGCGGAGGTCTAGTTGCATGACCTTAGACTGCACAGCCCCCGTAGCATGACTCACAACTGTACGACCATGGTTCAGCTGTATGACCTTAAACCATAGTGCACATCCTAGACGCATGACGTTAAAAGGCTTAGTGCCATGGTCCAAACTACATGACCTTAAACTGTAGCGGAGGCCTAGTTGCACGACCTTAAACTCCATGGTCCTAGTCGCATGACTTTAAACTGCATAGCCACGGTTCGAGTTACAAAACCTTAAAACTATAACGCACGACACAACAAATAGTCCATACGCATAACTTTGACTGTGAGATGAACCACCTCTTCACTAGGTGTATTTCATCAACATCTCCAGTGGAGTTAGATGTATGCAAGGGTTGTGCCTACCCCTTCAATCCTCAATGGGTCTATTTCGCACCAACATCCCAGTGAGAGTCACATCATACTACGACCCACTATCCTCAGGGAGTTAGGGTCATTCTCATCTTTTACGCCTACGCTCCGGCCCATCATCCCCAGTGGAGTTACATGCATACCATTACTCATTATCCCCCTGGACTCACATTGGCTCTCATAATCCTCAGTGAAGTCTGCTTCCGCTTGCCATTCCCCGTAGGGCCACCATATTCATCTAAAGCTCTCTGCTTGTGTATAGCCTTAACTATTTTTATCCCCAGGGAGTTAGATTGATATCCACAACCTATCCCCCATGTTGCTTTACCTACATGGCGACCCACACAACAGTCTGTGCTGCATGACCTTAAACTGCACAGCAACGGTCCGTACTACATGACCTTAAATTGCATAGCAACAGTCTGTGTTGCATGACCCTACACTACACAGCAACGGTCCGTGCTACATGACCTTAAACTACACAATCCATGCTGCATGACCTTAAACTGCATAGCAACAGTCCATGCTGCATGACCTTAAACTACACAGCAACGGTATGTGCTGCATGACCTTAAACTGCATAGCAACGATCTGTACTGCATGACCTTAAACTTCACAGCCATGATCCATGTTGCATGACCTTAAACTGCACAGCAGTGGTCTGTGCTGCATGACCTTAAACTACATAGCCATGGTCCGTACTGCATGACCTTAAACTGCACAACCATGGTCCATACTGCATGACCTTAAACTGCACAGCCATAGTGTATGACCTTAAACTACACAATCGTGGTCCAAACTACATGACCTTAAACTGTAGAGGATGTCTAGTTGCACGACCTTAAACTACAAGGTCCTAGTTGCATGGCTTTAAACTGCATAACCACGGTCCAAGCTATATGACCTTAAACCATAATGCACATCCTGGCCACACGACGTTAAACTGCTTTGTCAAGGTCCAGGATGCATGACCTTAAAGACGTCTCCACACATATGGGTACATCCCCTTTACATGCATTTTCACGCCCTCTTTCCCAAATCGAATCATTTATGTGGGCACACCACCTTCAATACCTCCCCAGTGAGTCCACATATGCACACCGCCCTTTACGTGCATTTCACACACGTCTTCCCAAACCTACCCATTTGTGTGCGCACACCACCTTCATTACCTCCCCAGTGAGTCTACATACACGCACATGCCCTTTACATGCATCTTCATGTATATCTTCCAAAATCGACCCTTTTGTGTGCATACTCCACCTTCATTACCTCCCCAGTGAGTCCACATATGCACACATGCCCTTTACGTGCATCTTCGCGCATGTCTTCCCAAACTGACCCGTTCGTGTATGCACATCACCATCCATCATTCCCCAGTGAGTCTTACTCATTCTCACAAAACTGCGAGCCATCTCCCCACCCATACTCGCTGTCAGCTAGTGGGTCACCACTCTTCACCCACCATTCTTCCTTCATAGGTAGCCTCATGCTATCTCCCCAAAGTGAGTCAAAATCATCACCATAGTCACTCCATGGCCTCTACAGATTGTCATTCATCACCACTACGATCCAGCTGTACGACCCTAAACTATAGTACATGCCCTGGACGCATGACGTTAAAAGGCTTCGCACAGGTCTCGAAGGCATGACCCTAACCACACCTTCACAAAAAAACGGGCATAGTGTATACCTCGACAAGTGAACGCCATGAGTAAAAATGATGGAGGGCATGGTCACGAAACCATGAATAAAAGAGTTCCATGAAAATAAAAACCCAGGCACGGTGAAAACCCCAAAAGGGCACTGTGAGCAAAAAACGGATAAAAAGGGTGGATGTGATGCAAGGTCATGGGTAAAAGAGCCCAAAAACAAAAGAAGTTGGTGAAAACGATCTCTACGGCACCACTTCCCCCCTGCTTAAGTGAAAACCCACAAAAGAGTGCTTGCACTGACAAAACAAGTTGACGCACTACCACAGCCTCAGCTGACACTCAATTGCCAAACAGGCATAATTCCATTGAGGTCTACCTAAAACCCTCAACTACCAACATCTAGTCACACCACAAAATGGCTCATCCGGGAGTGAGAGCCACATAAGATCTCCCACACTTCAACATCAACAAACAACAAGAGTCCTTGAGGGTGCGGACAACGATCGAAAGATCCTTCTAAGATGCTAAAGACAACACGAAAGCAAAAAACTGCTGAAGCTAGTGCCTAACCTGCTAGAGACTTCAGGGTTATTCCTCGCCATGAGATCGCCTCGCCTAAAACCTTCCTCAACCGACAAGCCCAGACCTTCTGGACCCTGCAGGATGGGACCCACGAGGTCGCCTTGCCAAAATTCCCCTAGCCAACATGTCCAGACTTTCAGGATATGTCAGAAGCCCTCGACTGGACCCTGCTAGACGGGACCTACAAAGATACCCTGAACATCAAAAGCAAATCTGGTGTAGCAGCGAATAATGTCGACCAAAGGTTCATAGCATTCGGCCTCTAGATATGTCCGATTCTGGCCAATGAGGTCCCTACAAAATCCTCAAGCCATCAGAATTGCAAATAGTTCCTCAAGCGTGAGGACTTCGATAGGATCCCTCAAAAGTTTTTTTTCTCCCCCTAAAGTCTCCACGGATGGACTCGTACATTACGTCCAAACGTCCAAGCATCCTAATCACGGAATTGTGTGGATCGCCTCAGCGTTCGCATAGTCCTTGGCTAACCCGAGAGAAATTTCCCAAATAATTTCACTTCTTGATTCTCTCGAAGCACAACATTCGGCAGGGCATGCTGTCGGAAGATATTTTTCATCATCATGGGGCCTCCACTCAATAAAAGCCTAGCAAATAGTGGAAATTCTGATAGTCTCAAAATTGCCCCAAAACCGGTCAAGATCTTCATGAGGACTCTCAAAAGTCTCTTGCCAAGTTTCGTTGCATTCTGACATGTCTAAGGTAGTGCAGACTGAGAAATAGTTCTGGTAAAATCAGCCTCTAGCACCCTAAATTGGACCACTATAACTAGAGCTACATTTTCAGTATCTCAAATTATTGTGGGACCATCTCCATTGGATTTGATATGGTTGAAAACCCCCAAGGGTCAAATTTAAGGTTAAACGGACACTCCAAGAGTTATATGCAAAAGAGCGAAACAGGAGGAGCCGCACGCTATTCCCATGCAACCACCCTGTAACTCCACACCATTAAAGGGACAGTCAAGAACAGTAACTTTCAATGCTCATTTCTTGCCCATCCCAAGTTGAATCGTGCTTAAATTTGCTGAGCATGTTCGTCTCGTCAAGACGAGCGTTTCGATATGCGGTCCACCCCGCGACAACGCCTGAGCGCAAAGAAAAGCTAGAGAGAAATTGTTGATCTGTGAAGAAAGTGTAGAAAATTCAGTAACATCGTGCCCCTCTGGAGTGGCGGCCAAATAACACGCTCGCAAGCCCGATCGATGTAAAACCAATTCCATCGCATGCGTAAGGTCTCGAGGTATCTCTGACCCGAACCCCGTACATGATGAAAGGTCGGATTCTGCACACGAACCCGATGAAATGACTACAAATTTCGTCACCGGAATTCCATATTGTGGCCAAAATTCCAAAGTTGCAAAATCTTCGTCCGAGTATAGAATTGAGTTGTGTTTGTTACCCCGCGATCGTTATGGCATGGTCAGTGTGATCCAGTAAAGAAATCACAGAAAAACATCAAGAAATGAGCACACAATCGATCCAAAGTTTCAAGGTTCATTCAAATTTCAAGTCACATGATCGTGCCCTAAACACACGATCCATGTCTCGAAGTTTGTAGCAAATCGATCGTCATGCCAAGCCCTACAAGAAAACAATCATCTTTCGATCAACCAGACATCAGAACAACCCCTAATCATCCATGAAAAATCATGCACGTTCTAGGGCAACACATGGACTGTTTTGAAATTCCACAAATTGTCAGGAAAATCTATCATTTTGCACCTTATTTCTAATTTCTTTTAATTCAAATAAATCTTAATTTCTAGCAATTAGGTTTAATTTTGATCAATCCACCCATGTTTGGGCAAATTCTATATATACCACGCACATTATTGTACACAGAAGTACTCAACCCTTTGCAAAAGAGAGTTTTTACTGAATAAAGTTTCTCTTTCTTCTCATTATTGGGTCACGTTTAGAGAGAGTAAGGTGAGAAAAAATTTTGGATCGGTACCCTTAGGCTCAAGGTAAATCTTCTCTCTCTTCCTTTTTCTTTTCTTCTTCTCTCTCTTCCTCTCTTTCTTCTTCCTCTTCTTCGTCTGAGCTCCTCTCAGAGGACATGCACGGTAGTGGCAGTGCCGTGCATGCCTCTCCTATGGTTTCATAAGTCGCGCATGGCGATACCAGCGCCACGCGCGAGTTTCTTTCTCCTTCTGTTAGCCCATATCTATCTCTCAGCGACGCTTGCAGACGGTGCTGCTCATCGTCGTCCATAGACAAATCCTCGACGTCTCGGTGACGAACACAGACAACGAAACTCATTGCCACCCGCAGGGGGCTCCCCCTGTTGCGCGCCTATCGCAGACGGCGATGCCTATCGTCGTCCGCGAGAGGTATCGGCAACACCTATTGCCATCCGCTAGCTTCCCTCGCAGGTGCGGTGCCGATCGCCGTCCACGAGCTTCCATCGCGTGCTCAGTGCTCATCGCCAGCCACGAGCCTCCTTTCGTACATTTGGTGCTCATCGTTGTTCCCCCTGCGTCCCACGCCTATCACCGTGTGCTTCATGAGAACTATCGTCGCGCGCTTCATGAATGGCTATCGCCATGCGCTTCTTGAATGGCTATCATCGCGCGCTTCATGAGAGGCTATCACCGTCCATGCAGGGGCACCACCTTCTTGTGTTGCCAACAGTGATGCCTCACGTCGTTCGTAGTTCATTGCTCACCCTCTAGCAGTGAGCAGTAGTGTATAACGTCGTCTGAGGGCCTTGACACTACTACTCCGCGGTCGTGAGTGGCAACTCCTAACACCGTCGAGACCCTATCTCTTCGTCGTCTCATGCCTTCTTTTCACTCTTTTTTCTTCTCACTTGGCTGAGGGGTGACTCAGTCTAGCACCACTATATCACCCTCAGTTTCAAGTAGTATTGTCGTCGTGCTGGTCCTGCGTACCATGCTCGTCTTGCTACCACTCCGAGTCGGTAACTATTCAGCTAACATGCTAGTCCCGTCCCTTCATCAAGTGTTTTTCTCTTTTCGACCTTCGTTCGAACCTTCCACCTCATCCCCCTAACTTCTCGCATTCTTAGCCACACGAATGTGCATTGTCCTAAGACAAGGGTGGGTCCTTCGGCCCACTTGTCTTGCAAATTAACCATCGTAGTGTTGTGCAGAAAAACAAGGAGATTGCAGGTCAAGGGAGGTGATTCCGAACCAGCTAAAGCAGCTGGGGGCTTTCTGTCATGATCTAAGAAGGCACTCACGTGAGTCAGCCTAAGTAAGTCACGGACCCAAGTGAGGTTGGTCCCTACCTCACATCCAAATTCCTCTCTCACTAGTTGGATACCTGCCCTTATTCTTAAATAAGGTTCCCGGGAGAGCGATCTCAAGTCTTGGGTTTTTAGAACCCGAGACATTGTCACCCAATCACCTAGATACGAGGAGGCAAGATCGAGGCACCTAACCAGGTGGGTGACCCTGCCGTGTCAGGCAGAAGGGAAAAGAGAGCAAAGGGAAGAGTCAACACAATGGGTGACCATGTCGTGCCAAACATAAGGGAGAGAAAAGAGAGCAGAGAGAGAAACATGGCCGGCTGCTTGTGCTACCGTCCAGGAGAGTGAAGAGAGATAAAGAGCAAGAAGAAGAAAGAGAAAGGAAATAAGAGAGGAGAAAAAGGAAAGAAGAGAGGAAAAAAAGGAAAGAAGAAGAGAGAGAAAGGAAAGAAGAGAGGAGAGAGAAAGTTACCTTGATGGCTAAGGGAGCCCACCTAAAATATTCTCTCTCCTCTCTCTCTCTCTTCCATTACATGAGAGCATCACGTGCTTATATAGAAATTGAATCCAAACATCGGTGGATGCCCAATTCTAAACCTAATTGCTGAAAATTAGCATTTAATTGAATTAAATATAAAAAAAAATTGAGGCAAAATGATGATTTTGCTCCTCTCCCACAAATCTTGAAATTCCAATTCAGTCCCTATCATGGCCATGTCACCCTTGTGATCTTTCGAGGTCCACTCGAGGTCTCTCCGATCTCTATCTAACCAAAAGATTATTGCTTTCTTGATCTGTTGGGGGAGACGGTCATTTTGATACCCATTAAGCCATGGATCGGGTTTTTGGGCCACGATCATGAGGTATGAAAATTATGAGAAACGTATAAAGATCACACCCTTTTCTCGTTGTTTTTCCATGATTTCTTCATTGTATTTTGACGTGTATGTTTTCATGACCATTGGCAATGACATTGGCTCGATTTGGTGCCTGAACGACTATTTTTCACATTAGGTCTTTTGGCCAGAATTTGGTTTCTCGTGGCCGAAAATTATAGTGACTTCGTCACCTTTTTACAGTAAATCCAACCATCCATCATGAGCGATGTTCATCTTGGTTCAAGCTCTGATGATGTGGTCGTAACGAATCTAATTTGAGGATAATCTGATATGCGAGCATTGTGATGTGGTCGTTCGATCGACGATACCTCTTGCTGTAAAATTCTACAATCATGCTTTTGATCATGATCTTCTCTCTAGTTTTTCTCCCGATCCGGTCCACGACATGGGACGTCCCATATATCAAAACGTTCGGGCCAACGAGACCAATATGCTCCCAAAATTTGGGCTTGATCTGACTTGGGACGAGAGAGAACTTCCAAAATTCAGCCCAAAATCACAAAACTCAGTTTCTATTAATGGAAATTGGCTCACTGAGGGTACAAGGTAATTTGGCCATAACTTGGTCCAGAAAAGTCCGATCAAGCCAAAACTTAGTCCCTGAGGATTTTTTAATATTTTGGATCCAATGATAGTGGTTCCACAGTCTTTTGATACTCCAGTGATAGGATTGTAGTTATAAGGTCAATTTCCAGCATGCGGGAGCTCGATTTTCCAAAACTATTTCTGCATCTGCACTGCCTTAAACTTGTTGGATCGTGATGAAACGTGGCAGGTGTTCTTAGGAGACCCTTAGGCACGATCTTGAACCTTCTTTAGCCATTTTGAAACTTTTAGAAATTTCATTTCTGGATCTGAGCTTATTGTCCTACAGCTCATGTAGTCCACAGGCTTTTTGGTACCGGTGGACCTAGGTCACAAATTGTTCTCTCCTTATTCATACTAAGGATACAAGCGTTGAAAAATACCCTCAAACAGTGTCCCCAGTGGAGTCACCAGTTTGTCAGACTGGATCTTGAAGGGTCGGGACGAGAACCCTCTCTTGGACAGCCAAGGGGTCATTCGCGCGGGGAGATAAGGGCATGTACCGATGAGGGGTATGTGTGTACGCACGGGACTCCTTTGTTCGAATAGGCACCAACAATGAGGGAGATTTTTTTTTTACAGCGGGAGCACTTTAGGGCGCTAACCTCGTCGCTTAGAGTTCAGGGGACACGTCCGAACGGTCGGCCCTCTTAGAACAGTTACGAAGCCCTCCGGCTGTGCACCAACGCTGTTTGGAGGAAGACTCTCTTCAAGCTCGCAACCTCTCTACTCTCTCCCTCTCTCTCTCTCTCTCTCTCTCTCTCTCTCTTTCTCTCTCTTACTTCGGACCGATATGGGATCCAAGTATTTGTCCTTATGATTAAGGCATCGAGGGAGGTGTGGTTAGGTGCCTCGATCTCGCCCTCCAAATCCCTGGAGGATCGGGCGGTGTACATCTCGAGTTTCGGGGGATACCCATGGTGTTTATGAGATCGCTCTCTCAGGAACCTCGTTCAAAAATGGGGGTAGGTGTTACTAACCGGTGAGAGAGAAATTTTAAAGGTAGGTTCGAGACTTACTCGGGCTGACTCTCATGGGCGCCCTCTTAGATCATGAAGAAAGCCCCCTAGTAATGAAACTGGTTCAGAATTAGCTCCCTTGGCTCGTATTCTTCTTATTTTCTGCTTTCCTGCAATCGCACACATATATGGCAAAGGTTATGGGATAGGTGGGTTAGGCCTCACCCTTTTCCTGTTTGATGAACATACGCAAGCATGTGTATTCAAAAATAAGAAAGAAAGATGGGGGGAGAGAAGAATTCGACCAAGCGAGAAGATCAGAGTAGTGACTAGGCTGGTAGATAATTGGCGTAACGTGGTAGTGAAACGGGCTCGGTAACTGAGATCGACTCACGAGATAGCTACTAGACGTTATTGTCAATATTGACTAGCTAAGCACAATAGTCAGTTTGTTGTGGCAGTAAAGCGGGCTAAGCAAACCTGGTGCAAACAACATTACAGCTAGACAACAAGACTTCCATGAGATGCTAACCTCAACCCCACTTGGTCAAACGAAAGAGTAGCAGAGGAATGGTTAAAGAAAAGAAGGAAATAGACGGAATGAGAGAGAAGAAGGAAGAGAAGAGGGAGAAGAAGGAAGAGGAGATGCAGTCGGCGCTAGGCATTACCGATTGTTTCAGGAGATGGGAAAGAGAGGAAGCAGTCGGTGCTAGGCTTCGTCGATTGTGTCAGATGAGAAGAGAGGAAGAGAACCAACTGGCGCTAAGTCTCTCCAACTGACAGAAGAAGAGAGGGAAAACCAGCCAATACTAGGTCTCGCTGACTAATAGAAGAAGAGAGAGAAGACCAACCGACGCTAGGCCTCATCGACTGATAGAAGAAGAGAAAGAGAGAAGACCAACCGTCGCTAGGTCTCGCCAGTTGACAGAAGAAGATAAAGAAGACCAACTGGCGCTAGGTCTCACCAGTTGACAGAAGAAGATAGAGACGAGATGAGAAGATGAGAGAGAAAAAGAGATGGGAAGAGAAGAGAGAAAAGAGAGAGAAGAGAAAAAAAGAGAGAGGAGAGAGAGAGAGAGAGAGGAGAAAAAAGAAAAAAAAGAGAAGTAAGAGAGAAGAGAGAGAGAAGAGAGAAAGAGAGAGAAGAGAGAGGGGAGAAAGTTGCATGTCTGAAGGATTCAATAAAATTTCCATTCTCTCTGTCTCTCCAAGACGTACTCACAGGCTCAAGAAAGAATGGAAATTTTATTGAATCCTCAAATAATGAATCTAGCGTTTTTTATAATGAGGCAGTGCTTGTTTATATAGAATTGTGCACAAACATGAGTGGATTGATCAAAATTAGACCTAATTGCTGAAAATTAAGATTTAATTGAATTAAAAAAACTTCTAAAAAAAGGTGCAAAAGGTTTGTTTTGGCCCTTCCTAACAATGTGTGAAATTTCAAAACAGTCCCTGCTACTGCCCAAGATCTTGTGTGATCTTCCATGGCTGACCCGATGGTGTTTTGATGCCCGTTTGATCGAAAGATTATTGTTTTCTTGTAGGGCTCGACATGGTGATCGATTTGATACCAATTTCGAGCCATGGAACGTGTTTCAAACCACGATCACAAGACTTGAAATTTGCTTGAATCTTGAAAAGTTTGGATCGATGATGCGCTCATTCGTTGATGTTTTTCTATGATTTTTTCATTGTATCACACTAAGCATGCCATCATGATTACGTGGCAAAAAACGGGACACGATTTGGAGCCCGAAAGAAGATTTCACAACTTTTGAGCTTTGGCCGGAATTTGGAATCCAGTAGCCAAAATTTCAGTTACTTTGTCAGCTTCGTGCATGAAATCTGACCATCCATCATGAATGGGGTTCAGATGAATCATAGTCCTAGACCTTACACACAATGGAATTAGTTTCTCGTTGATTCGTTGCGCGAGCGTCGTGATTTGGTCCATCGAACAAGGTGTGTCGCTGCTGAATTTTCTGCAACTTCTTCACGGATTGGCAACTTCTCTCTAGTTTTTCTCCCTACTCGAACATCGTCACGGGGCGTACCACATGTCGAATTGTTTGTCTTGATGATACGAATAAGCTCACCAAATTTAGGAGCGATCAGACATGGAACGAGTGAGTTACGGGCCCTGAAAGTGACTTCTTGTGACTGTAAAAACAGCCACCTTCAATGGTGTTTTGGTGCAGTGAGGCCACACAGGAATAGTGTGCGGCCTTTTCTGTTTCAATGTTTGGCTCATATCTTTGTCCTGAAGTATTCGATTAAGCCGAAACTTGGCCCATTGGGGTTTTCTACCATGCCGGATTCAATGAGACATCGAAAATGTGATTCCAGTTGTAGGGTCTGTTTCAGGATGTTAGAGACTGATTTTGCTGAAATTATTTCTTTGTGTTCACCACATGCATGATAATGATGAAACTTGGCAGGTGGTCTTTTGAAGTACTGATAAAGATCTTGACCAGTTTTGGGGCCATTCTGAGACTGTCAGAAATTTTCACTGTTTTGTAGGCTTTATTGACCTGCTTCCTACCGGGGACCAAGGTGCTAAAAAATACATTCAAACAGCTTGCCCCGCTGATTGTTGTGCTTTAAGAGAAGCGAGAAGGACAATCATTCAAAAAGTTTCCTTCGACTTTTATTTTTTTCCTTCCTAGCTACAGGACCACGTGAACGCTAAAGATATTCACGTGATGGTGTAACTAGGCTGCTCAGATGTAGGGATGCATTTTTCGTGGGTCCATCCGTGGAGACTTTTTTGAGGGATCTTTTCGAAGTCATCACCCTCATGTGGATTGTTTATGATTCTGAATCTGAGCATTTTGTATGAACCTCGTCAGTCAGAATCGGGCCCATCTGGCAATTGAGTACCATGGCGAAGGGCATTGTTCCCATTTGGTCTAGGTTCGTTGGTTTGCTTTGGTAGGCGTTGTTTGCTGCTACGCCAGGTTTCTTTTTGACGTTCAAAGTACCACTTTGTGTCTCGACTACCTGGTCCAGTCGGGGGTAAATTTAGATGGTCTCGAAGGTCTGGGCCTGTTGGCTAGGCTAGCTGAAGTCTCTGGCAGGTTATCCCCTTACTTTGTCAGTTTCTTGCCTTTGTAATGTTTGTTTCTTAGAGCGTAATTGTGACCTCGTGAGAATAATGTTCTTCCTTATGAGACTTGTCTTGTCGTCTTAGCTAGTCTTTTGTCTTTTAAGTCCTTTTGCAACTGGACTCAGACTGTCGGAATCTTTTCCTTGAAGCTCATGTTTTTGGGTTCTTGGATTTTTATGTCACTAGGGATTTTCTTCTTTTGAGTGAGGATTGAAGCCACCTGCTGAGGTGAGTGTTGCATCAACCTGTTTATTAATCCAAGCGTCCTTTGCGGATTTTCGCTTGGCCTTGGGAGGCGATGTCGTAGAGACAATTTTCACCAACTTCTTTTTATGGGTACCCATGACCTTCTGGTCATTTCCACCCTTTTTTTTTCTTGCTCACGATGCCCTTTCGGGTTTTCACCATGCCTAGTTTTTTTATTCACGGAACTCTTTTACTCATGGTTTCGTGACCATGCCCGTCCATCATTTTTACTCATAGTGTTCCCTTGTTCAGTTATACACTATGCCCGTTATTCATTTCTCTTTTTCTTTGTGAAGGCGTGTTTAAGGTCACGCCTCCGAGGATCGTAGTCTAGGAAGGCCATGGAGTGAGTATGGTGGTGGTTTGGCTCACTTGGGGAGATGGTTCGAGGCTACCCATGAGAGATGGACGATGTATGAAATGTGAGTGCATGATGGTGACACACTAACCTACAACGAGTATGGATGGTGGAATGGTTCACCGTTTTGTGCGCATGGGTGAGACTCACTGGGGAATGATGTATGGTGATGAAATGAATGAACTTCCAGGGGAGGTAATGAAGGTGGTGCATGCACACTAACTAGTAGGTTAGGGAAGGCGTGCATGAAAGTGCACGAAAAGGCGTGTGCACATATGTGGTGGTGAGTTTATGGTCATGCCTCCGGGACCTGCGCAAAGCAGTTTATCATCATGCAGTTAGGACGTGCACTATGGTTTTAAGGTCATACAGAATGCAGTTTAAAGTCGTACAACTAGAACCATGCAGATTAAGGTTGTGCAACTAGACCTCCGCTACAGTTTAAGGTCATAAAGTTCGAACCATGGTGCTAAGCCTTTTATCGTCATGCAGCTAAGACGTGTATTATGATTTAAGGTCATACAGCTGGACCATAGTTATGCAGTTTAAACTCATACAACTAGGACCGTGCAATTTATGGTCGGGCAACTAGACCTCTGTTACAGCTTAAGGTCATATAGTTCAGACCATAGTGCTGAGCCTTTTACCATCATGTAGCTGGGACATGTACTATGGTTTAAGGTCATACAGCTGGATCATGGTTATGCAATTTAAAGTCATATAACTAGGACCATGCAATTTAAGGTCGTGCAACTAGACCTCCGCTACAGTTTAAGGTCATATAGTTCGGACCATGGTGTTGAGCAGTTTAGGTTCATGCAGTATGGACTGAGCAGTTTAGGGTTGTGCAGTTTAGGGTCATGCAGTATGGACTGAGCAGTTTAGGGTTGTGCAGTTTAGGGTCATGCAGTATGGACCGAGGCTGAGCAGTTTAAGGTCAGGCAGCATAGACCAAGGCTGAGCAGTTTAGGGTCATGCAGTATGGACTGAGACTGAGCAATTTAGGTTCATGCAGTATGGACCGAGGTTGAGCAGTTTAGGGTGTGCAGTATGGATCGAGGCTGAGCAGTTTAGGGTCATGCGGTATGGACCGAGGCTGAGCAGTTTAGGGTCATGCAATATGGATTGAGGCTGAGTTGTTTAGGGTCATGCGGTATGGACCGAGGCTGAGCAGTTTAGGGTCATGCAGCATGGACCGAGGCTGAGCAGTTTAGGGTCATGTAGTATGGACCCAGGCTGAGCCATCCAAGGTCATGCGGTATGGAGGGTCATGCAGTATGGACCGAGGCTGAGCAATTTAGGGTCATGCAGTGTGGACTGAGCAGTTTAGGGTCGTACAACTAGACCATGGCTGTGCAGTTTAGGGTCATGCAGTATGGATCGAGGCTGAACAGTTTAGGGTCATGAAGTATGGACCGAGGCTCAGTAGTTTAGGGTCATGCAGTATGGACCGCGACTGAGAAGTTTCGGGTCATGCAGTATGGACCTAGGTTGACACGTTTCATGTAGTATGGACCGAGGCTGAGCAGTTTAGGGTCATGTAGTATGGACTGAGGCTAAGCATTTCAAGGTCATGCAGTATGGACCGAGGCTAAGCAGTATAGGATCATGTAGTATGGAACGAAGCTGAGCAGTTTAGGGCCATGCAGTATGGACCGTAGTGTGGGTCGCCATGTATGTGAGGCTCCATGGGGAACAAGTCTATGGATGGCAATCCGACTCCTTGAGGATAAAATGGTGAAGCTCATACACAAGCAGAGGGCTTAGATGGAAATAGCGACCTGATGAAGGATGACCAATAGAGGCGAATTTCACTAGGGTTAAAGGGGGTAAGCGCACTCTCTGGGTGAAAGATGAGACTATATTATAGGTAACTCGACTCCCCGGGGGTAAGGTAGCTTGGTGTGAAGCTGACCCACTCGGTATTGAGGAAGTAAGAATGACCCTAACTTCACTGGGGATGACGGGCCACGGTATGGGTGTGACTTCTAATAGGGGACGAGGGACAGCTCCTGACTCCATCGGGGATGTCACAGTTTAGGTGCAACGGCCTGAGTGCAAGTCCACTAGGGATGACACATCCTAGCTTGGGTACAGCTCCACTAGGGATAGTGGTAGGGCATACACTCCTTGAAATATGGTCAGTGCCATGTGTAGCGATCATGGTTTCTTGTGAATGTACAACCGTCATTGAGTTCTCAAACACTCAACCGGTGCTGGGTTGTTTGAAACTCAACTAGCGTAAGATGCAACATTGTTTGAACATGACCGGCACCAAGTCAACAGGCGCTAAGGCGGTTCGAAACTCACCCAACGCCGGTCAACCGGCACTAAGGTTGTTTTGAAATTCACCGGGTGTTGCGTCAACTGGTGCTGGGGATAGATCGATGAGGGTTACCTTGGGCCTTGTGTTGAAGCCCGACCCGGCTCATTATCGCTTGGCTACCCTTGGATGCAACTGGAATTTCGAATTTGTGAAGGTCTTTTGAGGGCAGTGTAATCTATAAAGGGGGGTAAAACCCCATTTTCCCCTTATTTTTCTCCAAGGGTAAAAAATACTTAAACGCAAATTTTCTTTAATTGTGAGGAGCGAGTGCTCAGTTGAAGTTTCCAGCGAGCAGTGGGACTTCGGCAACAATCTCTGTAGAGAAGGTTTTCGACAGGCAGCAAAATTCCGGCAAAGGTTTTGTAAAGAAGACCTTCAGCGTGCAGACTTTGCCCAGAATTTGGCGAAGTTGCAAAGAGAGTAGCAGGGAAAGGAGAGTCCTCCGGGAAGTTTTCTGCGAAGGGGTAGGATTTCCAGCTGAAGTTTTCCTTTATGGTAGAAAAGGCGGGAAACACACTAGTGAGTATTTTCGGGCTTTTTCAGAAATTTTTAAGGGGTTTCCCGGTGGTTGTGGTAGTTTTTCGACACTGTTCGTGGTGTTGCAGAAGTTTTCGAGAACTTTCAAGAGGCTTAACGGGGTTATCTCCACTTTTCGACACTGTTAGTGGTGTCGCAGAGGTTTCTTGGCGAGGTTCTGGTGAAGTCCAGGCCAAAACGATAGGCGGGAAAGTTTTTCAATGAGTTTTCGGTCGTGTGGGAGCAATTCTAGCGAAAGATGAACGGTTGCAGGAGGTGGGCTGTACGGCTGCATGAGGTGAAACTTCGTGGGGAAGGCGTATGGCTGCTGAAGATGAACCATCATCCTTGGAAAGTGTACGGTTATCAATCGCTCATGTGTGAGGCGACGCCGAAGGACATGGCGATGGTTGTCAATCGGCGTAACTGAATTCGAGGTGTCACAGCTAGGATTCGTGGCACGTGTGAGGGATTTGCTCTCAGCCAGCACTGACCTTTGAAAGACTCAATCGGCATTGGAGTGTTGGCAATCTGAACCGGCACTGAGTGCTGAAAGACTCAATCGGCACTAATTGTTGGCGCTCAACCGGCGTTGGGCATTGAGAAGCTCGACCAGCGCTAAGTGTTCGACAAACTCACCCGACGCTAATCATTAACCCGCAACCGGCGTTGGGCATTGAGGAGCTCACCTGACGCTAAGTGTTTGAGAGGCACAGCCGGTGCTGAGTGTTGGACAAACTCAACCATCGCTATTCCAATGCCTTAGCAACTTTTTAGGAGTGAACTATTAAGTCCTTTGTAATGGCTGGTTTCTCTTACCAAATCCTCAATGTGAAGAGGCTCCCAAACGAAGGGGAAATCGGCGCTCGTGATTTTAAGGGTGAAGGTTTATCAAGGGGCAAACCCATTTGGCTGACCCAGCCAGTGTACGAGCCAAAGTGGCCTCTTAGCGTCACTTTCATTACTGACCCCGTATGCTTTGATGTGTGGGAGGGCAATGATGGCAATGTCTGTATTAAAGAAGGGATGGCACTTTTTCACTGTATGCATCAGAACATAGCTTCAGAGGAGAACTTGCCTACCTTAGGGAAGCGAATGGTAGATGTTAAAGGACTAATAAGGTGGTCAGCAAAAGGCCTCCAGATTCAATGAGAGCACCAATATCTAAAGGGATATGCTTCCTAGACTGCCAAGGTATTGGCTTCGTATGGAAGCACTCTTGAGCGTGCTTCGCTATTAGCAGTGGTCTAGTGTTTAAGCAACTACTACGGCCGTTGCTCCAATATAGTAAAAGTATTACTGGAGACGTGGAGCCATGTAAGCAATACTTGGCTTCCTGATCATGGTGAAGCAGGAATCTCTTTACTCGACCTTCACTTCATTAGAGGTCTCCCAATGATCGGGGCTACGTATGATGTGTTTGTGCCCTCAAACTCAGTCATCTTTTGTGGTGTTAACTTGGGGGGTGAAGAGCCGCCGGCCAGTCTTCCAAAGATCGTTGAGGCCTATCAGGGTACTTCGAAGGGGAAAGGGAAGACAATTGCAAAAGAGACGCCTCTCATAAATCAACTCAAGACTGGTATTGACAGTGTTTTCTTGACCGCTTATTGGCCTTATTCTTGTGAAAATTTTGTGTTCCCTGACTGAGGGGACAACATTCGTCAAGGGGTACTATACGTGGCATGTGACATGGCCAGAGGGCGTGAGTATGCCCTTGCTCAGCTAGTCCTATGCAACATATATCATGGCTTGGGGGCCATCTCCCGTGGAAAAGCCTATAAGGGTAAAGAGGGAGGGAACGGAATTGTAGGAGGAAAAGCTTTTCTTGGAGATTTTAAAACTTCGTTCCCTGTGCATTATGTGTATGGGTGGCTAGGGTCTTATTTCCCTTATACCTATGTCAAGCATCAGTGCTCAGGAAATAAATTGTGGCCCTGCTTGATGAAGATTGCGAACCAGAGAGCTATCTTCCATACCCCAAGGGAGGCTCGGGTCTGTTGGAAAATTATTATTTGAACATGAGGACAATTCCTTTTCCGGTCGGGAGCTTCACCGACCATGCTTTTATTGATGAATTGGGGAAGGAACTGGATGGTGCCCCAACAACGATTAAGGGACTCATGTTCATGCTGAGCACCAGATTTTACCTTATCGGACTGCTTGGTCCATGTGTCTTGAAATGACAGAGACCAGCAAATATGTGATGCCTCACTTTGGTAGGAGAGTTCGAACAACCAGGGCATACGTGAACTAGTGGAGGGTCACCAATAAGGTCTATTGGGGTAAGGATTACCCTTGGAAAGGGGTGAACAATAACTGGCGCTAGAACACCAGGCAAAGGAGGCTGGCAGATGCTCCTGCTCCCGACACGATGTTTGCCTTGGATTATCCCTCTAACTGGTGGGCTTTGGGGCTCCCACGCGAGATAGTTGCTAATGAGGCCTCACCAGAGTTTCTTGCAATGAAGATGATGACTAGAAGTGTCTTTGACAATCTTAGCTCGATCTTCGAATGGGATGAGGGGCGACAAGTCCCTGGTTATGAGAAGCGTCCACCATAGGACTTGAACGTCCTAATCGGGAGCGGTCCTCACAGCAAATTAGCTGGAGGGCCTTCTTAGGGAGGTGGATCTGAGGTGGCAGCTCCTATTCCAGGAGGGGAAAGAAAAGAAAGCGCCCGATTGCTGCAGACACCCTTGCAACGCCTTCAGCTAGAGGGCGTATTCGGAGGCAGAAGAGCGACAAGCTTCCTGTGGTGTCAGAAACATGAGGTAGGCCTTCCTCTTAGGATTTTTTAAGAATTCTCCTAGTATCACCCTTTGTGCTTTCTGAACCATCTTCTGATTCTGCTAAAATGTTTTCTTTTTCTTCAGAAACTAAGGCAGACGACTCTAACAGCTCTGAGCCTATTGACATTTCTTCTGATCGGGAGGGCACTCTGGATCTTAGGGAGACACCCTTAAGTCCAGGGTAGTTCCTAAGTCTGAGGCAGCTCGGGTGGAGACTGAAGAGGATGAAAGCCCTGAAGCAACTACTCAAGATAGGGGCTCTGCTATTGATGTGGCCTCCATGCATGAGGAGTTCAGTGCTCCGACCGAGGCAAGGGTCATGGCTCGAGGAGAAGAGACTGAAGCTGATGACGTGCCTGAGCACCAAGAGGTTGCTACTCCCATGATCCCGAGTCATAAAGATGGGCGGACTGAGCTCTTTGTGGCCAAGGTTCTAGCTATTGAAGGCGAGGGCAAAATGGAGGAAGCCATTGCCAGAGATGAGTCGGCAAAGGAAGGCCAAAGAGAAGAGGCAATTCCTGACTTTGGTGATGCTGAGGTGACAGTTCAAGAGGGTGAAGAGCAAGGGAACAGGTTCCTCTATAGCTTGTTGGGACAGTAGTAGAGGTCCCCATAAGAGAGGGTCAAGACAACGAGGTTGGCATCGAAGATCCCATGCAGATTGAGGCCGGGGCAGCCTATGAGCCTGAAGGGTAAGAAGCTCTAGGCTTTGCCCTTGTTTCAGAGGAGCCAATGGTTCACATGGCCATCTCTTCAACAAGCTCGATCCTTAAGGTCGAGGTGTCTTCCGTAGCGGTGGCCTCACTAGCACCATCACGCCCTGTTTTCAGTGGTGTTTCTAGCTCAATTGAAGGCATGTTTAGAGCAAGCCTTCAAGGCTTGAGGGAGCTGCCTTTCGACGAGCTGGGAGAAGGTTTGACTAGGCTAACGGAGTTCGTCGCAACTTCTGCATTTGGGATGACGCCAAAGGTGCTTTCCCATTTCGATGCAACTCTAAACGAGTTGAAGAACTGGCGGTTGGGAGTGCTGCATCATGAGGAAGAAACCAGAAGGGTAGCCTCCTTAGAAGTGTTGATCTTGGGCAGTCGCGAGAAGATAGATGATTGTATTGAGAAGAAAGCCTTGATAACTGGGCGCCAACAGGACCTCAAGAGGGAGGCACAAGGAAGCTTCAAGAGAATGATCGAAGTCAAGAACATAATGCGAATACTGACAGAAGAATTCACGGGCCTCGAGACAGAGATGGCTCAAAGGAAGGCCATGGAGGCCTCTTTGGTTGCAGATTTGTCAGAACTTGATCGCACAATTGAGTCGAAAATTGTAGTGATGACAGAGGTGACTCAAATAGTGGCGGAGCTGAAGGCACGTGTTCAAGGCACCGAGACTTCTCTTGAAGTGCGCAGCGCAGAGATCAATAAGATGATTGATCGTTTCTGAGCATGTCATTCCCCATTTTTTCAGTACTTGTAAAAGTTTTTGACTGATGAATAAAGCGCTTCTCTTTTTTATTGACTTTATTGCATGATTTTGCTCTCTCTCTACTTTTGTTGTGCTTCATGTGATTCTTCTGAATGCCTCTCGATACTTTCATTATCCAGAGAGACTAATACCCTTGGCCTTGGCTAGCCCCATGGTGGGCTGCCATGGCTTGGATAGCTTCGAAATAGGGAGTCATTGCTTTTTTTTCCTTTCAATGTCTGATTGGCTAAAGGCTCATAGTTCATTTTCCTCATGATTTGGTGAGTCTGGTTGCTATACAAAGTCTAATAAGGAGGGGCCTCGGCCTCTGTTGGTGGCGTGTTTACTTCAAGCTCATCAATACTTTTAGTCTCCGGCACAAACTCTTTGAGATGCTTTGAAGCGATATGCATGACCTCCAGCTGACTCTGGAGGCTGTGAACTTTCGTTCTTAAGTTTGCTAGGGGATCTTGCCCCTGAGGGGAAGAAAGTCGTTCTTTATTAAACTGCTTTCCTCTTGAGAGGTCGGGGAAAAGTAAAACTTTTAGCTTGTCACCAGTTTGAGGAGCATCCTCTATACTTATAGCAACCGGATTTTGAATACTCTTTCGTGGCAGTTGTCGCACTGCTTCAGCTTTCAAGACTACAATGGGGATATGCAAGACTTTCTGATGATCCGGTTTATAGGTGATCCTTGGAGCTGGGAATACTACCCTCATGGCTTGCTGGATCTCATATATGACTTCTAGTTCATTTTTTGGCCAAGGTGGCTCAGAACTAGGGGCAGAAGGTGAAGACTCTTTTTCAAACGAAGAGGGAGCTTCTTGAGGGATGATGGTTGGGATGTTGGAATGAAGAGTAGTTAGGGGTAAAATTCTGCCCTACCTTTCTTCTTCCTTGAACATATTCACTAACGGCCTTCCAACATCCTCAACTTCTTCATGAGACAAGGACACAGTCTTGCTTGTAGCTTCATTACTCGGATTCTGAGGCGACACTAGATTTGTGAAGTAATATTTAGCGTCGGCGTAGAGAATTTCGACCACAGGGAATGGTCTTTTGTCCGAATAAACCGTATGATGTCTCCCATCTCGACTATATTTGAAGCACTGATGCAACGTTGATGGAACCACCCCCTGGTCATGGAGCCATGGCCGACCGAGGAGGATATTGTACGAAGTTTAAGTGTCGATTAGATGAAAGTGGGCGTAACCGTTTAGCTCACCGATCTTAAAACAAAGGCATATCGTGCCAACCAGCTTCTCCCCTGATTGATTGAACCCTTGAACTGTGACATGGGTCGGGGTAAGATCTTCGGACCCCAATCCAAATCAAGTAAGGATCCTCCTTGGAATCAAGTTGACTGCCGACCCTCCATCTAACATAATTCGGTTGATGGGGCATGCGTGTAATTCGCCAGTAACAAAGAGGGGGCGATTATGAAACTTTTCCCCTAGCTGCAGAACGTCTTCTGAAAAGGTGATTGGCATACATCCTAGCAGAATTACCGGGTCTAACTTGATAGGTTCTACTTCCGTCTCGTACACTTCTGGTTCAGAGAGAGCTTGAATCAAAGCCATTCGGTAATTCTTTGAGAGCATGAGGGCGTCGTAGACCCTGAGAAGGGCTAAAAGCTTCCGTAGATGTCCTATCACAACATATTTCACCTTTTCTTGATCAAGGCCTTGTGCTCTTGGTCCTGCCACTGATTTGGTGGGCATATTGGGTTGAGAGAAGGTTTGGATAAAGCGGGTTTATTTTGGCTGGCTGGCTGACTTGATTGCACAACGGGCTTGGTTTGAGTGATGGAAGTTTGAGGTTCTAGAAGAGACTGAGTGTATGGGATAAAAGGCATCCCAGGAAATTGGGGAGTAGGGGGATTGTTTAAGGTATTAGGCTTAGGAAGAAGTCCATGGAGCTGTGGGATAGGCAGACTAGTCTTTGGATTAAGGGGCAGTGGAGGACAGGGGAAGTTCAAGGTCGACTTCTGCAGTGGAGGCTGCAACGTCCTCCCTGATCTAAGATTTATCAGGTCAGTGGTGGGTATTGCTCCTGAAATTTGCACCATGTGGCAAACTCCCTGAGAATAGAAGATTTGCGCCCTCAACTCTCTTAATCTCTGCTCAAAGTCAGGCTCAGGGGGGCCAATGGGGCTTCTTCGTGGTAGGTGAATCTGCCTTAGCTTTAGCTTCCAGGGCATCAGCAACTATTGGGAATCATGTTACCTGTGCCAGGGTCTTTCTCAATCATTTTCATTGCATTCTTGTTATGCTTGATCCCTCAGGTACTCTATCGAGAGACTCGAAGTCTGGACAAATTAAGGTTGTACCTGCAAGAGACATCCAATGGCGGTGGTCCCATAGTGACTTGAGACATCGAAAATGTAGTTCCAGTTGTAGGGTCAGTTTCAGGGTGTTAGAGATCGATTTTGTTGAAATTATTTATTTGTGTTCACTGCCTTAAATATGTCTGATTGTGATAAAACTTGACAGGTGGTCTTTTGAAGTACTGATAAAGACTTTTACCAGTTCTGGGGCCATTTTGAGACTATCGAGAATTTTCACTGTTTTGTAAGCTTTATTGACCTGCTTCCTATCAGGGACCAAGGTGCTAAAAAATACGTTCAAACAAGGTGTTCGCTGACCGATAGAGGGGCATGAGAGAACTCGAGGGTTGGTGCTCATGGGTTCACTCATGTCTACACGACTATTGATGATGCGGGTAGTTGCGCGAGGCTAACGATGTGTCGCATAAAGGGAGAGAGTGAGAGAGAGAGAGAGAGATAAGGGTTAGAACATGACCTGGTTTAGGAGAGAGAAAGGAGTCCATGCACTCAGGGGTATTTTTCTCTCTCAAAGTTTTCTCTCTCCTCTCGGTTGAACTAAGGACTCAGAAGCTAACGACAAGCATTGTGCCCCTATTTTATAATGGGTAAATACCCTGCCCAAAGGATTTTTCTAGCCTCATTTACAAATGACTTAAGCTTGCTTATATATAGGATCCACCAAACAAGGATGAATGCTAAAAAACAAAGCTTAATTACAATTTAAGAAATTGAGAATAAATCCTGAAATTAGGCGCAATGATCAAAATGTCTCGTAGATCTTTTCCTCTAATGATGAGGTCGCCCATGCATGCAGGTTGTTCCACCATGGCTAGATCTTGGAAGCTTTTTCTACAACTTGTGGCGATGGTTCAAATGATTCGTGAGCATATCTTCAATGTCCTTGTGACTTTGAACATTTTGATGCCCTTTAGTTGTGCTGTGGTGGCCTTTTCCCACAGGGTGGAAGTCCGGCCAGATTTGTGAACTTTGTTCGCCAATGCTATTCGACTCGTGATGTTCTGGCTCTTGGCTCTGCTTACAAATGAGAGAAGAAATAGTTGCAGCCATTTTGCATCAAGTTTGAGCTGATTTGGTCCTGGTTTGCATTTTTGCCTAACTTGGGAGGTCACCGAAAAGAGGGATTCTAGCAATTGGGCAGATTTACTTCTTCTGTGACCTGGGGACTTGCATTCATCGGACCTTGGAGTAAATGCAAGAGTTATACTAGACTGCAGCTCTTCGTGTATTGAACTCATCCCCGCGGTGATCCGATGCTTGGATGTTGAGTTGTGCTTCACTGAATTCGAGGCTTCTTCTTCCTCATCATAAACCCTGGTTTCTCTAGTTTTGGGGGCACCTTCTTTTCAAAAGAAGTTTGACTCTAGGTTGTGCCACAGTGGGTGCCTTAAGTCAAAATGACGAGGCTGCCGTGATCTAGAACATATTTTAATATGGGACCTTCCTGGTTTCGGTGGAAGGCACCATGGGTTCTTGAAGCTGCTTCCGAATCCATGTTTAGGGACTAGTTTGGTGAAGCTGCACCACGACATTGTGAAACCCACTTGCTGTGAGGCCGCATGGGCGTAGACTCCTTTCGAATGGTCCGATTGAGCCCAAATTTGGTCCTCAGGGGGTTTTCAACATTCTGAATGCGATGGCGATAGTCTGGCCTAATTTTGTAGCTGCTATCATAGGGCTACAGTTGTAAGGTCCTTCCTTGGTGCGATGGCACCGTACCCAAGTCATAAGGCTCGAGGCTTTATTTTACAGCACAACTTCGGCTTGCCGGTGTCTTGTATACCCACACGGTCAGGCTATTACCGGCTCTCTTCTTGTTCTCTTGGAAGATGAAAGTACGTCAAAAATGATGTATAACATCGACACCACTGACATCGCCCCTAGTTTTGAGGGAAAACGTGAGAAGAGGCTGGAGAAACGGCTCGCCTTTGCTCGGGGGCAGTTCTACCTGGCCATCAAGAGGGAAAATAATGGTCAAGCCCGGATATAGGGCCGGGAGACCAAGAAGCTGAAAACCCAACTCAAGGGTGAAGTAAAAGCGAGCATTAAAGACTTCCCTTCCAAGGACATGAACCCCTTCTCCCCTCTTGACCCCCTTGATGCAGATGATATTGGAGAGGCATGTTACGTGGTGAATATTAAGAGGTGGCTTGGGGCATAGTGGAGCCAGTGACCTATAAGGTTTAAAGTCTAGCTCGAGGCAAAGAAGAGCCTACAAACGGGGCAAAAAGCCAGTCTAACACCAACAACCCCATCAAGCCCAAACAGGCTGAGCCATCATCCATTCAAGCCTTAGAGCTGGAACTTGCTTAGCTTGCACTCATTACAGTCCAGAACTCCAAAGAAGCTCCACTCGATCCTGTTTCAATTTGAGGCACCCAAAGCAACGACCTTCCGAAGCCAACTAGTTCCAAGCATGTCATGATGTTGGAGCCTAAGTCAGCTCAATCTGAACTCGGGGCAGCTCATGAGCCCAAAGAGGTCTCACATAGACTCATCTTGAGTCGAGAAACACCAGCTCGGGGCAGTCTCCAAGTCTCAAACGAGATGGTAACCAAACCCATGAATGGGGTAAACCTCTAAATCCTGGACAAGGGCTCGACTAAGCTAGTTAGTCTTGAACCTCCCATGATCAAGAAGACAAAATATGCCCTTCCTAAATTTGTGAGGAGCCTATTATGTAGGGGTACCCCTCAAGTCTCATAAAAGGTGAAAATTGAGCCTGAGAAAGTTATGGAGCATGCAGAAAAGAGCAACCTGGCCCCTCTAAAGAGACCATCATATGCTCGCTTAAGCAAAGTATCCTTTTGGATGATGCAAGTTCTAAACTAAGAGGAGATTGATTTTACTACCATGTTACAAGAAAATGGCCCACCATCTCCACCCACAGTCTTCACCGACATCCCAGCTCCCCACACCGAAATCAAAGAGCAAGTCAGTATTGCTAAACCGCTTCATAGGACTGAGAGCCTCACTGCCAAGACAAACCTCATGAGCAAGGAAGATGTGTTGTCACCATTCACACCTTTACTAAGAGTCATCTTAGAATCTTAGAGATCTGCTAAACCGGACGCTTCATTGGCCAATTCAGATGAGTCGACCTCCATTACCTTCATCTTCCCAATCGCTCCATCCTCTGATGAGAGCTTGTCACTCTCATTCGAGGAAAATCAACCCCTAATAGTGGAAGAAGTTGCTCCCTTTACCGGTGACCTCACTCAAGTGGTTCGCCATGCTCTGAAGGTGCCATGATTCCTTATGATGACAATTGCATGTGCTCTTCAAGTCTCGAAAGATTCTTATGCTCTCTCGATGATAATGATGTGACCTCATCGTCCTATGAGATTTTCACACTCTCATTCGATGACGAGGATATTCATGCCTTGGAATATGAATTGGGCCCGAAGGAGAGCCAATGACCATCATCAATGATGTTGTTGAAGTAGCAGCAGTCGAACCCATGATCAAAAACTCCATCGAACAAGAGGCATGTGGTGAGAAAACTCTATTGAAGTGTATTACCCCAATGAAGAAGAAGCTTTCAAGGCAATCAGCCCCAAAGCTTCAATTTCCCTTCTCTCTTTAATGATGAGCGACTCAGGCCTTCAAGGGAAGAAGAACGTATGGCCATTGTCAATCCCAGGGTGATCGAGGAAGCACCAAAATCCTATGGAGATGAGATTGCGCAACCTAAGGCCACATTAAGGCAATTGCAAGCCGAGATGATCTGCACCAATAGATGTTGGTATCTCATGAAATTGAGCATACTCCCTCATCATGCAAACTTTCTTTACCGCCTCCCGACCACCATGCTAGGTCACTAAAGCAAGGCCATCAAAAGAAGAGCTGCTCCCACAAAAACACACTTCCCTCACTCCCAGTCTCTTCTCCATCGCCTCATGTGACTAAAGAACTTGTGAAAGGTATGGTAGTCAAAGCATTGATGAGATACAATGTCCCAGTGGTTGAAGAGTTTAATCGTTATCAAAAACCTTACCTGGCTCATGCTGACCAAACTACATTCCAACAAGGCTACCAAAGGCCTGATTTCCCCAAGTACAATAGCACCGGCTCGTTGCAGCATCATGTAGCCCACTTTGTTTCTACTTATGGAAATATCGCAAACAATGAACATCTCTTGCTTCGACAATTGTGGGGACCCTTACAAGAGCCGCATTCCGGTGGTACTCTCGATTACCACCAGGTTTGATTTCATCATGGGAACAAATGGAGCGAGAGTTCCTCAAGCCCTTCTACAAAAGGAATGTGCAGCATTATGAACTTCTTGATGTAAGGAAAAAGCCACATGAGCCAGTGATCAAGTACAACAAAAGGTGGCACAATTTGGACATCAATTTGGCCACTCCAGTAAGCGAGCTTCAAGAAGTGGAATACTGTGTAGAAAGAATGCACCAAGAATTGTCAATGTACGTCAGCGCAACATGTTCCTCCACATTTGCCAAAATTATTAACAAAGCAACGCGAATGGAAGACTTGCTTAAACATCATGACAAAATGTTAGAGACCTTCACAGTAGTTGGGGCACGATTCCATGCAAGATGAATCATGAGCCCACACAATGGTCCGAGCTACATGACCCTAAACTACTAGCACATGCTCTGACCGCATGACGTTAAACTACGTCGCATCATGGTCCGAGCTACATGACCCTAAACTACTAACACACGTCCTAGCCACATGACATTAAATTGCTTCACATCACGGTCCAAGCTACATGACCCTAAATGACTAGCACACATCCTGGCCACATGACGTTGAACTCAATCGCATCGAAGTCTGAGCTACATGACCCTAAACTACTAGCACACCTCTTGGCTGCATGACATTAAACTGCATCGCATCACGGTTCAAGCTACATGACCCTAAACTACTAGAACATGTCCTAGCCGCATGATGTTAAACTGCATCGCATCACGGTCCAAGCCGCTTGGCCTTAAACTTCATCGCAACGGTCCAAGATGCATGACATTAAATTACGTGGCAACGGTCCAAGCCACATGACCTTAAATTGTGTGGCAACGGTCCAAGCTGCACAACCTTAAACTGCATAGCACATGTCCTGGTGGCATGACGTTAAACTGCATCACGCACGGTATCAAAGGCATGACCCTAAAATTGCCTACACTAGGTCTTGATGGATGACCTTAAAATACACCAACCTTACAGTCTAAAAGGCACTATCCTAAAATTGCCTTCACTAGGTCTTGGTGGATGGCCTTTAAAATAGACCAACCTTACGGTCTCAAAGGCACGACCTTAAACTTTCCTCCATTGGGTCTTGGTCGATGACCTTAAAACACACTAAATCGATGATCAAGGCGGCACGACCTTAAACACGCCTCCCCATGGTCACAACGGCATGACCTTAAAATTTCCTCTACAAAAAAAAAAAAAAGAAAAAAAGAAAAAAAAAAGACGGACGTGATAGTAACATCAATTATTAAGAGCAAAGTATGTCAACAAAAAATGGGCACGATGAAAACCCATAAGGGCATCGTGAGTAAAAGTATAAAATGGTAGTATTGGTATAAAAACCATGGGCAAAAGCGCCACAAAATATATATATATATATATATATATATATATATATATATATATATATATATATATATATATATATATATATATATATATATATATATATATGTATATATGGGGTTCTTGTGAAAACCAGAAATGACATATACCCCCAAGGACTTGGGCGAAAACCTAAGAAGGCATCCAAGTCACATATGGTGGAGTTCAAGTTCACTCCCATGGGAAGCAGGCCTCCAGGTTCATCTCTTACCCACCTTTTAGAGAAGACAAGGGCCGATCCTATGACTTGATGATTGTAAAAAGCTTGCAAGGTTGGGCATTTTTACTAATAAATTTGAATTAAGATTGAACTTGAGCTTCCTTGCTTAACACAAGAGAGAAGAGAGAAAAATATTATCTCCTTTGAGAAAATATCCTTCCACCACACTCTCCATCTCACCTAAACCACACACCCTTACACCCTAGATCATACACCCTAGCTCACCAAAACCACACACCCCTACACCCAAGCCATAGCCCCCTAGACCACTAAACCATACACCCCTACACCCCAAACCTCTACCTTGAATCCTACACCTCTCTCAAGGGCCTTCAAGAACAGTCAAGCTTCAATCTAGGTGCCGGTCTTGAAGCATGGGTCTTCTCCTTTTTAGGTACTCGCCATTCTCTCTCTCTCTCTCAGTTTCTCTCTCTCTCTCGATTTCGCTCTCTCTCTCTCGGATTGATGGCTAGGCCGCCAACCTCCTATCTCCCTCTCCCTCTCTCTCCCTCTTCTCTCTTCTCCTTTCTCTCTTCTCCTTTCTCTCTTCCATAGTTAGCAAGCCAAAACATCGATAATGAATTGATTTTGTTTTAAAAAGTCGGTGGAAAAAATTGGGTAAAAAATACGTATTGCTAAAAAATGAGGTAAGTTATAAAGTAATGAATAATTCGGTTTTGTCTCAAAAACGGAGTAAAAAAATTGGATATGTAAAAAATGACATAATATAGGATTACTATTTGCAGTTATAGTATAGATACATTAAAACCATTGAATAATAATTTTATTACCTTACCTAGTATCGTTAGAGTGATACTTGACAATTTATTGTCTAAAATTTCAATAAGTCCAACAACTGTGCTCATTTGTGGTCACAATACGAAACATATCACAGATTTATTTGGAGTATAAAATGGAATATAAATAATACTTAACACAATAACTATAGTAGTAGATAACAATAATAGTAAACTAAGATATATGATTATTATTTGAAGAAGAAAAAAACACAAAAAAGACCCTCAGTTTAGGATTGCAATTAACTAAAACAAAATACATACTCAAATACGTAAACTAGTAGTCCATCCAAAATGCTATGTTGTATACACTAATGAAAAAAAAAAATACAATTAATCAAACTTCTATATATATAAAGAAAGCAACAAAATGTTTAAGCAAATTTGAATCTCATGCTGAATCCTTAACTATTTAAATCTTTAGTATACAAGATCTTCAAGCAAATTCTAATCTCACACAAAATGCTCTTTATAAAAATGCACTTGGTTTAAAAAAAAAAAAAACATATTTCATTGTGTTAGTCTTCTAACTCTGCATATTATTTTGAGATATACAATTTATTCCGAAAACTTGTTTTTTGGGGAATATATTGTTTGTAATTTTTTGAAAACCTTTTTTATGGGAAATTATTGGTGAAACATTTTATGAAATTTTACTTGAAATCAATATTCTTAATTTACTCCTACTATTAATTTGCTTATCTTTAAATAAAAATTCAATATTATTATGTTAATAAAGTTATAGGGAAGAAGTTTTTTTGAAAAGTTTTTTTTAAAAAAGATAAAGTACGGGTTTACATCGGTTCCATGAAAAAAAAGCGATTTTTTGAAAATCTTTTGAAAAAGTCAGAGTTCTAAACGGAACGCGGAGATTGTTTGAAAAAATCATGTTTTAAATGGAGACTTGCTAATTATGCTCTCTTGCCTCTCTTCTCTCTTCTCTCTTCTCTTCTCCTTTCTCTTCCCTATCTTCTCCTTTATCTCCCCTCCTTTCTCTCCTCATCCTTTTGTCTCCTCATCCTCGTCTTCTACTTTCCTCTTTTGATACTCTAAGGGGGCTTGCTCTTGGGTTGAGCAATAGGGTAAGACTTGGTATTTCGCCCAAGATAGGGCCTCGGGGTACTATTTTTTTGCCTTCTTCCTTCTCTCCTCATCATGTTCTCTTCTCATCCTTAAATTCTACTTTCCTCTTGTGATACTCTAAGGGGGCTTGCTCTAGGGTAGAGCGATAGGTTAAGACATGGTATTTCGCCCAAGATTTGTCCTTGGGGTACTCTTTTCTTGCCTTCTTCCTCTATCGTTTCCATCATCCTCACTTTCTTCTCCCTGATCTCTCTCCTCTTTTTGTGTTTTCCTTCTTTCCTTTCTCACTTCTCTCATTTTTGAGGGGGCTTACTCTTAGGTAGAGTGACAAGGTAAGACCCAGTATTTCGCCCAAGAGTCATCCCTAGGGTGTCTAGACTTAGTGCCTAGCGCCTTTCTTAAGTCTCTAGCATATCCTCCAAGGGGAGGCAATGCCGTAAGGCGTGCAAATTGTTTTCTTCCCCGTTCTTCTTCTTACTTCCTCTTCTCTCTTCTCTTCTCTTCTTCCTTCTTCTCTTCTTCTCCACTCTTTTCTTTCTCTTGCTCTAACCACTCTTTTAGGAGGCTTTCTCTTAAGTAGAGCGACAAGGTAAGACCCGGTATTTCTCCCAAGATTCACCTTCGAGGTGTCTAGGCCTGGTGCCTAGCACCTTTATTCCACTGTCAGTATTACCTCCTAGGGGAGGTGACATCGGAAGGCTATCGAGTTTAATCAAGCGACTTCTTCTTTTCTCGACCCTCACACCCTTGTCCCAAACTTTCTCAAGCCCTCTCAAACCCTTAAACTCCCAAGCCTAAACCCTCAAAAATATTACAAGACGAACCGAGGGTCATAGACCCCGAGCCATTCAAAGTGTGTGCATAAAGGTGAAGCATGGACATGAGGGAGCAGGCGTCAAACCAAGCCAAGAGGTCGGGGGCATTCTATGTGATCTAAGAGGGCTCATACACCTAGGCATGTCCGACCCCACCATGTGAGGTAAGCCTTACCTCACAAATCTTTCTTTGTTGGTTTGAACTACACACATCAAACTGCTTGACCCTTATCTTAACAGGCATTGGGGTCACCCTCATGCACACATGCACATGAACCCTAGGAGGCGTGGCACACACAAGCCACCTCTTCGTCTCACCCTTTCATAGGGCAAGAGGCGAGGAGGTCTTTTGAGAAAGGTTTTTGGGTTCCAACCACCAAATATAAAGGGTCGACCAACAAAGTCCAAGGTCCCATAGATCTAATGCAACCACCGCCCTATGATGCATAGGGGTAATTTCTCGCACATGTACATGTCTCACCCTCAATGGTGATTCGCTTTTTCAATGCAGGTATCATATGTACATGTCGTGTAATGGTTCAAAGATGAGGCTTTGGCCCTCGTCTCTACAAGCCTACCATCATACACAAGGGTCACATAGTCCCTTGACTCTCTACCCTGGGCAACTCCGACCTCATCAAGGGATGACCCTCATCGGTTATGCACTTAGCCTAGGTAATTAAGGGTTTTCCAACTCCACTGGCCTAGCATGTAAAGCTAAGTCTTAGTATCGACAATGAACATTTACCTATCTCAATCCAATAGGATTATACTCCCACTGAGTTTATGTTCTACGATATCAAAATATTGATTACAAGCTCTTATAAGGCCTTTAATGACCACAGAAACCCAACATCTCCCACTTGGCCTTTGAAGGCCTTACAATCTCTCTTCCTCACTTTATCTCGGCTCCATCTCTCTTACATGTTTTACAAAAATATTTGCATTTAACCCCTTGGTAAATGGGTTTGCAATCATTACCTCTGAAGGAATGTAACTGATCTCGATCTCTCCGCACTACACCTCATTACATAGATGATAAAAGCATGGCTTTATGTGCTTGGAATTCTCATGGAATCATGGATCTTTGGATATACATATCGCGGTTGTGTTGTCGCAAAAGATTCTCATGCACTCACATCGCACATGCTCATACTCAAGCCGATTAAGAAATTTCTTAATTCATACAGCCTCTTTGGTTGCCATGCAACATGTAACTCTAACTGCATGGTGGATAATGCTACCACATCATGTTTCTTCGACTTCCAAGAAACAACCCCTCCTCTAAGCAAAACATATATCCAGATGTGGACTTCGTATCATCTAGATCTCCCAGATAAAGTGCATCAAAATATCCTTGGATATCAATTTCCGATCTTCCCCCATCTGTAAGCGTATAGTTCTTAGTCCCTTTCAAGTATCTCAGAAGTCTCTTAATCGTCTTCCAATGCTCAATCCCTAGATTGCATTGGAATCGACTCATGGTAAATGACAAGTTAGGTGTTGTTCTTATCATGGCATACATGAGGGACCCTACCGCAATTTTATATGGCACTTTATTTATAGTTTTCTTTTCTTTGTCGTCACTAGGGCACATTTTATTGCTTAGCTTTGTCTTCTTATCCATCGAAGTTGACATGGGCTTGCATTTGTCCATCTCAATCTTTTTCAATACTCTCTTATAATAAGTTGCCTGGAAAAGTTGAATGTTCTTTATTTTCTATTTCTTATTATCTTAATGCCTAATACATATGAAGCTTCCCCTAGATCCGTCATATCAAAGTGTTGTGCAAGGAATTTCTTTATTTATGGCATGAGGGCAATTGAGCTATAAACAATTAGCATATCATCCGCATATAAAGAAATGAGTACAACATCACTCCCACTGATCTTTTTATAGTTGCAGTAGTCTTCCTCATTTGAGGAAACCCTGCCATCGATAGAGTATCTTGAAACTTGATGTACCACTAGCGTGATGCGTGTTTTATGCCATATAAGGATTTCCTAAGTTTACACACAAGGTTCAATTTTCCTTTTTCTTCAAATCCCTCATGTTGTTTCATATAGATTTCCTCTGGTAAATCCCCATTTAAAAATATTGTCATTACGTCAATTTGATGGACCTCAAAGTCAAAGTAGGATGCTATCAAGATTTTAATGGATAAAAACTTTGCAACTAAGGAGAAGGTTTCCTCATAATCTACCCCTTCTTTTTTAGTGAATCCCTTGGCTATTAGCCGAGCATTGTATTTTCCTAATTTCCCCTCCGAGTTCAGCTTTTTCTTAAAAGTCGACTTGTATCCTATTGTCTTACCGTTTAGAGGTAGAGGTAGTAGTTCCCAGACATAGTTTTGGTTTATGGAATTAAATTCATCATTCATGGCTTCTACCAAATGGTTCCTTTCAAAACCGGTTATGGCTTCTTGGTAAGTTGAAGGCTCATGATTTGTTCGTCTTCAACCCTCTCATAATGTTTCTTTAGGTAGGAAAGTATTTAGGCGGTGTATTAATTCGGTTACTTCTTCTAGATTCGAGTTCAAATTCTTGATACTCAAGCTTGTTACTAGCTATCTCGTAGAGATCTGCTTGCTCATGACTTACTTTTGCTTTGAGGAACCCATCCTCAAAGATGTGGGAATCTCAGCTCTCAATAACCACCCCATTGTCAAAGTTGATGAATTGATACCCCTTACTGTGGTCAAGGTAGCCGATGAATATAGACTTGATGGTTTTGAGATCTAGCTTTGTCCTATTTTGGCATGGGATTAAGACATGGGCAGAAGAATCCCATAATCTTAGGTGATCGAGGGACGAAGTATGACTAGTGAACATCTCGTGGGGAGTAAGAGGAGCATCTTTGATGGGAGGTCAGTTCAGGATGTAACCTGCAATCAATGCTACTTTTCCCCAAAAATATAGGGAGAACTTTGTGTGCCACATCATACTTCTCACCATTTCTACTAAGGTCGTATTCCATCTCTCCACACTCCATTTTGCTCTGGTGTGTAGAGCATGATGTATTGATGAATAATCATGCTCCACACACCCTAGAGAGTTCGGAGGAATACTCTCCACCCCTATCTGTCCTTAAGACTTTGATTTTTAGTTTTTTTTAGTTCTCTACCTCGACTTTGTGTTCTTTCAATTTTTCTAAGGCTTCGGATATTATGTGCATCAAGTATATGTGGTCCTATCATGAGTGGTCATAAATAAATGTGATGAAGTATCTCTTGCACCTTTTGGTAATCATATTCATAGGACCGCAAATGTAGTTATGAAGGATTTCTAATACACTAGAAGCTCATTGTGCTCCCGTGGAATTTTCCTTATTAGTTTTCCTTGCACACATGACTTACACATTTTTGATAAGTCTCCTTTATAATTTTGAAGGATTCCATCTTTTCGCAATCTTTCCATTCTCTTAAAACCTATGTACCCTAGTTGCATAAAAAGCATCCACAGCATTTGAAGACAAGGCATAAGCAATTTTCTCTTTTATTTCAACTGGATAGAGATCGTCCACAAATTGATCAGTCATGACAATATCATTGCGGTATTTCACAATTACCTATCTCCTGAGAAGATGGTGACAAAACTGACCTTTGCTATTTTCGGAACCAAAACCAAACACTTCCTCATGTCAGGAGCATAGAGCTCTTGCTTTAAAGTCCAAGACCTTTATATTTTTCATCTCAAGAGCATAAGGCTTACCTTGCAAGGATGGGGTCAGATGCACCCTGGCGAGGTTTCCCTCTTAGATTGTGGCACCACCTTGAAGCACTCGTGATAAGCCCCCTAGCCTTTGTTCAGCTCTGTTTGGAATTGACCTTTGGCTCGAATATGCACACTTGTATGGTTTGGGTTGCATGAACCCTTGGACTTGTCTCTTATGCTTGTAAAGGAAGTGTTAGATAAAAGGCTTGATTGGGTTACAAATAAGTTTAGGTTAGGTGGGTCAAGGTTGGGAAGACTAGGCTAGGTGGATAAAGGTTGGGTAGACTAAGGTAGATGGGTTAAGATTGGGTAGGCTAGACTAAGTTGAGGGTTAGGGAACCACTTAAAAAAGTCGACAACCCTCCGGCGTCACCTCCCTTTACAGGTAATACCGAGGACGGAAAAGGTACTAAGCACGAGGCCTAAGCACCCTAAAGACCATGCCAAGGTGATCGTTGAGTCTAGTCCTATCGTTTAACCAAGGTGCCAGTCTCTGGTCTATGTGAGGGAGAATGGTTGAGAGAGAGGTGAGAGATGAGAGAAAAGTTGAGAGAGAGAGAGGGAGAAATGGGAGATGGAGAGAGAGAGAGAGAAAGAGAGATGGATGATGAAGAGGGAGAAATGGGAGTGGAGAGAGAGAGAGAGATGATATATGGAGAGAGAAAGTGAAAGAGACAGAGAAAGAGAGAGGGAGAGAGACCGACAACCTAGCCGTCGGTGAGAAAGAGGTAGAGAGAGAGAAGGACAAAGAGAGAGGGAGAGAGAACGACAGCGTAGCCATCAGTGAGAGAGGGAGAGGGGAGAGAGAGAGAGAGAGAGAGAGAGAGAGAGAAGAAAAGGGCTAGGTTGGTGTGCTAGGCTAGGCTAGGTTAATTGTGTGCTAGGCTAGGCTAGGTTGAGGGTTAGGGAATCACTCAATAAACCTGGCAACCCTCTGACATCACCTCCTTTAGGATGCAATACTGAAGACATAAAAGGTATTAGGCCCTAGGCCCAAGCATCCCAAAGACCAGGTCAAGGTGATCACCGAGTCTTACCTTATTGCTTAACCAAGGCACCAATCTCCTTGAAGACTGGTCTGGGTAAAGGGTTGAGATAAGGGAGGGACTGACACCTCAAGGGCCGACATCTAAGTGAGAGACCGATACCTAAGGGCCGGCACCTAAATGGAGTATAGGTAGGTATGGTGTATGGGTAGGAGCGATATATGGATAAGTGTGGTGTATGAGTTGGTGGGGTGTATGGGTTGGTGTGATGATGGGTAGAAAGGTAGTCCAACTTAGGAGTAGGATGGGAGAATGTTATTCTTCCTTTAGCACAAAGTTTTCTCTCTCCTCTCTCAAGAGTACTAGATTTTCAACATGGCATAATGAGAACCACACTCTCTCTCATAGGTTAGTCTCTCCTGTCTCAAGGGTACTAGATTTTCGACAAGGTACAATGAGAACCACACTCTCTCTCCTAGTTTAAGCCTATTTTCATTCACTTTTCCAACCTTTTCCAAGCCTCCTTAAAACTTACAATGCATAGGGTTTATATAGAGTTATCCCTTGGAACATGGGTGTACACTCAAAATCCAACGGGATGGATGGAAAATAGAATAAAGTAAATAAAAATATAATCCGAAATTGAAGAAAATTTACCATATATGACCTTAAGAAAACATGCAAATGAGTTCCAAGCCCCAAAAAGGGGGCATCTTCCCATCCACATGGCTTGGGACCTTCTTCCTGTGTTTTTTGGTGACATTTCGAGTGATATATTGCCATGAAAACATAGATCATGCCAAGAGGATCACTTTGATATAAGATTTGCATGATGTCTTGGAGTTTTGGTCATGTTCTTGGAAACTTTCAATTTCCGGTCAACATGCAAACTTGAGTTTCTTTTTGTTAATCAATCTTGCTCAAAATGTCGCTCTTATGGTCTTTTTTTTGTTAGTAAATTGAAGGGGAATTGCTCGTAATCATTTTGCGTAAAAAAGTGCACGATTTGGCTTCTGATTGACCATTTTGTGATTTTTAGAAGTCATTGAAAAACCACTTTCCAGCGACCTAAAAATTGTGCCTTCTTTCAATCCTTGTTCGGCTGCTTTCCCAGACCTCCTTTGTGATATATTTTACCTCAAATTGAAGCTCTCCGAGTTACAATGGAAATTCCTTTGTCGTGTTGTCCATCCCACCTCGGTGCTTTGAGTTATGATCATTGGAGTGAGAGTATGTCATCCACATAGATTTTCTGCATAATGCCTTTTCATGCGACCTTCTTTATAAGATTTCTCTGGAGTTGGTTATTGGCCTCGTGTGTGGTGTATGTCAAGTTTGCTCTTGTTGAGGAGAACAACATATCAAAAGTTGGGTCTAATCCGCCTTGGGTTCGATGAGATATGAGTGTTACAAGACTGTCCTATTTTTTAGAAGAGGCATCAATTTTTTACTATTTTAGGCAAATTGGTTTCGCTTGTCTGCACCTGAATTGTAAACAGCCTACCTATTTTCGGAAAGTAGGACCTAGAAAGGTTTGTTTGAGCTAAAACTTCATATTTAAGGATTTTTGGGCCTTCTGAAGCTATCTGCGGTCATGTGGAGACCATCTAAGATCACCTTCATGGAGTTTTAGCTATGGTGTAGCTTGTATAGGTTAAAACGCAACACCCCGAACTGGATCTTCTTCTTGTCGCCTTGTGCCTTTGTCTGGTTGGGACAAAACTTGGTGAAGGAATTTGGGATGTCAAAAGCCGCTCCCAAGCACCTTTTGGGCCCGAGATGACACCATTATGATCGCTCTTCAAAATTAAGCTTATTATGCATGAGCTCTCGTAGTTCCTATGCATATTCGATACCTAGGGGTTGTGGTTGCTATCGTCTCCTCTTTTATGGGCATGGGGAAAGAAGTGCATAAAAAATACACAAAACACTCTAAACGAGATCAAGTCAAATCTCGTGTAGAAAAAGTTAATTTTTTGAGATCGGTGGCGAGTGGGGTCACTTAAATTATGGGCTCAGAAACATTGTAAATATATATAGATCCAATCCTTTTCTAGGTCATTTGACAGCACCAGCTCCAAAATCCATATACACGGTCTTAAAAAAGCTTTTAAATTTTAATAAGTCTCCTAAGAATTGAATTACAAAAATAAAAATAAAGTCAATGAAAATAATTAATTTAAAGATAATAGGAGGGTTACTTACCTTTGGGGACTCGAAACCCAGGGTTTCGAGCTCGGATCAGGCTACTCTTTCCGTGCCACTATCTCCTCTTTGGATGCATTTTTCTTGCTGAATTTTACTAGATTTGGGGTTATTTTACCTAGATCTAGAGTTCCTAAGTCATAGAAAAGGGTATAAGAATATTATGTAAGACTTTCCTTAATTGTTTTTTAAGGATATGAGATGGTTTTCCCTAATTTTCTAAGGAATTTGGGTTTCCTAAGATTATTGTGAATTTTGGGATCTTCTAGTACTTTTTGAGGAATTTTCGTGATTTTCCCTAAATTTCTAGGATTTATCTAAAGGTTTTTCCTATTTTTTGAGATTTATCTAACTAATTTTTAGGGTATTTCTTTTGGGGTATTTGTTTTATGTATTTTTTATATCATTTTTTCAAATTTTAGAGAGGGTATTTATAGGTTGAGCTAGGGTTACTAAAACTAAGTCAATTTAATCCTAGAGTCAAGATTTTGTCAAAGATCTAGAATATTTAGGATTTTTTTAGAATATTCAGAATTTCATTGACTTAACACATTTATCAACAAAAAATGGGCAAAAAATGCAGCGCCTTAAGCCCATCAAGTCGTGTGACTCGTGCTCTGTCGCGCGACGCACGTACCTTGTGGCACGCAGCCCACACACAAGGGTATTTTGTTCATTTTTTCGGATCTTCTCAAGATTCTAGTTTGTTATTGGTGGGTTCGATTTGAGTAATTTTTAGACTGTTTGAAATCTCTTAGGGTTGTTTAAAGCTCGAGATGGGTTTTCAATAATTTTGGAACAACTACATTGGGTCTAGGTCACTTATGGTTCACTAGGGTTTGTATCGTCCATAGGATTTAGAATCAGGGTTTCTAAAAATTCCCTTAACCAGAGTTTTGAAGGGGGGTGTCTACCGAATTTTAATACTTTTTCAAGAAGGGATGGATATATGTTATAAGAATAAGAAGGGAATCTCTAGAGATATTGTAGGGTAGGTCAGGTGACTATTTCGTATTGTGGTGTTCATAGATGTTGGGTGGTTAAACTGTCGTAACTACATGGTGAAGAGTTACACCTCTCTATTAAATAGTTACTTCCGCACTCTATTCTTGCAATAACTACTTTCTCACTACTTAAATAAATTTCTAACAATAACTAATTTCTCTATTTAGAAATAACTGGTAATTCTGATTAAAGGCTCACTATATTAACAAATTAACTAGGCAAGGCAACCTATGAATTAGAATTCTAACACTTATAAGAAAATTTATTGAAGTCTAACCAAGCATATTATTATGGTAGTCTCTTTACATTTTCTCTCTCTTTTTGTATCCTTATATGATATCTTAAAGTTCATTAATAGGAACTTGGTAGATATTTCTATATATTGCTTATCGAATTTGATTTGTTTTTATGGTTCTTTGTTCTTCTATTATTATTGGTTTTTCATCACGGCATGACTGATTTTGCCTATAATTATAGACTTTTTCTTGGTTTTAATTGTGAAATGTGATTATATGAACATATTGTAATTGATGATGGATATCTCTCTTTATTTGTATTAGATTGTAGAAACCACGATTACATCCAGTGGTCTACTAAGTTTGTATTTTTTGTTCTTTGTGTTTTGTAGCATGGTTTCATTCAAGTGGGAACGTTACAATTATGTGTAAATATTTTCGAGCCGTGCTTGCAATAGGTCCATAGTTTTAAAATTTGATAGAGACGTTGAACTTTATTTTCAAGTATGTCATTAGGAAATCTTTGAAAGTGGAAATACAAATATTTTCTTTTGCGTTGACTTGGTTTGCCTCAATCTATAAGTACAAAGATAGATAAAATAGCTTAAGTATATAGAAAATAGCCTCATCATCATTATCATATGAGCCTTTTTCCAACTATTTGGGGTCGGCTACATAAATTTTGTTATGCCATTTGGCTCTATCAAGGACTATACCATCAAGAAAACTATAAGTTAGTATATCTTTTCTCACTACTTCCATTCGTATCATTTTGGGCCTTCCTCTTGCCCTTTAATATCATTCCACTTGAACTAAATCGCACATCATAATAGGTGTTGTATTAGCCTTGCATATGACCAGTCCATCTAAGTGTAATTTTTTTTTGGGTGAGTCAATGGGGAGAGGGCCCCTACCCTTGATAGCAATTGAGCCTAGGACGTAATGTTGCAAATCTTCAAGCGCTAACCAATTAAGTTCGGGCTCTTTTTCTCATTTAAGTCTACTTTCCCTCATCTTATTGCGTATTGAATCCACACATAAGTTCTTTCGAATGTATTCATTATAAATTTTATCATTTCTTATCTTACTACTCATCCATCTCAACATCCTCATCTAAACTATACTCATCCTATGAACGTGTTGTTTTTTAACTGCCAAACATTATGTTTCATAAAAGCATGATTGGTCTTACAACTATCATATAGAAGTTCCCTTTAATTTCATTGGTATGAGACGATCACATAAAAACCTAGATGCACATTTCCACTTCGTTCAGTTAGCTCTAACTCTATGAGTATGATCTTAAAAAAGAATAATTAAAATAATATCCTCTTTATATTATTTGTTTATGTACTATTAAAAATATCACATAAAATAAATCAGTCATTTCACTAAATCTTCTATATATAAAACACGAGCAAGTTTGGGAACAAGTGTCAATCAATAAATTGTTTTCAAGGTTAGGAGATTGGTTTGGATAAACTTTTATATTTATCATGTACATAATTGTGATGATATACATGGTCAAGCATCATATTGCAATATCTATTACATAGTAAGTTCACATAAAACTACTTGTGTACCCTCGGGTATATTTTATTTCGATTAAAAAATAGATATATATATAAAGTAATGATTCTATAAGACCATCCCACACCCATGTGTGTAGGACCCAAAATGATCAACATTAAATTTGGCAGAGATCTCTAGAAAAATTAAGTCTCACACCTATGTGATAACTTTTCTAGATATCTACGACAAATTTAATGATGATCATTTGGGGTCCTATAAATATGGGTGTGCGAGGGTCTCATAGAATCATTTACTATATATATATAATTCTCAAAAAAAAAAAAAATTAATTTTTTAAACTAAAATTATTTATTTGTGATTAAAATGAATTTCTAATATTAGATATAAAATATACTTATCAATTGTGATAGAATAATAATATAGTAAGTGCTCTTATAAGAGCATATTATACAAATTTTCAAAACAAAAAGAGTATAGCATTTATTGCCACATAATGTGACAAAAGTAACAATAATTACTTTGTATTTTGTACAAAATGACCAACATCTTTAACGAAAAAGTCAAATGAGTCTTTGAGTAAATAAAAAAATAATGGATGAAGTTTCTATAAGGCCTAGGCTTAATAAAAACAAAATAAAGCCTCATATCAAATCCTCATTCAAGAAAGAGCTCCCGGCATAAAAAATCTTCATAATGGCTCTAAAATCAATTTTCAACACCAACAATATAATTTGAAACTTAAAAAATGCTAACACTTATTTTTAGGGTAAAATGGACAGTTTAGATGATTTGTTGCAATATATATTATTTTTAATGAATTTAAAATCCCAAATTTTTTCACAACCATAACGTTTAAGCCGAGATGATCGATTTAAATGTTTTTCAATACTTGAAGTGCAATATTTGATGAATTATGAGGTGAGAGTTTACTTATTTTGATAGGACTGTAGCCCTATAAACCATCACTCTATAGAATAAAAAATCATATCTAACTTACTCAATTTACATTTATAGCATTTCCTAACATTTGTTTGAAAAGATACAGTAATATACATAAGGTAAAATTTCTTAATAACCATTATTTCAACGAAAAGATAACAAAATGTTTAATTATTTAAAATGAAGTATTTCACTAATTTATAATTTCTTAAGTAAAAATTCTCTAAAACAAAATTCATTTTTCTATAAAGCAAATATGTTGTAAGTAATTTTAACTTACATATTACTCGTATGTTATAAATTAAATTATGAATATTTAAAATATAAAATAATTTCACTTTATGAGCAATTTTGGAAGATCAAAACTTAAAATCTTAATTAATAAACAAAGTGAATTTAAAATGTATAATTATACAATATGATGAATTGGGGATGCTCAGCATGGTCAGTTGCTTCCTTTTTAATTATCATTGTTTATTTGAAAATATAAGAAATCTTTATCATTTTGAACAAAATCTTTTACCTGCTTATAATTTTATTAAGGGAACTTCTCTAAAATAAATATGGGTTTTATAAAAAATTTCAATCTAAATTAAGTAACTTATAATTTTTATTAATTTTAAATATTTATTTTGAAAACTATAAATTTCATATAGCAATGATTTCAAATTTAATTAATAAATAAATTTAAATTTATAAATATAAATTAAATTTCATAATTGGCCAATGTCATAATTAATAAACAAAATTAAATTTAAATGGATTTTTATTCATAAATTAAATTATTTTTATAAAATGTATACAAAAGATCAGACATTTTTCTTTATTTACTTAGCACTTTCACGATCAAATAAATAGGCACATATATCTACCTAACTTTACAGTATAGATGTACAAGATTTTACATGGTCATATGTAACTTAAATAATAATAATATCATTACAAAATGTCAAGTATTTCGTCATGCACATGATCCCTCAACCAAAAATCCTATGTATAATTAAAAATAATAAAATTCAATTATGTTATTTAAAATATCCATTGAAATATATATCCTTAAATTATAGAAATACGAAATCCTATTAAGTAAGAAAATAAGTACTTATCGAATTGGAAGATTAAAATCATGGTTTTTAAAACCAGTTTTAAATGAATACTACATTCATGATAACTTTTAAAAATAAATTTGGCACAAGTTAAGCAGGTAGCACAACATAGTGCCACCCATAAAATGATATGTCGTACTAATGTAAAATTAATTAAAGTGAAACCTACAATGTAGTCTGGCAAAACCATATTAAGGAACTTCTATTATTTAACTTCGAGGCAATCCAACACACATGCCCATTTAAATTCTATAATAAAAAATATATGAAGTTCAAATAAATTATAGATTTATTTTAACTTCTTTAAAATAAATTTTACGTGCTACTACAAAAATGAAGTGTTGCATTATTCTAAGCAGAAGTTTATTTAAGATTACTAAATAACTCAACACCAATCTTTGATGAGCATCCAAATTATGGTAAAATAAAATTCTTTTAAAACAATAGAATGTATATTTCAGAATAAAATTATTATATTGTAAATTATATTCATACAAGGTTATTAATTTATCATTTTTCATATATTGCAGTTGAACATAAAAGATTAAAATTGTCATTTATATATTATAATCTATAATTTATAAATATGTAACCAAAAAATATATAAGTTGTAAATACATATTTGTAAATTATAAGTAATAACTTATAAATATTTAAATTATTTTTTATAAGTGATAATTTTAATTATATTTTATAAGTTATTATTAATTAGGAAAAACTCTTAAAAAGTTGATTAATAATCTAAATGTCTTAAAAAATACAACATTAATTACAAACAAACTTACAATATAGTACGCGAGGACCAAAATAAAAAACTTCTAATATTCTACGCAAATTAAAGCATAAAGCCCCTATGGTAGGGTTTAATGTACATATCCCCTTAAAATCTATAATGAACATATGTCTATTTTAAATAAATTCTACATTCATATTGACTTCTTTAAAATAAATTTCACAAAAGTCAAGCAAGTAGCACAATATAGTACCAACACAAAAATGACACATTACACTGCTATAAATTAAAAACTAAATATAAATCATATAAAAGTCCAGACCGACTTCTACATTTAAACATTATAATAAAACAATGAAAAAGCTTATATAGAGCCGAGGCCCTAAATAATCAAATTAGAGCTCACTTCAAAGATTTCACTAGAAGAGGCTGTTTTGATGCCCACATATCCTCAAATTGATCATCTCAATATCAAGATGCATGGACAAGAAAAAAAATGGATTTCAAGCTTTGAAAATAATGCATATTGTAACGCATTTTTGAACCGTCAATTTCAAGATTTTCAAGTTTTTATGTATCTGCCTGATCTACACTATTTTTGAAGCTTTAAATTTTATAATTAAAGATAAAAATATATTTGAAGGTTATCACAAAGATTTCCAGTATGAAATCCACATTTCTTGACACTATTTGAAGGTGTGTTTCACTTTGATATTTTAGAGCCTTGGCTTTATGCAAACCACACCCATAAAACAATGTGCCCAATTTAAAATAAAATCTATATTTATGTTAATTTCTTTAAAAAGTTGTGCGTAGAACAAAATATTGGCACCAAACAAAGACACATTTAATTGCCCTAGGCAATCATTTACTTACAATTAATACTTCTTTAAAATAATTTAACACAAGTCGAGCGGGGTAACACAACATAGTACCACCACAAAGAAGACACGTTCCACTGTTTTATATAGTAGTTTACTTCAAATTAATATTAGTTGAATTTTGAATCTTCATCAAATATTTATACCATTATCAGTATAATACCAATTTATCTGTCCAATTATAAAATTTTAGTTTTTAAGTTTCATTTGTTCTAATTCAATATAAGTTACACATGTTATTCTTACACGTTCTTAAATTGAAAATTTTTTACTACTGTTTTCTACTAAGTATTTATAGAGCCACTCATTGTTGACATCTAAACTCATCACATAAGTTAAGCTGGCAACACAACATATCATCATGACAAATATATTTCAAGACAACCTATATTTTTTATGCCAAAATTACATCTTATGATAAAGTTTGATTGTGTGCCTTATTTAAGGTTACAGCCTTATATAAACCACACTCTTATAAAAACCTTCTGATTTATTTTTAAAAAAATTAAATCACGTGGGAATCACATGAATTCCGCTAGTAAACGTCTAACAACACAAAGATATGGATATAGTCACATTTTCTTATTCAATGTATTATCTTTTACCATTCAATATATTATCTCTCAAAATATTTCTGGCAAATCAAATTTCGTAAAACATTTTAATGAGACTTAAGAAACATGTGTATCTTACTAGCAATGCAAAACTACGGAGTATCGATTCCTACAACTTATTGCTAGTGTGAACTTTTGGAATACCTATTTCTAGAATTTTTGTTGCATAGTTAGTGTAGGAATCAAACATGACCTGTAGCATTGCTTAACATAACGGTACTGCCAACCGTTCAAGCCCGAGCCCGAGCCCGAGTCCAAGCCAAAACTCGATCCCTAAAATTCCCATACTCTTTAAGGATAACACTGAAGTCACTGAGATCATCGTGCAAATTATTAAGCAAAGGTCCGCATTTTCCGTATCCCCGAGCCGTGCCGAGCCGTGCCGAGCCGAGCCGTGCCGTGCCGTGCCGTGCCGTGCCTTGAACGAGGGTTTTAAGTATGTAAGAGTAGGAAGGGAAAACCAGGTACCCTTCTCTCTGTGGCTTAACCCCCCACCTTCCCGAGAAGAGAGAGAGAGAGAGCGGAGGCGTGTGTTGTGGTGAGGTGGGGTTATTCGATGGGAAGCGCCGCAGTGGAGAAGACGGCGGAAGAGCTCCGCAAGGAGATCGAAGAACTCAACCGCCAACAATGGGAGGTACTAACCATTTCTCTCTCTCACTTCATCATCTCACAGTCCCTCCCATTTTATTCTGATGGTTTTTTCTTTATACCATCTCTCTCTTTCTCTTTTGTGTTTTTCAGATCACAGAACGTCTACGCGATCCAAGAGGGTTGAGGCGCGGCTTGGCGGCCAACATTTCGAATGCGAATGCCACTGGCATACACACGCGCCGCAATCATTCAGCACTGACCAATCCTCCTCGACGCCCACGAGGAGTTGTGAGACTTAAATCTCCTGCCTTTACTTCTCTCTCTGTCACCTCTCCCTGTTCTTACCCAGTTGACTTTAATGATGTACTCGTTTTGTTTGCAGCCAGAGAGAGATAGAGCCGATGCCGAGGGTGATGACCAACCTCCTCCCAAAAGGAGGCTCTCTTCAGCTGTTGTGAAGGTATCCTTTTGGCAGGTTCTCCCTTTATATTTGCTTCTCTCTTTTTTCATCCAAAACCCTTGCCAATTTGCTTGCCTTTTTGTTATGCAACCCAAAGGTCAAAGATGGAGAACTTGTGGATGATTCGAAAGAGAAAGCGATCAACAACGAGCAAGCAGATAAGGAAGATGGTGCAGAGGATAATTTCATTGATGATAAGAGGCTGCAGAAGGGCCCTGCTGGATTAAGGCGTGATAGTGGCAGGACCTTTAGGGCGGTAATCTCTTATTGAACTGTGTTTGCTCTTGTCTCCATTTATGTCAGTGGTTCTTCACTTTTATGTATATTAGTGCTGGCTATTCGTTTTGATCGTGGTCATGATGGAATTATGGTTTGCGAGTAACACAAGCTATGTTGCTTTGTATTATTATTATTATTAGTTTCTTTATCGAGTTCCCTGTATGTGTGTGGGAAAGTTAATTTCTATACAATCTTCTTTTTGCTGTATTGCATTGTTCTGGTCTTGGAGGAATTGATTTCAATCTCATTTCTGTTTTCATTTTCGGCCAGTAAATTTTGATGCAATCTCTTCATAGCAGTGCTACTGAGAGTACTAGTTGCCGTACGAGGTTTGTTGATCTAGAGTTTTGTGATTGCACAGGATGTTGAAGCTTTGCCTGTGGATCAGGTTCCTAGAGTATTGCCGAAGGATGAGGATCCCAACTTGGTAAAAAGAAATAAAAGGATGTTTGTACAGCTGCTGGGAACATTAGAGGTACAATAAACTTTTGTGTATGTTTGTAGATGCTGGAGTCGCATATCTTTAAGTCAAGTCTTTTCTTGGTCTTTTGGCCCTACACTTTCATAAGTGAATCCAGTTTCAATTGCACTGGACATTTTGCCTAGTTTGATGAGGAGCGAGGGAGGGAGGCAGGCCTGTACCATCTGTATTTGAGAGAGGAAGGTCTCCAAATGAGCTGCCAACTAAAACAGTGGATTTGTTGAATAGTACATGCATACATATAGTAAAATATAATTAATTTGACTTTAAATTGAAGTAGTTTTAGAACTGATTGCAATTTGTTCTGATCTGGCAAACTGGTCAGTTTGATAGGACTGGCACACGCACCCATTCCAAATGTAGTTTTGTTTTAATAACATTTAGCAAACTGGTCTATAACTTTTAATTGTCTTTGATAACGTTCAATGATTTGGAAAATGGATTTGTACTTTTAATTCAGAAGCCTCTTGCTTTTATGTTTTTATTTAGTAGGGGTTATTTTTGGGACAATGCTCGTGTTCATTTCTCAAGACAGAACCTTTGTGCACATGTTTCCTTTTGAAGAAAAGATGATCCAATCTTTTTTCTTGAATTTCTCAATGATATGATTTTTGGTGTTTGTTGATGCGATAATTGATTTTACGTGAAGAATATGTTCTTTCAAATAGAGTTGCTTCCCTTCACAGGGTATGTTCTGATTGCATATATTACACGAAAGATTTTTGAATGCAGTTTTACTTTCTGGGAACTGAAAATGGTCTTCATGTGAAGTATTATGAATTAACAATTGGTGAAGAGGCCACGTACAATAGAACACAATTACTAGGAGGGGTGAAAACTAAACAGCTCCTTTGTTGTGATTAGTAAATAAAGAGCACAATTTTTTGTCATGATTAAGATTAATCTGAATGTTTTTATATTAATATAAATCCAATTGTTCCCTCTATTTCCTCTTTTATAATGAATTATTACTGGCGTAGTGCATATAACTAAGGAAAGTGTGGAAAATTATTGGTCTCACATATCCTGTTGTTATAAAGTGCTTGTGCTGAAACAATCTTAGTTCAAGATTTTCCTTTACTGTCTATTATGACATAAAATCCACACTTCTCTCTATATTTTATCTTTTGCACTGGTAGGTGTTTGTTTTGATGAACTTTAGAATGGTGGTTAGGGAATTGCTGCCATTTAACACACTTTTCTTTTGGCAAAACAGAAATTTCGGGAGGAAGACATGCATTTGTCATCAACAAAGGCATACATGCGCAGATCAGATTCATTGCGAAGAGTGCGTAGCCATCTTCCTGGAATCTATATTGTATAATTGAAGTTATTGCAGTTATTGAGTAATAACTTAAATTTATTTGCTTTATAATGAGGTAGCTAATGTTTGTGGGTTATGGGTTATGGATTTCTTGTTTAAACTACTGGTCGATTACTCGGATTTCCTTCATGTTCATTGAAGTGGTGGATATCTGTCTGGAATGTTGTGTTTAACCCTTTCTTTGACCATTGAACAGCCCTTGCGGTCTTTTATATCCTGAGTTCTGTTTATTAGTGAAGCATGATCTAACTGCATTCTTTGTCATATATTGGTATTTCTGATGATATATAACAAAGATTGGATGTTAAATGGTCATCTCTAGGAACATTCAGTTTAATAATTCAGCATAGAATGGGCAAAGGTTTATTTACATCTCTAGTATGTTGATGGTTGATGGAGCTTTCTATTATAATCTCATCGAAGTCTTGATGAATTCATGATTACTGTTATTATAATTTTCTCTTTGTGTAGCTTTGTCCATTCATTGGTGCTTCATTTTGTATCTGAAATGGAATAATAGAGTTGCATGATGTGCCTTATAAGGATTAAAGGATTCCAGCGTTGGCTAAATGTAGTGTTGATGTTTGCAATACTACATTTACTTAGGAGCGCCGGCCTACCTAAAACAATGATTGTGATTATGATCTAGGTTTATTATAAAAAAGGGGTTTTGATTTCTAAGTGGAACCCTATGCAACAGGCAAATGGAAAATGCACTTCATCCTTTAGTTCTTGAAACTTTAAACAAAATCAATATCATCTGAGAATTAATTGTGCAAGTTTGTGAGTTCTTGGTTAGAACTAACGATAATTTATGACGTTGAAGGGTGGAAGTTGGATGATTATTCTTCTTCCTTGTAAAATAAAACATTAAATGATTCTAGTCACTTGAAAATTTGATTGATTTCTTGGTTTTGATCATTGAATCCTATCCTAGGCCACATATAGAAGCCCTAGACCCCACTTTGGAGACTTCCTATACACCTAGGTTTGAGATTACTAAAACACCCTCAAAGCCCTAAAACTCAGTTAAAGCTAAGCCTAGTCCAACTCTACCCAAATGACTTGTAACCTATACTTTTTTTTGTAGGAAATTGGACCAGCATTCCGACGTTCCAAGTCCAGTGTCTATTTGATATACTGTTTGAAGGTTATGGCATTGGTTTCACTAGGTTATATACATTATGTACCAGACTCACCACAAGGTTTATGTAACCTCAAATTTTGCATCATAATTGTATTGCACTCCCTTGAGAACTCCCTAAAATCTTCTAGAAGCTTTCTGTGTGTGTTGGTACTTGATTTGATGTGATTTTATTCTAGAAGCTTTCTGTGTGTGTTGGTACTTGATTTGATGTGATTTTATTATGAAATTGTGGGCGTCCATCGGAAAAATGTACCTTGCATGAGGAAAACTTCCCACCACCGTGATGAAACAAGTATTCCAAAATAGCTGAATTATCCAGAAAAAAAAAATCTGGTTTTGTGCCTAGAGTCACCCTGAGAACTTCTTACAATCCTTTGTTTCCCATGACCGATGATGCATCCAAAGAGATGACAATATCCTTTTTTCCAAGGTGGTTAAATGGCTTTTTGGCAGGACACGAGATGGAGGTTGTAGGCCACAAGAGTTTCTCTCATCTCCCGCTTGTGAGCATTCAACCCTCCTGGAACTCTCCTTGCTCTTCCAGCACCACACCTGTCTCATCACCTTTCGCTCACTAAAACTTTACAAAAATCTCTCTCAAGGCTCTGTGCCCTCTCACCACTTTCTCTCATTCTCAAAGTCTTAAACCCTCAACAAAAAAAATCGTGATCGACTATAGTGGTGGATGTCACTCTATATAGACATGTGTAGGGAATGGTTTGGAATTCAGGATTTTGTTTTCCTTGGGAAGTGGGAAACCTTAGAGGTGAGAGCTATAATCTCAATCATCAACTCGTGATTAGCCATCATGATACAAGGGCTAGATTTACACTCTTATCCCTATGGGCTCCTCCCATCAATCTTCCAAATTTTGATAAAAGTTCAACTCTAGAAACACTAGAGCTAGTTTTCAATATTCTATGCCTCCTTATGAAAAGACTTAGTTCAGGATATTTTATTATAGGCCTATTTGGGTTAGGTAAAGGAGGGTAGCACATAATAGGTGAGCCAGGAGATTCTGTTGGAACAATTTCCATCTTTCATTTTCCTTTATTTTGATTATTCATATTTATATTGTTTATTTGTTGTTGCGCCTGATTTTCTGAGCTAGCTTGGTCCCTGTCCCCCCTGCAAAAATTCACGAGTTAAAAAGTCGGGGAGAAAGTTAGTAGATCCTTTAAGATGTTCTATAGTAAAATCAAAAGCAGATAAAATAGCTTGCCATCAAGCAAATATTTGTTTAGAAACTAAATTTTTAACATCTTTTTGGAGAACATCTTTAGCTGCTTTGCAGTCAGTTCAAATGAGAAATTGTTGATTTAAAAGGTCACTTTGGAAATTTGTAACACAATGAACTATTGCCAATATTTCCTTTTTAACCGTAGAATAGTTTTGCTGAGTACTATTCCATGCTTATGAAGTAAATCGTACAAGTTGTTCTTTATTATTTATTTGTCGTTTAAGTATACCACCTAAACGAATTTCAGAAGCATCACATTCAATAATCTTGAAAGCTGTAGGATCTGATAAAGTAAGGCAGGGTAATTCTTTAATTTTTATTTTTATTGCCTTTACTGCTAAAGTATGGGTGTCAGTCCATTTTGGAGGATTCTTTTTTAATCTATCAAATAAGGGTTTTGCTATTAAAGCTAGATTTTCATAGAAATCAGATATATAATTCAAACATCCTAAAAATCGTTGAAGTTCTGTTTTATTAAGAATGATGTCCGGAAATTTATCAGCGAATTCTATTGCCCTATGAATAGGGACAATGCTTCCTTGATAAATATTATGTCCTAAGAATCTTATTTTGGTTTGGCATAAACTAATCTTTTTTGCAGATACAACCAGACCTGCAACTTTGACTGTATTAATAAAACATTTAAATGTTTAAAATGCTGTTGCATATCTTTAGAGAAAATTAAAACATAAACAATTATAAATTTCATATTTTAAAGATATCGTTCATTATGTTATGGAATTCAGAAGGAGCATTTTTTAAACCGAACGGCATTACATTCCATTCATATTGTCCAAAAGGTACGTTAAATGCAGTTTTACATCTATCTTCTTCAGCCACTTGTATTTGCCAGTAACTTGATTTTAAATCGAATTTAGAAAAAATGTATGCATTAACTAATCTATCAAATAAATCCTTTTTATTTGGTATAGGGTTACCTTATCCATTTTAATACTTTATTTAAAGGCTTATAATTAATTACTAGTCTTGGAACTCCTTTTTCTTTTTCTGCTGCTTTTTCTACATAGAAAGCTGAGCAGCTCCAAGGGGATGAGCTTTTTCTAATTAATTTCTTTTTTATTAAGTCATCAATTTCTTTTTTACATATTTCTAAAAGTCTAGCGTTCATCTGGATTGGTCTAGCCTTAGTGGGTATATGTGATTCTTTAAAGTCATCTTCATATGGTAGTTTTACTACATTCTTCTCTATGTTCCAGAATGCATTAGGCAGCTCATTACAGAGTTCCTTTTCTATTTGGTTTTTAATATTTTCTATTTTTGATTTATTTTCAGGTCTTAAAAGATCTTCCTCAATTTTTTTATATTTTATTTCTGTTTTGAGGTAGCACAGAAATTTCTCCTTGTTATCTATTGATGTTTTTATATTATTGATTTCTTTAATTTTAGGTTTATCAATAAATTCAAATTTAACAGTATAACCATCTATTGTAGATTCTATTCCAGTACTATCTATTTTTAAAGGGTAAAGCAAGTTTAGGATTGGTGTTCCGAGAATTACTGCTTGACTCAAACCTCTTACCATAATAAATGACATTTCGAAACAATTACCATTATTGCATATAGCAGCCTTTTATAATTTATACTTAATAATCAACTTACTACCATCAGCTGTGTTTAATATTTGAGTAGTCTTTTGAAAATATATTGTAGGGACTAGTCCTTCGTTTATGCAGTTCAAATCAGCTCCTGAATCTATTAATGCAAGAGATTGAAAGCTGTATTCTACAATTATTCTGATTAACACAAACCATTTTTGGGTTATTACTCTATTTAATATATTTACATAATTATTGTCCTGTAAACCTTTATCAGAGGTTTCAGGGATTTCATCTTTAGGTGAGTCTTCGAGAGCAATATTTTTATGGTATCTTAATAAATTATCAAATTCTAGTTCATTGTTAGTACCTATATCTGATTCAGAAAAATCATTAGCCATTTTTAATATTCTAATTCTATTTTTTAATTGTTGAATTTCTGTTTTAACTTCATTTATTTCATGTTTTAATTCAGAAACAGTTGGTTCTTTTTCTACAGGATTTTTCTTGTTAAGTCGCTTGAGTATTTCATTTAAACTATATTCTTCGTGTGGCTTAATGATAGAAGCTGGTTTATTTTTTGATTTAGCAATATGGATATATTGTGTTAAAGCATTTCTTTTAGCTTCTGGATCTGGTAATTTATCTATTAAGTCTATAATTAGATTTTCTTCATTGGTTAAGGTATTAACAGATTTACAGGTACAAATCTTCTATTTTCATATTTGATTCTGAATCCGAACTAGTAAATATGAATTCTTCATCTTCTATTCTCTCTATTATAGTGTTTTCACTAGAAGTATCAGATTCAGATTCATCTTCTTCTATATTATTTAGCTGACTGTTTTTAAAGGCTTCTTCCATCTTGTTTATATTTTCAATAGAAATTATTTCTTCTTGAAGGACCATAGCTTCATATTCTATAATTTTTCCTTTTGCTTTTTTATCTTGAATATTTAATTGTGCTAACTTTTTTACTAATTCATCTAATAATTCTTTATTTCCTTCGTTGTTTCTCATTCCTCTCAAATGGAATCTTTCTTCATTGATCTCAGGTGGTGGTTTAAATAAAACATTCTTTTTTTATTCTGTTGTGATTTCTTGAGGTTTTCTTATTATATTTTCTATTCTAGTAGCCTGTTTTCCTAAAGATTGTAAATATAAATTTGTATAATTATTTTGTTCTATCATATGGGGAATCATCTCTACCTTATGAGTATGTTTTGTTGGAATCATTTTAAAGGGGGATGCCCTAGTTTCTGGGCTTTCTTTATTAGGTCCTTTTATTTGTAGATTTTGTTCAGGAGGATGGATACTTTGTATTGGTTTTCCTTCACTAGTATAAAATGTTTGGTATTGGGATTCTAAGGTATTGAGCTCAAAATTAGGTACATGAATATCTTTTTCTTTTAAGATAGCTATCAACCCGGTGAAGAACCCTATAGTTTGCTTATTCTTTTTTAGGAATTTATTATATCTTTTATGAAAAGCATCTACTATTAATTCTTGAGAGAATTCCTTTAAATACCAATATCTTATTTCAGTATTTTCGTCAGATAAATAATCATTTTTTAAGAATTCTATATTAACTTTTTCTCTTTTCTGGAGAGTTAATATTTGGAAGTCAAGATTAGAACTACTAGATTCTGGTTTAAAGGGATTATGATCTAGTGGTTTATAAACAGGTCTTTGAATATTACTAGTACTCCTACTCAATCCTTGGATTATAGGTTCATTTCTTACAGAAGAGGAGGTAGAGTGCCTAGATGGTACAGGAATTCTAGAGGAGGGTCTTAGGATATTATCATCTGTTATATTTAATCTAGTTTTTCTATTTGAACTAAATTGTATTTCTATTTCACTGTCTGGATATTCAATTATTTGATCTGGGTTGTGACTAACAGGAGTCCTATAAGTTTGGTTTTCATTCTGAATTGACCAATTTCTGGAAGGCTTATTTGTGACCAATTTATGGACTTTGGGACAACAGTATTTGATTTTTCTATATTAGTTTGGAAAAATATTGTTTGACCTTTAGTATCAATTTGTAGGACATTTGGGCATAATGTGCTCATAACTTTATAACAAATTCTATATACTAATGTTATGTTTTGGGATCCAGGATTCATATTAAATCCTTGGGTTTTAAGAGTAAGTGTTAAGATTTTGAGCAAATTTGGATCACTCAAGGATACAGAAAAATTGGGAAAACAATTAAAATGTACAGGGCCACTACAAAGACTAGATTCAACTACTCTTAATAAGGAGTCTGCAAACCTATTATGTCTGCTATCCCTAAGGCATAGTAGTATTTAATTATTTAATCCAAGTCTTGTAAGGGCCTTAACTGCTATTTGTATGAGCCCTATATGTAAAAATTTATAATTCTTATTTTTATGAGATTGGATCATTCTATCAGATAGTAATCGAAAGTTTTCTTGCTCACTGTTAACTGATAGACTCTGTTCTACTGTTTTTATTGCATATCCAGTTTTGAACTCGAATGTGCCTTTTTTATAAATATCTGTTATAGGTACTTTGGTATATCCCAATTTTGTATATTTTTTTCTATATTATCAATTATTATCTCTTCTTTGTTTTTTATCCTAAGTATACTATTAGAAGGGGCTAAAGTTTTATTGGACAGAGTCTTGATAAAATTCTCCATTAGGGTTACGGATGATGACTTTAGTCAACCTCTTACGTCCCTGGTACCTAAGCGGCTCTTCCTGGCCTAAAGCGGTAAAACGGGTTCTGGGCGACAACGTCTCAACTCTCGGACTAACCTCTTAATGAGATATTTTATCAAGTACCTTGTACTCTAAAATTTTAGTACCTTTTAATAATAAACTTCAGATAAAGAATTGTTTTGGCTCTGATACCAACTTACACGGGACCGATTTCTCAGCTTCTATTAAGCTAAATATCTTATCAATAATTTATCAATGATTTAAGAATTAAACTATTAATCTAACTAATCCAAAGTACAAACACACAATTATCAAGATGAATAAAGAAAAAGGAGAAATATCTAATACAAGCCAATTCGTATAAGTAAGATTTCTAACTTTTACAGACAGTATAAACTTTATTTGCATGATACAAACATATTATTCATAAACAAACAATTTACAGAAGCAAACTGACTTACAATTTACAAATGCAGAAGCTAGTAAATAGCTTCCATTCATTAGGACAAAAACTCGGTAGGCTATCAAAATTACAATCACACATGGAGTGGTTTATAACACACCACCCATTATACAGGGTTGATAAAAAGTAGACAGTAAGGAATTAGAGAAGTAGAGGAGCTAGGTCTAATAGCTTTAACAGAGAGAAGCTAGCCGAGAGAAGCTAACAGAGAAAAGCTATCCGAGAGGCTAATCAGAGAAACAGAGAGTAGAATACAACTATTAAGAGGGATAAGCTTCAGAGAGGTCACTTGAAGAGGAATATTACAAACTTTACCCAGAAGGACTAAGGTAGGAGTGGTACTGGTTTTCAGGACAGACGAACTCCTGGTTGGAACCTTTGAGTGAAGAACTTAGAAGAGATCGAAGAGATAGAGGGAAAAGAGTGAGAGCAGACTAGAGGGATGAGAGAGAGAGAGAGAGAGAGAGAGAGAGAGAGAGAGAGAGAGAGAGCAGGCATTTCTTGCTGATTTCCCCGATGCTAGACTGAGAAGAGGCTCCTCCCTTTTATAGGCAGAGCAAGGCTGGGCTTCATTATTGCATGTTGACTCAAAAGGTATGTACAGGTAGTTGATGTAGGTTGCTGTCGGCCATCTAGTATGGGAGAGTATGATATTGGGGAATAAAGAAGGACAGGTGGCTCCTCGTGCGATGTGGCGAATCTTTAAAGAGGGCAGATGGATGTCGGTGGAGTGTCGTCTTGCGTCGGTGGAGCATAAAGGTGGACAGATGGATGTCAGTGGAGTGTCGTCTTGCGTCGGTGGAGCATAAAGGTGGACAGATGGATGTCAGTGGAGTGTCGTCTTGCGTCGGTGGAGCATAAAGGTGGACAGATGGCGAATCTTCTACAGTGGTTGGTCAGGTGGTGAGACAACTATCTACTTTAGACAACTAGCTTCTTATGACATTTGTCGATAGCCTTTCATAATTGGACACGTGGACTGATAATGCTTATCGGGTCATATTTCATCGGGTCATGGTATCTGGAAAAATTCTTCATTGCCCTCATCTTCATTTTGAGATGAAGTTGTTACATCATCACCTTCTTCTTCTAGCATTTGTAACAGCTGCTTTTTCAGTTCTTCTTTAGTAGCTTGAGGGTTTTGCCTTTTCATTTTGTTTACATATTCTGCAAAACTATTTGGATGTTCATTTGGTATTTGGCTCGGGATTTTCTTCATTTTGATTTTCTTTGGGTCAAGAGACTTAGAATCAAACACGTCCCACCATTTTATGAATATTTTCTTTCCAAGCCTGGGAATGTATTCCCAATCATTGGTTGTATTTTCTGATATTGCATATTCCCATTTTACAATCCACGGAATTTGATACAGGGACATAAATTATAAATGATGGTCAATATTAGGATCCTTATTATTATATTCCACAAACTGTTGCTGAGAGTGCTGCAACTTAAGAGGGAGAATCTGTGAACCAGATCCCCAAATGATGAACCAATCTCGGAACCAGTTTGGAAATGCCTCAAGAATTGGCATTTGGAACTGAATAAACCAAGTGTGTGAATTATAATTATTTTGAATTGCAAATACTTTATGCCAGGCCTCTTTGTATTTTGAATATTTAAAATATTTGTTGGGAAATTCCGGGGCCCATAATTTTCTACTTCTGGTAGGGTCTGAGCCCCATTCTTTGTATGATATTATTTTTCGAATTTGGAGCTTTGAGTAAGCTACTATATTAGTATATCTTTGGTAAAAGTGTACCAAAGATATTGAGCCTGTCTCAAGCAAAATGGCTTCAAACCATTCTCTTGTGTTTTTTCCATTATTGCTTTGAAAGGGCGTTTTTTTTTTTTTTTTGGGTTAGTCAGTGGGGGAGAAGGCCCCTTACCCATTTTTTATTAATATTTTAAAATAAGATGACTACAGCTCTTTTCTTTACAACCCTGGAACATGGCACCTGTGACAAATCATGAAGTAAAGCAAGGGAAATGAAGTTCGGCAGACGCAAACGCGAGATAGTGGCTTGTGAAAGAGATGTGGCCCACTTTGCTAGAATGTCACCCATCATGTTGGCCTCACGAAAAATGTGAAAGATGGACCACCCGCGATTAGAAAGACGTTGTCTACGATTTGTAGCATTCGTATATAACTTCCAAGGAGATCGACAATGTTCATGAATAACATTGACGAGTACAGCCGAGTCACTTTCAATCTGAAGAGGAAAACACTTTAGCTGAAGGGCTAGCTCTATACCTTCTTCCAGAGTAGAGAATTTTGCATAATTATTGGAAACGATTCCAAAAGGTTTTGAGAATGCTGCAATAAAAGCACCATCACAATCTCTAATTACACCACTCCCACCTGCTTGACCTAGGTTATGTAAGGAGGCCCCATCAATGTTTAACTTGAAACGATTATGGCTAGGAAATGACCACACCATCAGGACAACCAACTGATCCATCTGTTGTTACCAATTGAACTACATATTATCAATGATTGCTTTTTCTGAGATATGAAATACCCAGGCTTTAACATCAGCTAACTCCCGAACATGGGGAAATTATTTGTCGAAGCGCTTGTTCCCTCCTGATTAATCCTGATTTCGATTGCGCTCCTCCCATAAAAGCCAAATAGTTGTGAACAATAAAGAAGTCCAAATATCAAAGAACCATGGGATTTGAATCTAAAAGATAACGAACTTCTCAACATAGAAGGAATAGAAGAGCCTGAAATAAAACGTTTACCACAATGCCATGCAAGAGATCTCCATACAGCCTGTGAGAAATCACAAAGGAACAGTAGATGATAGGGACTATCATCACTGTTTTTACAAAACAGACATACAGGAGGAGCCATGGCTATCCCCCACTGCTGCAGGAGAGAGATCATGGGTAACCGTTCGTGAAGTGCCAACCAAGAGAACCATTTCTCTCGGGGATGACATTTTGATGACCACAAGGCTTTGAAAATCGACTGAGTGGTGCCCTTGTTTCGAATAAATTCCCAAGCTTCTTTAGTCGAAAATAATCCACTCGCAGAATGAATCCATACTAGAATATCCTTATGTGGCTGTAATGGGATAATAAATCTTTCAACTTCCTGCCATATTTGAGTCAAAAAACCAGATGTAGTGGTGGGAAAGACCGAAGACTGAAGATGGCCTCCAATATAATCAAAGACCTTTGGCATAGCAATCTCAAGGTCTTGATGAATAGTTGTACCATAAGAGTCCCATATTGACCTTTCTGATAACCATGGATCTGCCCAGAAATCCACAAGCCAACCATCTCCAATAACCCATCGAATATTATATTTCAAATGAGATAATCCAAGCCAAATACCCTTCCAAGCATAAGATGAATAACTTTTATATTTGGTTTCCCATATGTAAGAATTCTTGAAATAACGATGCTTAAAGAACCGAGCAAATAGAGATGAAGGATTCGCCAAAATTCTCCAGCCCAATTTTATCATCCCTGCAATATTGAAATCTACTATGTCACGAACTCCTAGTCCCCCTTCATCCTGAGGTAAACAGACTGTTTTTCATTTAACAAGATGCACTCCCTTTTTCTGCGCCACGCTGCCCATAGAAAATTTCTTTGCAGCCGTTCGATCATATGGCATGTTTGTTTTGGCAGGATAAATGAAAGAACCCAAAAAATAGATGAGGCAAAAATAATTGATTTCAACAACTGAAGACGCCCTGCCTAAGATAAAGTTAAAGCCTATCCTTCCAAAAATTTTACCAGCCAAGCTATGACTTTGACTATATTTTAAATGGCTGTGAAATAAAGGCAACCCTAGATAGCGCACTGGGAGAGATCCTTCACCAAAGCCAAGCTCCCTGAGAATTAATAATTTATTACCCTGCGAAACCCCAAAAAAGAAGGCTTTGCTTTTTGCAATATTAAGTTTCTGACCTGTAGTTGCCTCAAAAATGGAGATAATCGATTTAATAGAAGTTAAGAACATTGTCTGTATAAAATAGATGCGACACTCCATAATCGCAGCCCGAAGGAAAGGCCCGAGGAATCATACCTTGCTCAATAGCATAATCCAACTTCTTGCTCAAAAAATCCATTACTAGCAAGAAAAGATGCGGAGATAAGGGGTCCCCTTGTCTAAGACCTTTTTTTCCCCTAAATTAAATTTTAGGGGATACCATTGCACAACACAGAGAAAGAAGGAGAAGATATGCATAGACGAACCCAAGATATACAAATATCTGGAAATCCCAAAGCATTCATACATGCAATAACAAAGGACCAGGATACTCTATCATAAGCACTGCTCAAATCTAGCTGCAAACACATTTTGGGCCTCTTGGAATTTTTGTTGCATATAGATATGAGTTCAATTGCCATAAGAATGTTATTTGTAATCAATCTACCTTTTAGGAAAGCAGCTTGTCTAGGATCAATCAAATCATTGAGTACTACCCGTTAGCGATTAGAAATGATTTTGCTAATAATTTTATGCAATACATTCCATAAACCAATTGGGAGAAAATCCTTCACAGTAGGGGTGGCTACTTTAGGAATGAGACATAAAGGTAGAATTGATTTGTATAAGAAATTTACCTTTCTTAAAGAAGTCATTAAGAGCCAGAAAAAGATCCTTCTTAAGCACCTCCCACCCAAATTTATAAAATTCCACCGTGAAGTTATCAGGCCCAGAGCACTCTCACATTTCATCCCCCAGATACAATCCTTTATCTCCTCCATGGTAACATCCTCAACCAACTTCTCCTGCTTAGGAGTGCTTAGCAGAGAAGGTGGCAAAAACTGTTCAGCCATATGGGTATCAACGTCACTTTCCCCGGACAAGAGATCTTCAAAGAACCCTATCATGTGATTATCAATTTCTGCTTCAGAAACCAAAGAACGCCATTCTGGTCACTGAGAGAAATAATACGTTCACTTCTCCTCCTGATTACAGTAGATAGATGGAAAAACCTTGTATTAGAATCCCCGTCCTTTAGCCACTGCTGCCTTGACTTTTGCCTCCAAATACTCTCTTCATGGCCTAATAATTGCTGTAATTTTGTAGTATGTTCCTTCTCGTTTATCATCAAATTTTCATTGGAACGATCACTACACAAATCATCATGTATAGAGGATAACTTCTGCCGAACTACTGAGATAGAGTCACTCACATGGCCAAACACATCCTTGTTCCAAGCACGCAAAACCCTCCTCAGTCTTTTCGGCTTTGTAACAAAATGAAACATAGGTGTGCACCCCACTCTGCCTTGCCAAGATGCTGAAATTATATCAATGAAGTTTGGAGTTTTCTCCCAAGTCGAGAAGTACTGAAAGGGTTTTGGCCCGACTGGACCCAAATTTGATATGGATACCAACAAAGGATGGTGGTCTGAATTCCCCTTTGGAAGCAACTCTACTTTGGACTTTGGATATGCCAGCACCCTATCAGTGGTCGCTATAGCACGATCCTATCTCCTTATGACACATCTCCTGCCAAGATGACTGTTAGACCACGAAAACCAACCCCTTGCAGCACTAAGGTTAGTTAATCCACAGTCTGACATAACTTGTGCAAAATTCCCTGAATCCGGAGGTAAATAGCCACTACATTCCATCCGCTCTGAACTATCCAATAAAGTGTTAAAGTCGCATAATATCAACTAAGGTAGTGTAGTAGCAGCCTCACTACTTCTCATATGATCCCAAAGTAACGCCCTCTGAGATACAGAATTAAAAGCATATACCCCAAAAATAATTGAAACAGAACCATTACATAAACTAGTGGCCTCGATAGTGATCATCTGATCATTAACATTGAGAATGTTGGTTGAACAGATGGACGGGTTCCAAAGAAGCATAATTCTCGATCTACCCTCAACATTGTTAGCAACAACATTATTATAGAAACCCAATTTCTTCGACCACAGATTAATCCTATCCACTAACAATTTGGAAGGGCGTGACCCCATTGAAAATGAAGCGATCATGATTTGAAGTGATCTCGATTCTAGGTGAATTTTCAAAAGTTTCTGAATTTTGAAATTGATATCCTTGATTTTGAGGTTTTTTTTCTCTTTTTTTTTTTTTCTTTTCTTTTGCCTCTTGACAATTTTCTAGCTAATGATCACCTTGAGACGATTTTTTTTTTGTTTCCATGGTTGTGGGTTGCAGAAGTGGTCGAAAACTAGCAAACCAATGAGGAATCGCCTAAGTCTGCTTAGACCCAGGAGGCTCACGTCTCCTGGATGGTCCTGAAGAGAATTACCGTGGTTGTCTTGAACCAATTGGCTCTCACCATAATGAATTGCGCCGCCTGGTCCGGTTCCCTGTAGGGACTCGAGTGATTCCTAGGTTATGCTTTTACATGGCCCTCAAATATTTATCAATTATTTACTAGACTTTGGGGCTATAAAGTTGTTATTGTTGTGCATATGTCAGTGTTTGAAAATTTAGTCGGCCGCTTAGGCAAAATTTTTTTTAAAATTCCTAGGCACTATCTGGGCGGGGTCATTATGTGCCTCGTCTCTGGGTGCCCGCTTAGGTGCCGCTCCGTGACACTTTGCGGATGGGTGAAAGAAAACGCTCATTGAAGGTCAAAAAAATGTAAATTCCCCCCTTAAAAAGGGGGGAAAAGGGTTTTGGGGGGTATTCTAAACCCCCAAAACAAAAATCGCAGACTTTAGGGTGAGAAAATCTCCCAAAAAACCAGTCTTTTGTGATTTATCGACAGATTGATAAATTTTTTATTTTGTTGACGTCTTCCCAAAACAAAGGCAATAGCCATGGGTAGATTTGGAGCTTCTAGTAGTTGATTTTGAGGACTTTTGGCGACCCAATAGGTGAGGTTTGCACCGATATGGATTTGATTTTGCTATTTTTAAAGTATTATCATATTTGAAAGAGGATTTTGATTTGATTTTGCTACAATATATTATGTTGTGAATCATGTTGTTTTTCTTTTGCTCTTTTTTTTTGCAATATATTTACATCTTTATAGTTAAAAGATTACTTTTTTTATGATTAATTGAATTTTTCTCATTTGGACGATGAAATTGAACATATATCATATTCTTTTTATTAATAGTTGATTCCTTTTTTGTACAATGTGTCATGTTTTGATATTCTATTATTTTTTATTTTATTTTATTTGATAAATAATTGATTACGTGATGTCTTAATGAGTTAATTCTTATGTGAAAGTGAAACTAAGATCTTATATACTCATTTAAGTCTTATTGTAATTTGTAAACTAATAGTAAATGACTTTGTCTATCTTTTCTAGTCTAGACTTCTAGTTTCCTACAATGACGTTTGGGATTTTAATGTCTTACAAGTTACAATCTCTTTCATACTTATATCCGTAAATATGTTATGTGATTGTACTATTATGTTTTCGTCTATTTCACAAGGAGTTTGGGGCTCTAAAATTGCCCTAAAACTCCTTAAGGCTTAAAACCATGCCCTAAGAACTCCCTTGTTTTGCTTGTTTTTTTGGTGTGTGTGGGGGTGGGTTTTCAATTTTGTTGAGGGTACCCTGTCTTTGGGCAGGCACTTGAGCGCCTAGGCGGCCGAATCCGCATTTTTGAACACTAGCATGTGTGTAGATATACTAAAAAGTGTGTAGGCATCCCCCTTGAAATTTTGGCCAAGGGAATTTTCCAAAACCTGTAACCCTATACATTAGTCACTTTTTAAGACTTAAAACCCAGACTTTTAAACCTGCCCATTGTCCCAAACTAGTCATCCTAGATGCCCTTGAGCCTATGGTAACCCAAAACATTAATCTGACACCCATAAATTTGAAAATTGATATCGTAAAGTCCTAGCCTGGTAGACCCACCTTAAAACTTGCTTAAATTGGGCTAAGCTTTATTCCAAATTGTAGAGATGTCATAAGCTTTCCAACAATCCATAAAATTGTCAAATCCGACAGATTTGGAAGCTATTGCCCAAACAATTTTGTTTGCAGAAATTCCAATTTGGTAACTATACGAGTGTTCTAGAACTTTCTAGAAATTTTTGGGGTGTTCTAGGTTGGTTCTTGGACACATTTTGCTTGGTCCTTCCTTAGGAATCAAGGGAACATTCTTTAAATGTTCCTTAGAACCAAGTCCTATCTAAACCCCCCAACCATTCATAAAAAAAAAATCATCCAAAAATCCTTAGAAAATCCTAAAATCTCTAAAAACATTAGGGAAAATAGCATAAAATCCTTAGTTAATATTAGGAATATTTGTAGGAAAATCTTGTAAATAAGCCAAAAATCCTAAACATTCTTACGAAAATCCCTAAAGTTCCTTCTAGCCCAAAGCCTAGATCTAGGAAATCCTGAAAACCCTATGTTTGAAACCCTAATTTCCTACCTACCAGATTTCCTTAATGATTCAAATCTCAATTCAAATCCCTAGGAACAAGATCTCTTAGGATCGTCAAACCCCTCCAAGCCCATTATTCGAGTCCAAAGAGAGGGCATCAACGTGGAAAACGTGCGGTTCAATTATAGGCCTTCAACTCTCAGTTTTTCAGGTAGGTCTCTTTTTACTGTTTAATTTCGTTTTCAATTAATTTTTTATCTTTTATTTTCTTTTTTTTCATTCCCTGTTTCCTTGGTTTCTTTTTGGTTTTTGCACGATTTTAAGCCAGCGTTGCCTGTAATTCTAAAAAAGGTTTTCAAGATTAGATCATTTTTTTGAACTGTAATTCGACGGATCTTGCCTATCTCTATCTAAAATTTATTTTAGTTGAAAGTACGAATAAGAGAGGGTTTCTTCTGAAATACTCCTGGATTCATTGTTGAATGAAATTTTACCAAATTGCCCTTGTGTTGGGTAATATTTTACTATATTGCCCTTTTTGAGAAAGGTTGATTTAAATCACGTAAAACCCTAAAAGGATCCAAGGAAATAATAAACTAGAGAAATAGAAATAAAAGAGAAAAAGATAAAAAATTATTTAGAAACTAAATTAAAGAAAGATGGAAAATAGACACCCAAGAAAAATGGGGAGTTGGAGCCTGTATCAGGACTGCTGGTTGTTTACACCTTGATGTCTTTCACCTCAAAGAATGGGCTTGGAAGGGTTTTTATGCCTAGGATATCTTTTGCCTTGCGCTTTGAATTGGAGATTTGAATTTTGGAGGAAATTTAGCTTGTAGAGAATTAGGGCTTTCTAGCCTAGGGTTTTTCTATTGGTTATCTGGACCTAGGGTTTTGGCAAGAGGGGATTTTTAGGATTCTTTTAGGAATTTTCCTCGGTTGTTTAGGTTTTAAGATTTTCCTAAGGTATTTGCTATTTTCCTGATTTTGTAGGTTTCCTAATTTCTAACGAATTTTGTAAGATTTTCCTATGACATTTTGAATTTTTTTTATAATGAAGGGTTAGGCATTCACAACTGAAATCGAGGAGAATTTCATCTGAAATCCTCAATGATTAGTGCTTCAACTAGACAATTAAATGTCAGAGAAATGTAGGTGGGGTCCATCGAAATATGGTTTAAAGAAAGATCTAATCTCAAAGGGCTGGAGATTAGCCCTTTCCGCTGCTGGTAGCGCTAGCTTAAAATTGCTCAAATACTAAAAAGAAACCAAGTAAACAAAACAAAGACAAAGAGATGAAGAAAATAAAAGATCCAAAATTAACTAAAAAGTAAATTAAAGAAAGAGGGAAAAGGGAGTTACCCGAAGTTGGGGCCCATATGCCTTCTCTTTTGCCTCATAGAAGGGACTTGGAGGGGTTTTGGTATCCTAAAAGATCTTGTTCCTAGAATTTTGAATTGGAGATTTGAATTTTGGAGGAATCTGGCTTTTAGGAAATTAGGGTTTCTAGCCCAGGGTTTCCTAGGGTTTCTTAAATCTAGGGTTTAGGCTAAAGGGAATTTTTTGGGATTCTTTCAAGGTTTTCTAGGAAGTTTGGTTGCCTAATTTTGAAGGGAATTTTCCTAGAAATTTTCCTAATATTTTCTAGGGATTTTGTTCAATTTTCCTAATTTTCTAGCAATTTTAGGGTTTGCTAAGGATTTTCGGATTATTTTTTTAATGAAGGGTGAGGAGTTCTATATGGACTTGGTTCTAAGGAACGTTTAAGGAATATTCACTTTAAGGAATATTCACTTTGATTCCTAGGTTTGACCAGTCAATACGTGTCCAATAATTGACCTTGAACATCTTAGAAGCTTCTAGAAAGTTCTAAAACACGTCGAAATTTGCCAACAAATTTTATGACCTGGAAATTGTAAGTAACACAAACATTGACTTGCCCTGGTTGCTAAACTAAACTATCGCATAAGGACCAAAATGGAATATCTACGAACAAACTTGTTCAGGCCATAACTTCCAAGCAGAATGTCGGATTTAAGCGATTCTTGGACCGTTGGAAAGGTTATGACATCCTCTACGATTTGGAATCAAGTTTAGTCCAATTTGGACAACGGGTGAACGACAAAGAAGTAGACATTTGAGACATGACAGAATGGAATAAACGATCATTCTCTTGAATGCCTATCACCTTGGGGAAATGTGGGATGCTGATGGGGATCATCTGTAGGACGTCAATGAGAACTGCGCTAAGTTTGGGGCAGTTGTATGTTGTTGATAGGTCTTCAACAATTGGTAATATGTCGGACAAAAATAGGAACTATGCTGATACTGGGATGATTATTTTTTGTTGAGGTCACCACAATGACGCTACTTGGAACCAATGTTTTAAACTACGGGATGTGGCCAAAAGTTGTGAGGGGGGGATGCGACCCGGATGCGGGTGCATCATGATGATGAGGGCAATAAATGCAAAACAATTCTAAAAAATCTAAAAAAAAAAGTTAATGCATAGAAAAAAAATATGGAGGTGATATATGTGATAGTAGGTGTTTTAGTTTAATGATTAACTTCAAAATTATTAGCTGTCGGAGATTCTGTATCCAGTTATCCACTATCGTCTGATGGAAACTAGAAACTTGAAATTAGCTTCATAAAACATTCAACAATCAACAACTATAAGCCCAAATTTGCACCATAAGCACAACCATCAACAACCATAAACAACCATAAGCCCAAAATAGTGATATTACAAACCAAAAGTCAAGCTCAAACAAAGTTAATAGTCAATAACTTGATACAATCATCCATTTTGAGAGTCAATTTTGAAATTTGAAGTCAATTTTTGCCCCTCAATTTCTTATCACAAATTCACCCTAACATCCCCAAATTAACAATCGCAAGCATCAAATCAACATCCAAGTATCAGACAACTGCCAAATCAAAGATTTGAATAAAAAATAAATTTCCGCCAATTTTTTGTTCCCTCAATTTGATGCAAAAAAAGCCACAAAAGTGGCTGGAAATCATCGTTTAGGGGGTTTAATAACCCCCCAAACAGTTTCCCCTATTTGGGGCAAAATCGCAAAACATTTCTGCGGAAGGGGATGTGGCTACGATGCGGCTTTATGTGGCGCATATGCGGCCGCATAGGTCAAAAGCGCCTATGCGGTCAGTTCTGATGCAGAGCCCACTGCATACCGCATGATGCGGCCGCATTTTAAAACACTGCCTAAACTACGGGTAAACATCTTCAACTTAAACCTTCATGTTTTCTAGGCATCAATTTCTATTGAATGGGAATGACTTTGAGATAAAGATGATAATGATGAAAATCTGGCAAATTGAATAACCATTGACCCTTAATTCTAAGGTTTTTGGTTTTCAAGATAAGGTTTTGAGAATTGGCCATTTTGCTAGAAATGGAAGTTTTCTACCAGTTTTCGACCGATTCTTTAATACTTTGTATAAGGCGGAAATGTGGTAACATCGAGTTCGGGCTGTTCAACTCCTTCGTTTTTTGGAACAATTTTAGCAATTATGAACTGAGAGAAAATTTAAAATACAGTGCTAGGTGCCTGGGCATACTATTTCAACAAAGAAATTAAGATTTTTGAAATCGCAAGACACAAAATTTGAAATTTTAAAAGAGCGAGACTTTTGGAAATCGGATTAGTCAGTAGTTTAGGCTCATGCTACTGCGGATAATTTTCTGAAAATTTTATTATAAAGGATTTTGAAAAAAAAGGTTTTTGAAAAAAAAACGGTTTTGAAAATTCTTTTAGATAATGTGGATCTTACAGTTTAATAACTTGTGATCCCTTTGGTGGACCTTTGAGGTTGCTCAACCTTTGTTGGGACCAATGTTTTAAAAATTGGTGATTTGGATCGAAACCAGCCGATCCAGTTTGGGAATTAGTCGGGTCGATTCAGATCCTCTTAAACACTGGGAACCAATCCTACATGTACATTTTTAATTTTTTAATTTTTTTATTTGCATTTTTAAAATTTTTTACTCTAGGCAATTTAGTAGTTTTTTTTTTGTCTTTTTTATTTCTATTTTTTAAATTTTATTATTTATAGTTTCTAAACACGTGGTACAGATGGCCCACAACCTCCGAATGGAGGCAACTTATGACCTGAACGACCAATCTCTCTTGTGGCCAATTTTTTTAATATTTTCTAGGGATGTTTTCCAATTTTCCTAATTTTCTGGTGATTTTAGGGTTTTCTAATGATTTTTTGATTATTTTTCTAATGATGGGTTAGGAGTATCCAAGACTTGGTTCTACGGAACATTTAAGGAATAGTCTCTTTGATTCCAAGGTTTGACCAGTCAAAACGTGTCCAAGAACCAACCTCGATAACACCTCAGAAGCTTCTAGAAAGTTCTAGAACACCCCGAAATTTGCTGACTAATTTTTTGACCTGGAAATTGTTAGCAACATGAACACCGACACCCTTGGTTGCCCAACCAAACTATTCCACAGGGACCAAAATGGATTCTCCGAACAAAATTGTTCGGACCATTGCTTCCAAACGGAATGTCGGATTTGGGCTATTCTTGGACCGTTTAGAAAGCTTATGACCTATATTATTTGGAGTCAAGTTTTGTCCGATTTGACAGCGGGTGAATGACAACGAAGTAGATACCTGAGACACGACAGAAAGGAGTAAAGGATCATTTTCTTGAATGTCTAGCCTTGGGAAAATGTGGGATGCCTGTGTGGATGATGTAGGGGTTACGTGGTCATTTAAAGGCCTTATAAGAGCATATGCTAAAATTATTTATAGTGATATGTTGACTCCAATGGGGGAGCATGGTCCAGTTTGGACTCTCAAGCATTGCTAATGCCTTCACACAACTGGGCTTTGACTGGCTATGGTTTAGGTTGATGTCTAAAACGCGTAACCTTGGGCATTTGTGGTCAATCGAGATGTGCGGTTATCCCTTGATAAGATCAGAGTTGTACCCAGGGTGGATGGCCAAGGGACTGGATGTGACGCCTGTGTGTGATGGTTGGCCAGAGAGGACAAGGGCCAAAATCCTCATTATTGTCATCGTACGGCATGTACACTGGATAATTGTCTGGGGAGCAGCCCCTTGGTTGAGGGTGTGTGCATACATGTGCCTAAGAGATGACTCCCTGCAACATTGGACTGTGTTGGAAAGACCCATGTGGTATCGTGCTAGAATGAGGCCTGGATTGTCCTTAGGGAAGGACCTGTAATCCATGGACTAGGATCGTGTCTCTTTCATTTATTTGTTGACTTTGATAGTTCTATCACGAATCCCTACAAAGAGCTCTGGGTCATGAGAACTATTGGGTCAGTTTGAGAAGGTGCAATGAGATGCAATTTTCTAGAAAGAATGGAGTCCTCAGTGTATTTGTTATATCCTAACGTTTTGGATCCAATAGTCTTATCATGAATCCTTGCGAAGAGCTCTGGGTCATGGGATCTATTGGGTTAGTTTGAGAAGGTTCAATGAGATGCGATTTTTTAGAAAGAATGGAGTCCTCAGTGTATTTGTTATATTTCTAACTTTTTGGATCCAATTCCCATCAAATCTTCAATATATTTAATTATAGTGGATATTTTATTTTATTGAAAAAGGATTTTAAAATAAGAAAAAATTAATTTTTTGAATTTATTTAAGGGTGTGGTTTGTATAGAGCCGAGGCTGTAAACAATCAAATTAGAGCCCACCTTCAAATAGTGTCGAGAAATGTGGTTCAATACTGGAAATCTTTGAGATAGCCTTAAAATATGTTTCCATATTTAAATATAACATTTAAAGCTTCAAAAATAATGTAGATTAAGCAGATCTATGAAAACTTGAAAATCTTAACATTGACGGTCCAAAAATATGTTACCAGATGCACTATTTCCAAAACTTGAAATCCACTTTTTTTCTCATGTCGACATGATCAATTTGAGGATATTTGGGAATCAAAACAACCTCTTCTAGTGAATGTTTTGAGGTGGGCTCCATATTGTTTAGAGCCTCGGCTTTATAAACTTTTTCCATTATTTTATTCACAAAGGAAAATAAAATAATTACCGGCTTTATAAAATTCTTTTTATTACTTTAAAATTTAATTTTGGGTATGGGGGCTCATTCGGACTTTTGTCCCACTATAAAGAAAATATAAGCATGTGTGTGTTGGGGGGGGGGGGGGGGGGGTTGTGATAGCCCTACATGTGTGGGGTACTCCACTCCCTCTTCTTTGTTTTTTTGGTGTGGCTTGTGATGGAAGCAGTGTAGGAAAAAGCGAACTGAAACGGTTGATCGGACATGGGGCCGGAAGCTGTTCAATCAGTAAACCAGTTGATTCAATCGGGCAAGTCCGGGGCAGTCAAAAAGTGTTAAAAAAAAAAAATACTAAGAAAATCTAATAAAATATGGAAAGTATATTTAAAGCATAATTAAATAAAGCACATCCAAATGAAGTTGAAAATTAATGAAAAAAATGGATTTTAAAGAATCGATTTGTTCCCAGGGATATTTTGAAATTTTTCAAAAAAGGGAAAATGTAAAAATAAATATTAATGGCAAAAACAATTTCCAATCTTTGCCAAGATGATGAAATATATTAAAAAATGAATTACAAATAAAATCCCTTATTTTTGGGGATTTTATATAATTTTTTAATTTTTTTTTAAAATACCCGGCTGGTTCACCAAAACTGGCCGAAACTGGAACCGACCAGTGGCCAGTTCTGATCAAATCAGGTCTAATTGGGCGGTTAGAATTTGAACCGCACGATTTTTCCTACACTAGATGGAAGCCACCCACTTGTTTTGAACCTAAAAGAAAGTAATAAGAGCTGGATTTGATTGGTTTCAAATAAGCCAGTAGAGACTGATTGAAAATTGATTTTCAAAGGCATAGTATTTTCTCTAAACAAATATTTGATGCGAATAGAATTATGGAAATTGAGGGATAATGGTTCTCCTTCATTCCTTTTAATCATGATCGCTGATCTAAGGAATGAAGGGTTGTTATCTCTTCACCCTATGGGGTTTTATGACAAAGGTCAAGATTGAGTCTCATAAGAATGGCAAAAACCTCAAACTCCAAAACACTAGCCTCTGTTCTGTAAATACTGTCTATGAGGGAACTTTTTCTCTAGTTAGGTTTTCATTTTTGGTAGGAGGTAGAAACCCTAAGGGTCACACCCAGGCCACAACGGTGGCATGCTCTAGCCTATGTGCATTATGATTTGTTTTTGTGTTGAGCCTTGGTCAAAACCGTACCCCATGTCATGCTCTCGAGAGGTTTTGCCTAGGCTTTCCGAGTTATGAGACGAGGCTAGACCGAGATCCCATGTGCCATTGGTGGAGGAGATCTGGTGTGGGGTGTGCGGAGTCCTTGGGGGTAACCTGGGGTAAGGTATGCGGTATTGTTTTATTTCATGCTTTCTTGAATTCGTTCAAAGTGTTATGTAATTTTTAGATTTATGTTTTGAATGAGAATACGTTTTGATGGCAAGTAAGTGACAGTCCTTGGCATATTTTGTGTTTTTGTTGTTCATATATTGTATTTGGAAAAGGCTATGATTATGATGATATATTGTATTTGGACATTTGTAATTGATCTTGGTGGTAAAATAAAGAAAAAGAAAGGAACAGTTTAATCGGTTTGTACTTGCTCGGGTCACATAGTCATACTTTCAGATTATCCGTAAGACATCAATGAGAACTGCACTTAAGATATCAACGAGAACTGCACTAAGTCTGGGGCAGTTATATGTTGTTGATTGGTCTTCGATAATTGGGTATCCTTAGGACAAAAAAGTAGAACCGTGCTGATTCTAGGACGGTTATATTTTGTTGAGGCCACGATGGTGATGCTACGTGGAACCGTGGGTAAACATCTTCAACTTAAACGTTCATGTTTTCTAGCAATCAGTTTCCAATTGAATGGGGAATGAATTTGAGATAAAGATGATAATGATGAAAATATGGCCAATTGATATTTTTACCTTTGGCCTGTAATTCTAAGGTCTTTAGTTTTCAAGAAAAGGTTTTGGGGGCTCAGCATTTTTCTAGAAAGGGAGGTTTTCTGCTGGTTTTCAACCGATTCTTTAATACTTCAGATTAGGTGGAAAACTCGATAACATCATGTTCGGGTTGTGTTAACTCCTTTATTTTTTAGAACAATTTTAGCAATTTGGAAAGCAAAGAGAAAATTTGCAAAATAGAGTCAGGTGCCTTGGCATACTATTCAACAAAGAAATTAAGATTTTTGAAATCGCAAGACACGAAATTTGAAAATTTGAAAGAGCGAGATTTTTGGAAATCAAATTAGTTAGTGGTTTAGGCTCCTGCTACTGTAGTGCATTTCCTGACAATTTTATTAGAAAGGATATTTGAAAAGAAAGTTTTCGAAAAAAAATGTTTTTGAAAATTCTTTTAGAAAAATTGGGTCTTAGAGTTTAATCACTTGTGATCCTTTTGGTGGACCTTTATGAGCTTTCCCAACCTTCGCTAGGACCAATGTCTTAAAAATTGGTGATCTGGATCGTAACCAGCCGATCTGGTTTAGGAATTATTCAGGTCGATCCGAATCCCCTTAAACATTGGGAATTGGTCCTACATGAATGTTTACAAATTTTTCTATTTTCAATTATTTTATCTTTTATTCTAGGCACTTGTGTGGCCCAACCCCCTCTATTGATTTTTTTTGTCCTTTTTATTTCTAATTTTCTTGAAGTTTATTATTTATATTTTCTAGATACGTGGTATAGATGGCCCACAACCTCCGGATGGAGGCAGGCTATGACCTAGACAACCAATCTCTCTTGTGGCCCATTTTATAGCTCATTGCCACCCATTCTTATTTCTTTATCCCCAAAATGGGACTTTTTCCTCCCATTTGAACTTCAAAACAAACTTCCATCCGAGCACCGTAAAAACAGGGGGAGCTTCAAAATAACTTCCCAATAAAGAGATTTAAGAACAAGGGTCCCTATACTTGTCTTTAAGTAGTACTCATGTTCACATGGCTTCCCCCCCCTCTCCCTCTCTCTCCTTCCATTATTTGGCTTAAATTCACTAAAAATAACCCTCTCCCCCTCCTTGTTACCATTACTTGGCTTAAATTCCCTAAAAATAACAAAATAAAATGGGTGCGGTTTCTATACGGTTGCAACCTTAAACAATCCAATTAAGGCGCACCTTAAAATTTTATCATAACATGTAATTTTGTTGTAAAAAATTCTTAGTATTATCTTAAAATCTATTTTCATGCCTAATTAGAAAATTTTGAATTCCAAAAATGGTTAAAATCAACTAGATCTATAACTATATGAAAGTCTTGAAAATGGACGGTCTAGATAATGTGTTGCAAGATGCACTATTTATGAGATTGAATTTTTTTTTTTTTCATATTCATAGATCTCGATGTTGAGATGATTGATTAGAGGGTTTTTTCAACATTAAAACAACATTTTTGAAAGATTTTTTAGGTGCATCTGTGATTCTACATTTTAAGGTTGCAACGTTATATAAACTTTTCCCAAATAATTTAAAATGGAGGCTTGGTTTAAAATAAAGGCTAATGTCCAATTAAGGAACATAATTGTGGAAATTGACTATGGGTACAACTAAGTATAAAATAGCGAGAAAGACTGGCAATGAAGCAATGAATATGTTAATTATGATGATTCATAATTAAATATGAAAAATATTTTACAGTAGCCTAAATATTTTAATTATGAAGATTCATAATTAAAAATTCAAAAAATTGTCTCATTCCTTGATTTACTTGAAAATAGAAATATCAATAAAATTGAAAAATGGGAATTTGTGTTCTTCCTTGACAGAAAGAGAACTTCTTTATCAAAAGAAAAGAAAGGGAACTTCTTTATAGACTGCCGTTGTTCCTTGGCGAGAGGTGGAGAGCGGTTTCAATTGCCAAATCCAATCTTTTGAAGAGGAAGTTATCTTCGTTAGGAATTTTACAATTTGAAAGCCCTAAAAATATTCAATGGTCAACCGATATTCAAATGGCATTTCAATATTCACGTATTTTTGCTAGATAGTGAAAATTCATAATGCATTACCCCCATTTTTTCTTGAGAACCCAAAAAATATCATTTATAATGAGTTTTAGTTATTTGTGGAATTTTTGTAAGGTTGGATTTGGTAGATTTGGCCGAGTCACTGATTCGAACTACTGACCACCGTTGCGGGCCGGTTTTTTGTGTGGGTGGTCAAAGTCACCAGTCCGTCTTTTTAAAGATTGGTTGGTACCTTTAGGACTTAAAATCATTAAGTACGCTTTCGTCCTCAAATCTTTGGCCCTTGTGTTACAACTTGAAGGAGAATATCAAATCAATACCTCAAAAGATGCGGGGCACTACCCCTAGTGCTTGGGATCTCTTGGGACTTCCAATTTCATTCCCCACCATCTACCCTTTGCAGTTCAGATGATTGAGGTCTCTCAGGTTGGACTCAAAGAGTTCCATGACCATGGCCTGTTAAGCTGATGCCCTTTCACTTTATGCTTTGTGCACCTTAAGTTGTCCTTCTTGGCACATTCTTGATTTTTTCGAGTTTTGCCCCCTTGACTTTTCAAGGAATTTTGAGTGCCTTTCCTTGGATTTTTGCACGCCTCTTGATTATTATTATTAGTATTGTTATTTTTTCCTCTTTCTTTCTTTCCTTTTTTGCTTCTTCCATCGCTTGGGGTTCCCTTTGGATTATCATCCCGTGGTTTATTTTTTTTATATTTTTTATCCATCATCATTATAACCTTTTCCCAATTGATTGGGGTTGGCTAATGGTTTGTCCATTTGACAGGTGGTTCCTTACTATTTTGTAACTATTACTGTCTTAGTAATGCAATGTTAACAATTCTAAAAAAAAAGACAGGTGGTTGAGCTTTTAACTTTTGGCTTGAAACTCTGGGTGGCTTCCTCTTTTAAGTTTTTCTCTTGAAGATGGGGTCGTCTTTTCCCTTGCGATGGTGCTTTGTTTGTTTTGGCACTTCGCCATAGGAGCAGATAAGAATTTCCTGATTTCCCATTTGAGACAAGATCATCTTTTCCCTTTTTCCTAGTGCTAGGGAGTTTCTAATCTTGGTTGTCCTTGAATTTTCCTTGCCCCAAGTTGATACCCAACACTTACTTGATGGTTGTTACTAAATTCTGGCGGAACTTTTCCCTTTAAACTTCCCCACTTGGACCTTGAATTTTAGACTTTGGCTTTAAACTCTCCCACTTAGACCTTGAATTTTGGACTTTGACATAACTCTTAGTTTCCAAGTCCTTTAATCTCTGACTTGGTTGGCTGAGCTCATTTGGTTTTATTCCCTATTAACGGGTGATACTTCTTTGTTAGTCCTCAACCGTGGATGCTTTAGAGTAAGGTGCCTAAGCGGCGCGTGAATGCTTCACTGGGCTATCAAAAAGGGGTAAGCAAGTGACCACCCTACTCCTTTCATGTGGTCTTCTCAGTTATATCTTCATGTTGCTTTTCAGGAGTTGTTAGCCTTGTAGTATGTTTGGAGTCATCAGATGAGGGTATGAGCTCACCGCCTGCCTATGGGTTGGCGAGGCTGCCCTTATAGGGTCTTCTTCATCAAATGAGGCTATGCTTATCAGATCCTTGGATCTTCTTGATTTTAGGGCGCCTTGGTCAATGGAGTTGTGCCCCTATCTTTGTTGGCGTCTGGAGTTTCTTCCTTTGAGGGAATGACATGATTTGGTCTTCGAGATCTAGCTCTTCATCCTAAATTGGTTGGTCATCCAGGAAATCTTGTGAAGATGGTGTGGGCGGTCCCCTTAGAATTTCGAAGGGATAAACTTTTTCTTCTGATTCTTGAGAGGATGAGCTTTCTTTTGAACTTAGGCCTTCTTCCACTTTACCCATATTGTCCTTCACAAGCCGGATCCGAGAGGCATACATATCGGGACTTTTTGGTCTCATTGCCCTAGGTGTGTGGGCTGTCTATCACATTTACTTGAAAGATTGGCATGATTGGGTCCTCTACCTTTGTAATCACAGGTATTACCAGGATATCTTGGGTCCTTTTGTGGGCCTGTATCTTCAATTATGATAGAGATTCTTTAGAGGTTACTTTGTTCTTCCAACCCGTTCTTCAATTGTGGAACTTGGACTAAGGCTATCCCCATAATTGTCGTTTTGAGGATCCCTAGCCACATGGTCTTGGTTGAGCTTATGCATCGATTCACATTCTTCTACATGGATGAGTTGCACTCTTTGTGGATTTGATTAATTGTTCCTCACATGCCAGTTGTTTATCACATTTTCTTGGAAGAATGGATTATTCGGTTTTTTTGCCTCTTTTCTATTATCTAGGATGGGGATAGCTTGGTGCCTTGTCAATCAATATTTTCAACTTTGATCGGGGTCCCCTTTGAGTGTTTTGTTCTTTGGCTTCTCCCTGGATTAGAGTCCCAGGACTAAGGCAATTCTTAACATTTATTCTCTTATATTCTCTTATTGACTTCTTTGGTTGGCTTCTTCCTGTGCCCGAAGGCCATAGATCGTCAGGCTTGGGCATGGATATTGACTAATTGGTTTTGATTAAGTTGACATCAACCACTGCCTTTTTTTATTGATGTGTATCAGTAGTATGATCTAAGTTTGTATCGAGAGAGGTGCCTTTTTCCTCGACAAAGGTGGGGACAGGTGCATCCTTCCTTTTGGCATTCTCTACAACAGTTACGACTTCATTATCAATGAAGTCTCGAATGATCTGCCTAAGAGTAAGGCATTCCTTAGTGTCGTGGGCGTGGTTTTGATGCCATTCGCGCCTCTGTGATTTGTCTACTATGGGCAAGGGAGGAATCCAAGCTGGAGGCAACTTAACAACTTTACTCTTGACAAGCAATTTGAAGACATCTCGCATTGATTCCTTGATGGGAGTGAATTCTTTGGTGTGGTTCCCTAAGTTCGTTATGTATATAAATGAGCTCTATCCCTATCCTTAAGTTGTTTTGAAGATGATTTAGACCTGGGATGAGCTTTTGGCTGATTGATTGTGAATTCATTAATTTCTTCATCAGTTGGAGCTTCATCTTGATCAAGCTTTTTCCCTGATGTGGTTGGTGATTGGCTTCTGATGGAACTAGCCTTATCCTCTGTTCTTTTATATCGTGCAACCATTTCGAGCATGAATTCAAATGTGTAAGGCTTAGTGCCATGGTTGAAAAAGAGTTTGTACCAGGTAGTGTGTGCTCCATGGCCATGCTAATCTGAGATGATTTGGATAAATAACCTTTGTTGCAAGTTCTCGAAATCGGGTGGCAAAATCTGTGAACGATTCCCCCGGATCTGTTAGGTTGTAAATTAATTACTGAGGGTCATTGATCTTAGCTTAGCCTGGCGATATTGTGTGACAAAGCGTCAGTATGATTTGTCGGGCGTCTCATTTGGGAAATTATTCATCGCTTTGCTATTCCAAGTTAATGGCTTTCCAAATAGGGTATACTGGAATATAGCCTTGAGTCGGTGAGGCTTGTTTTCTAGAGAAGGTACAATCAGCAAATAGGTGGTGACACCAGTTTCGGGGTCACCCTTTCCACTGAAATTGTTCTTGAATTCTGGGAAAATGAACGTGGGTAGGAGGTTTGTCACATCCACTAATGTGTCTTTGAGGTAGGATTTTAGGGGTGAGATGTCAGGGCCCCCCATCTTTGCCAAGGTGTCTTGGAAAGTTTTAAAATTGCCGTATAGGTCAGCTAACTTAGTTGATTGGATGGTTGTGGTTGCCCCAACCGGATGGTTGCCAAACATTGGTGAGTTGGCTTGGGTTGATGCTGAGCAGGTATGGACTGGTGAGACGGCTTGGGTTTGGATGGGATAGACTCAGGTCTGCAGAACAGCCAGGGTTGGCTGAACCTGGGCTTGTCACATAGTCGGAAGGGACTGGACGGTGGGTAATGGGTCTGAACCTTCAGCACAATCTGGACCGACTGCGCTAGAGGTGACAAGCTTGAACCGGCAAAGCAACCTGAACTAATTGAGCCAGCTGGAGGTAAGTTTGGGTCTACGGCATGGCCTGGATTAGCTAAACCCTGTGGGTTATAGTCCTGAGCCTGTGGTGCAACTGAGTTAAGCTGGGCCAGAGGCTGATAAGGTTGAGGTGGAGGAATAAATCGGGCTAAATGGGTCCCTGGCTGGTATTGTTGGGCCAGTAGGTTTGGCTAGAATTAGGGTTGATAGGGTTGAACCGGTTGGACCGACTGAGCCTGACATAGGTAGACTTGGGCCAGAGTATTGGTGGTGCTTGAAACTGGGTGTGTGCCCCAGCCAGTAACAGCTAACTATGCTGTGGGTTAAGAAAGCCCTGGGGCTGACCTACTTGACAAGGTTGACCATGGGTTTGAAGGGGACTTGACCATGCCTCTGGGTTGGACCCCGGGGTGAACCTTCAACTCCACCCCCTTGGGTTGCCAAGGCTTGGATATAAGCTTGGACCATGGGAAGCTGATGAAGCTGACTTAAGCTCATCCCACGAAAGGTTGTAGGGTTGATCTTAGTTTTCCTTGGTAGATGAGGTGGTGGACTTGGTAATCGAGCCGTCTAGAATTACTTACATGGTTGCTCTAGTGTAAGAGTGCGCACACACAGGGGAAAAGGTTTGAGCTAATGAGTTAGGGGTAGGTTCAGGTTGGGAAGGGTTCCTAGCTAAGAAAAGTTGAAAATGTGGTTACATCTAATGGGTGCCCTCATAAGTCCCAAGTGCCAAGGAAAGGCGGGGCAAGGGTCTTTCTATTTGTGGATTGCTTTTGAGGCATTCACGTGGATGGTGCGCAATCCCTAACGTCTCGTTCACAAAAACTAGGTTCCCTTACGACTTGAATGCCAGTATTGGGGGTTTTAGAAAGCTTTTGAAATAAAATTTGAAGTGATCGTGTATGAGAGAAGTGTGGAAAAGAGAAACACATGGTGGGTGCAAAAAGGTGCGGCAATCAAGCAAGATGAAACAAATATAACTAAAAGAATCTAACTTGAAAAAGATGAATATGACAGAATTGAAAGCATCTAATTCAAGAAATATGAAGCAAAACAAATATAACAAGGAATTGAAAGAACCTAATTCAAGAAAAAAAGGATCTAATTGAAGAACGAATATGATATGTTTACTTCTATTTATTTTTTAATCAAGGTGAAGATAAGTAGTAATGATAAAAGAGGAAAAGATACGGCAGAAAATGAAGATAATCAAAGTACCTGAAATTTGAAGCTATAAAGGAGGAAACTCTTTTTTTTTTAGTTAATTTATTTTTACTTTCAAACAAGAAAAGTAAATTAAAAAAAAAAAGCTGTAGAAATCAAACAGAAAAAAAAGGCGAGGCTGGAAAAAAAAAGAAAAGAAAAGAAAAAGAAAACTAAGCAGTAGAAATCAAACAGAAAAAGGGAAGGCTGGAATACATTATGGAGCAATCCAAGGCAAAATTGTTCCAGCGATGCGATACACGTCGTTGGAGGCATACAATCCAGTGACACGCACTGTCGTTGGTCTGTTTCAGACCCTGGAAAATTTTGGGTCTTTTCTGATTGTTTTCTAGCTCCTGGATTTGTTGGAAACAGGCTCTGAAACATAATTTCAGGGTCATTTTCTGACTGGGTTTTGTGCGATTTAAAGCTTGACATGCCCCACGGTCGGTGCCAAACAGTTTACAACCAAAATCGGGGAGAATTTTGGATGAAACCCCCTCTGATCTGTGCTTCAACTAACAATTAAATGTCAGGAGGAGATAGGTGGAATCTATCGAATTACGGTTCAAAGAATGATCTAATCTTGAAAGATAAACTCTTTCTGAGAACCCCTGGCCTTAAGCTGAATGTTCGTAATCTATGTGCCTTGCCTTGAGCTGGCTGTCTTTTTCATCCTTTTTATTAATAATTAATTTAAGTTTCTTGTTGCGACCATTCATTCCACCTCTATGTTTCCCTGACAGTGCAATATGTGTTGGTTTTAGATGCCTTCTAAGTTATCTGACATGACACCCTTAATACGAAAATGGCAGAAAAATATTCTTATAATTGGTTCTCTGAAAATTTAATGGTAAACATAATGAATATAAGCTAAAATATGTAAATGTATACATCAAAGACTTTAGAAGAGTACAAGCATGGGACTCAAGCCCATGTCATAATGTTGAAAAGTCCAACAGCATAAACTATAATGCAATGCCCTTATTCTCTGCAAAACGTACTATTCTTGATTTTGAGCTTTGTTCACTGTTTCTGCATCATCGCCCATTACAAAATGTAATTTGGTGGCCAAATCAACATTTCTGGGTAAAATTTGTCCACCTAAAGAATTTCTTTTGACCATGATAAAATGGTTTGCTACAGCCAAGTTCAATGATATAAGTATATTGTTCACTTTTATTTGTTGTTTGTATTACATCATATAATATTGCAACTTTTACATCATATAATATTGCAACTTCACTTGGCAGGGGCCTAAATTATAATTATGGAAATTTATTGAACTACACCTCAGCTATGAACTATTTAACATCTCACCCATATTTTCTAATCTAATTTCAGATAAGCCATCATTCTTTTGATCAAATTCAAATACCCATCAAATGACACATCAAAATGGGTTTTGAAATTTAGGAATTTTAGGTGTATTTTGAAATTTCCCCATACATTACATGTAATGTGGCAAGATGTATTAATTAAATTTGTTGATTCATTTATTGAATCACAAAAAAAAAGAAGAAAGGGTCCAGTCATTTTACTTAACAAAGAAAGAGAAAAACAAATGTTGAAGAATATATTTTGTCTGAAGTGCACAACTTATTAAAAAGGACTTGTTATACTCAGTGAGTTTTTTTGCTATTCCCACAAAAGATTGCATGTAGATTTTGAAAGCAATTTGTGGCTAGTGGTGCCACGTTACTGGGTGGGAATTAAGAGAAGGTGAATCTTCTATGGACGACACTATCAATTTCTACAATGCTGACCACCCCCAAAAAACTGTCCATTTGTTGGTCTTAGACTGTGACTCTGGGCCATCTATTCAATGGGCAATAATATCACTTTTTATTTAACTATTTATTTGTATTATGAATTGATCACGAGGTGAATCAGTAGCTGTTTCGAAAAATTCACGTGTTAAATATCTTCTGAACATGGTTTTGGCGTGTGGTCAATTGTAGTAATTGATCCCTCATGGTCCAGTGGTAGGTTTGTTCCTTGCCATCATGTGGGTGAGAATAGTGACCCACTTTACAAAAAGTATTTCTATTAAAAAAAATAAATATGTACTGGAATGTGTTTTGTTCTTTCCTTGTATGCTGTGGGTTTTGATTACAAGTAAGATTACTGTATGAACCTAAACTGCACTACATATAATTCCAATTCCAGCATGACTTGGAAGTTAAATCTAGACATATTAAAACGTTTGCTGTGCTGTTGTAGTTTTCCAAGCTTTCGATGTATGCATTTCCTTCCGTGAAGACAACAGTTGGCATCTGGAACGTTTCTGTTACAGCCTGCATTACTCTATAGATTAATGTCAAGGACTTCCACTGTTTGTGAAAGATTAGTGAGAGATTGTATTGAGATAATTCTGCATATCACCAGGCTATTGATTGATCTTCTAAGTGATTTCTATATTGATTGCAATTGTTTGCAGGCTGAGCAACGGGCTCGTGAAGAAAGTGAGAGATTGCGGCAGCAAGAGCGCGAACAACTTGCAGAAAAGCGAAGACGAGATCTGGTAGGTTTTCTCTCGTAAGATCGTACATCTTATGTTCTGGCATGGAGATTCATGTTCTGCCAAATGGGATGTGCTAAACATTGTTCTTTGTTACATGTATTTCATGACAGGCCCTTCGAGCACGTGTTACTGCAAAGGCAGAAGAAAAGAAGTTGGAGTTGCTCTTTCTACACTGGAGTGAGCATCATAAAAGGCTTTGCAATTTCCTAAGGCATGTTCTGTTTTATCCCAATCTCGACATTTGCATGCTGTTTAATCCTTCTTATGGTGAAAAGAGGCTAGCGTATGGTGAAAAGAGGCTAGCTTAAATTTTGATTTATGGCTTCTTGTGGATCTTTTTTCGTGTCTTTATATATCTCTTCCTCTGGGCCTCATTTTATTGAGTTGAAGGTGGTGTTTTCCCTCAATTGCAGGTTATTTTTAATTTTGGCCCAAGTATCCATATTTATTGAGAACAAAGATAAGTTTCTGTTCATGTGCATTATATTGTGTTCAAACGACCAGGGGCTTTTTTACTCGCTCGTTGGGAGGACATCTTCTGTTATAAGATGACAAATGCTCTTAGTTTGACTTTCTTTGTCTTCTTTGTTCAGGACCAAGTCTGAGCCACCAATATTTTACTTACCTGCTAAACCACTAGAAGGTGATCCAACCTTGGTTGACCAAAGAAAAGAGCGGGTATGATGATGCCAACCTTCTTTTTTCATTGATCAATATTGAAGATTTTGCATCTTGATAGTTGCTCATTCATTGATCATCACAATAAATCAAGGGCCATCTTTTCCATGGGGAACTTTCTGCATCATATGCCCTTTCTTTTTCCTATTTGTCTTTTAAATTGAAACTTGTTTCCTTGGTCTTTCTGCATATTGGTAACTTTCTGCTGATTGTCAAAGTTCAAAGACAGATATGGCTGAGGTGTTGCTGGGTGTATACGTATGGACATGGCGAGTCTAACCCAATTACTTTAAAGTATTATACACAATTGGAAAAAAAATGCTAAACAACAGGAAGCATTATGATAGAATCATAGGAGATGTGGGGCAAAGAACATGAAGCCAATAAGTAATGTTAGATGCACCCCTGGTACCATTAAAATAGCAATGAGGCTACTGGGATGCATTTCAGTTTCCCGCAGGTAAAGAATCCTTGGATTAAATCAGGCTCAGCGTGGGCCAAGTCTTCAGCGCTGAATCCTTCATAAACTTCAGCAAATTCAATCGCACATAGGCCTAGTGTTCATTTTTTTCTTTCCGCACAGCACTGTCTAGTCTATGCAGAAGTGATGCAACTCGACCCATGCATCCTCAATATATTTTCTGATTACTTTTAATTGCTGAATAACATTGTTCCTTTTTTTTTTTTTTAATGTCAATGGTTCCCACTAACGCTGTTTCTCGATCTCTTAGTATGGCAATTGCTGATTAAAAGAAGATATAAAAAGAAATCTGTGTGACACTATTCCATGTTATGATAGAGAGTAACATGGTTCTTCTGCATGCAGTCTTTCCAGGAATGGAAGGATGCTAGACGAGCTGAGTTGTCAGAATATCAGAAGCATATAGAGGAGCAGTATCTTGCAAACGTGGAGGCAGAGCTTGAGAGGTGGCAGAATGCTAATGCTAGGAGCAACACAAGTAGGGTAAATAATGCAGCAAATTTACAGGAAACAATGGACAAAGAGCTTGAGAGTCACAGGCAGGCCCACGGCCCCAAGAATACTTCGAGGATCCCAAGGGGTGGGGAAGTTGATGAGGATGTTGAGGATGATGATGACATGCTTATGATGATGGATGATGTGCTCCAACAGCCTGAGGCTGATGATGACATAAAGGATGCAGGTAATGCTGTTCCCCTTGAAGGTGGCAGCAATTGACTGGTTAGTAATAGTAGGACAACAGATGCTCACCATCTGGATGTTGCTTTATCTTCTTTGGGTTTTTGAATGCCCTTTTGGTTAATGAGAATGGTGGCAGGTGTTTCTATATGATGCTATTCTTCGGATTTTGATGTAGTTTAACGCATCAGTTCGTGAGTTCGATTTGTTTAATGTAGGCATGCTGTTAATTTATATCAATCTCGTAAGTTGTTTCTTTTGTCTTTTGTGCCCTCCTTGGACTGGAATTGTTAGGATTATTGGTGTTTGGTATCGAGGAGGATGATAAACAGTTGCAGGAAGCCATGTTTTCCATTAACTGCGATTCGTTGGGATGACCCTTACTACTAGTTACTGGAAATTTAGTCATGGCCCCTTCTTTTGGCTCTTGAAGAGGCGTTTCGAAAGGCCTATCGGGTTCCATGGATGCTGTCATTCTGCAATATGAATTGTAGATGGGGAGCCAGAAATATGTCTGACCGAATAACGTCTCATTCCTACCCACTTAAATAATTATATTTTGCGCAAGCTGCAGTACAGCCGTAAAGGAGTGGGACTGCATGTCGGCAGATGTCGTACATAACCTTAACAATGTAGGAGGGTTAGAAAAGACCCATACATTGGGCCAGTATTTATGCATATTTTCAGTGAAAAATGAGAGCAATTCGGTGTGTGGGGCATTTGGGTAAACCATCCAGTAACAACACCAGACAGATGAGGTTTGTTGTTCCTCCGCTCAAAGCCTTTCTGGTACAGTTGAGGAGTTGCTATGATGCTTATCATTTACTCTTTATCAGAGTAAAGGGTTCAGGAAAATTGCACTCTCCCCAGTGTAGACGGGGTTGGAATGGAGCACAACCACTTATAATCTGGTGCAGCTGAGATCAAAATGGAATAAGCGATGGCGAGACAATGAGCGGTTTTTCATATTATTGGGAAGCTAAAGTTCTTATTTTCCAAGTTCTTTGATCCATACGCTTGCAAGGATTTTCTAACCTAGGTTAGTGAAAGATGTAGTTTGTATAGAGCCGAGGCTCTAAACAATCAAAGTAAAGTGCACCTTCAAAAAGTGTCGAGAAATGTGGTTTCAAAATTAAAAATATTTCTGATAGCCTTAAATTATATGTTCATATTTAATTATAAATTTTAACTGTAGATCCAGCAGATTTAGGAAAACTTTGAAAGTCTTGAAAATTGACTCTAAAACGTGAAATTCAAAATTTTCTCATATCCATGCATCTTGATGTTGAGAGTGGGCTCTAATTTGATTGTTTAGAGCCTCGGCTCCATATAAAATTTTTCCCTTAGGGAATGCATAATCTGTTGCGCGCGATACCGAACTATCGTTGCAGGATCTGTAGGCAGATGGAGATCAAAATACAAACATCAGACACCTCATAAATCAATAGTAAGTTCCTGTTCTAAATCCTTGGGGAACAGACCACTCAACTCGGGACATTTTCATCAGAATGACGCTTTAACTCGAAACCGCAGTTATAATATTTGGACAGCCAAAGACGCCTACAATCCTCTCTCGGTTATGCCGCCAATTGCAGCCTCTTCCTTGTGTATTCTCCTCGCTTTACTTTCTTCCTCCTTTATTTCTACTGGAAAATAAATTGGTTTGTCCGATGCGTATTAATTTTAGTTTTTAAAATTTATTTATTTTTTCATATTCATAATCTCCATGTTAGAGATTTGTATGTCTTTAAAAATTAAGTCTTAAAATCCATCTCAAAAATAGATTTATTAAAAGGCTTGTATTTTCACATATATGGGCATGGCAACATAGAAACCCGGTCCAAAAGAATATGGGCTTAACTGTAGTTCAGTTGGATCACTCAGAACTCAAGAAAAAAATTGAATTGTAAGGAGCTAGTTGATATTTTAGATATCATTCTAGAGCAATGTGACCTTATTACATAAGTTTATGTTTCTATCATCAGACGGAGCTAGTAATTGGGTAGTTCGGTATCTGAAACTTTGGGCATCCCTAAAATATAACAAAATTAAAAGAATTATAATATTCGACTGGCCTGATGTTAGAAACATAAATATCATGAAATTGTGGACCATATATTTTCTGGTTTGTATGCAAATTAAGGGAAGAAAATCACATAAAGGTGATCAGGATTTGAGAGGGATGTGGTCCTTATGTGATCCATTTGTCTTTTGTATTTATTTATGTAAATCTGCTGCATTGGGACTCATCTAGCAAGCCTGATTCATATATTTTATTGAATTCTTCTATTTATTTATTTTCTGAAAAACCTACTTTATTTTAATAATGAGGTAAATTAATACAATGCAATCAAACATGAATCAACTCCTCAGAAACTACAAACTAGAAGCTCCTCCATGCTCGCCCCACAATTTACGAGACCATCAGCAACTGAATTCGCATCACGATAAACATGTTGGAACGAAACCATCAAATTCTCTCATAAATCATGAACTTCAGCCCAACTTGGCAATAATCCCCATGGAGGCCTACTACACCTTCTATGCCAATTCACCACATTCAAAGAGTCCCCTTCTACAACTCAAGGTATAGTAGGCTATCCCTCTTTGACGAGTTTAAGTCCTTGCAACACTGCCCGGAACTCAGCCTCATTAGCCTTCACAAAGCCACATGGACCTGCAAATAAAAGGAGAACATGTAAAAATAAATTCTTAAAAACACCACCAATCGCCGTCAGTGCTGAATTTCAGAAGCCGCTACCATCGAAGTTTAACTTAATACAATGGTCAGAAGTAAATACCATCTTCCTCTACGACAAAGACGCCAGGTACCACCGTTCACAATGTTTTTACGATTCAACCACACATCCACCTTCAAAAAACCAACGCTCCCTTTAGTAATTGAGAACCTTGGATACTTCTAATTTGCTTTATAAACAAATGAAGGTTCCCCTGTACACTTCTAACTCCTTTTCCACTGGGTGTAGTTTGCATAAGGTTGTAATCTTAAACAATCAATGTAATATGCATCTCTAAACTTTGTCACAATTTTATTGTCAAAATTTTTAGGATGGTGCAAGAATCTGTTATTATATTTAATTATAAATTTAAAAATAATTCAAATCAAACAAATTTATAAATACATGAAAATTTTGAAAATAGAAGATCCAATAATGTGTTGCAAGATATATATATATATATATATATATATATATATGGGTGCGCTTTGTATAGAGCCTAGGCTCTTAACAATCAAATTAGAGCCTACCTTCAAATAGTGTCGAAAAATGCAGTTTTAATACCGAAAATCTTTGTGATAGCCTTAAAATATATTTTCATCTTTATTTATAAGGTTTAAAGCTTAAAAAATAGTGTAGATCGACATATCTATGAAAACTTGAAAATCTTGAAAATTGATAGTAAAAAAATGCGTTACAAGATACACTATTTCCCTAACTTGAAATCCATTTTTTTCTCATGATTGAGCATCTTGATATAGAGATGATCAATTTGAGGATATTTGAGCATCAAAACAATATCTTCTACTGAAAGTTTTGATGTACGCTCAAATTTGATTGTTTAGAGCCTTAGCTCTATATATATATATATATATATATATATATATATATATATATATATATGCTGTGCGCCCATGTGTGTGCTGCTACAGTAAACGGTCACAATCTGGGCTGATTTGACGATCACGGATGTCCGATAGTGTTTGAATTTTAAATTTTTTTTCTACAAATCCAAATCAATTGAAATTTTAGGTGTATTCTTAAAAAATAGGCGAATCTATGAAAAATATAAAAAACCAATTTTACATGCAATAAATTTACCAAAATACATCTGAAACTTTTTGGGGGTATTTTGGTCAATTATTTTTCACGAATTATTATTTTTTATATATTTTTATTAGATGCGCCTTGATGAGAAGAACACATGTCTAAGATTTCAAGTGATTTTGATTTGTATAAAAAAAAAAAAAAATTCAAATACTATCGGACATCCGTAAGCGTCAGATCGGCTACAAATTGGCTCAGATTCAATCTGGGCCATTCGCGTATGGGCATACAACAGTGACTACCATATATATATATATATATATAATGTCGAGATGATCAATTATATGTTTTTCCACCATGGAAACAACCTTTTTTGAAGGATTTTAATTCTATATTTTTAAAGTGAACCTCATATAAATTTTTGCCTTTTCCACATACTATACACATTCAAAATGCTTCCTATGCGTTTCTCCCAACGTTTATCGTTAGCACTTTCTAAACATTTCATTACTTCTCATTTATTCAACTCCTTTGGACTACGTTTCCTTCTTCACTCCTCAATCCAATAAGTCTGTTTCAATTTTGAAACAAGATAGAAGTCTTGAGTCTTTGCTCCTTTATTCGAAGGGGGCCATTACCTCTAACCCTTTTCGAAAGAGAAATAAATAATGGACGGGATGCAGTTTCTATAAGGCCCAACCATTATAAAAAAATAAAATTACGGCCCTACCTCGAAACGTCATTCAAATGGGAAACCTCTACGATGGCTAATAAAATCAATTTTCATTATTAATTATATTATTTGTTTCTTAAAAAATGGTATAGATCTTGTAGATCCATACATACTTATTTTTAGGGCAAAATAGACAGTTTAGATAATGTGTTATAATATACATTATTTTTGGGACTTAGAATTCTAATTTTTTTTCCACAACCATAATGGTCAAGGCTCAAATGGTTGATTTGAAGGTTTTCCAGTACTAGAACTATAATTTTCAAAGAGTTTTAACTTATTTTGAAAGGGTTGCGGGCCTCTCAAACCATTTTCCTCGTGAACTTTGCTTAGAAGTAGGTGTAATGTCTGCTGTGCATAAAAGATAGAAAACAAAAGCTTGATTTTCACTCAAGTTAGACAAGTCAAGGTCACCACGACCTAGTGCGACTACAGCTCTATAACGCATAAGGGTATTTCTCGCACATGCATATACATCATCCAAATGTGGATATCTAGCTTTCCCAAACAATCTATCTATATACATGCCGTGTGATGGAACATGGATGACGTTTTGGCCCCCATCCCTGTAAGCCTACAATCACACAAAAGGTCATATTGTCCCTCGGCTCACTCATCTAGGCATAAGCTCTGACCTCATCAAGGGCTAACCCAAAAACCCTTCTTAGTTTATTGTTTATGCCTAGATACCTTGAGTTTTTCAATTGAGTGACTTAGATCGTCAAGCACAGTCCGTTATCCGCAAATATCATTTGCTTAGTATGGTCTTTGAGGGACCACACTCCCATTAAGTTTATGTTACACTATAGTAAATGGTTTTCATTATACACTCATAAGGCCTTTAAAGGCCACATAAACCCAACATCTCCCATTTGGCCTTTGAAGGCCTTAGATTATCTCTTCTTCATTTTCTCTCATCCCCATTTCTCTCACATATCTTACAAAAACATTAGGGACAACTCCCTTAGTCAGAGGGTCTGCAATCATCAAATATATAGATATGTAGTTGATCTCAATCTCTTTCAATCTCACCTCATTTTTCAGGTGATAAAAGTATGACTTGATATACTTGGAATTCTTGTGTAACCGAGGTTCCTTAGAGACACAAATAGCCACCGTGTTGTCGTAGAAAATTCGCACCGCCTCACAACATACGAGATGGAAATTAAGTTGATTAATAAACTTCTTAATCCACACGGCCAACTTGGTTGCAAGACAGCATGCCACATACTCGAATTCCATGGTGGATAAATCCATAATATCTTGTTTCTTTGACTTCTAAGAAACCGCACCCCCTCCAAGCATAAACACATACCCAGATGTAGACTTCGCATCATCTAGATCTGCGAGATAGCTTGCATCTGAATATTCCTCTATTGCTATTTTAGTTCTCCTCTTCTAAGTGAGCGCATAGTTCATGGTTCCTTTTAAATATCTGAGAATTCTTTTTACTGCTTTCCAATGCTTCTCTCTTAGGTTGCTTTGGAAACGACTCACCAGACTCATGACGAAGGACAAGTCAGGGCTTGTTCCCGTCATGGCATATATAAGGGACTCAACTGCGCTCCTGTATGACACTATCTCTATGGCTCTTATATCCATGTTTTCGATAGGACACATTTTATTACTAAGTTTCATCTTTTTGTCAATTGGGGTTGACATGAGCTTACACATACTCATATCAAACTTTTTCAGTATTCTCTTACAGTAGGTTGTTTGGGAAAGTTAGATAGTCTTCTCTCTCTAGTTTCTTATTATTTTGATGCCCAACACATATGAAGCTTCTCCAAGATCCTTCATAGCGAAGTGTTGATCAAGGAAATTTTTCGTCTATACTACTAGGACAATTGAGCTACTAATAATTAACATGTCATCCACATATAACGATAGAAAGACCACATCACTCCCACTGACCTTTTGATATTTACAATAATCCTCATTACTTGTAGAGAATCCTGCAAGAGCAAGAGTCTCTTGGAATTTTATGTACCACTGTCGCGATGCTTGTTTCAGGCCATAAAGGGATTTATGAAGTTTGCATGCAAGATTTGCTTTCCCTTTCTCCTCAAATCCCTCAGGTTGGGTCATGTAAATTTCTTCTTCTAAATCCCCATTTAGAAATACTGTTTTGACATTCATTTGATGAACCTCAAAGTCAAAATGGGCTGCTATAGCTATAAGGATTCGGATGGATGAAAATTTGGCAACAGGGGAAAAAATTTCCTCATAATCTATCCTTTCTTTTTAAGTGAAACCCTTTACAACCAGCCTAGCTTTGTATTTTTCTAATTCTCTTCACAGTTCAACTTTTTCTTGAAAATCCACATACAACCAATGGCCTTACGTTTTTCAAGTAGAGGTATTAATTCTCATACATGGTTTTGGTTAATGGAAGCATACTCATCTTTTATGGCTCGTACCCAGTATTCCCTTTCAGGAAAGGTCAAGGCTTCACGGTGAGTTCTAGGTTTTGAATCTGGATCTTCCTCAACCTTATCAAAATGTTCTCCAAGGTAGACAAAATGTTTTAGGTAAAGAGGTGGTCTACTGACTCGGTTACTTCGTCTTGGTTCAGGTAAATGTTCACTCCTAAGGGAGTTCAAAAACAGGTTGGGTTGGTTTAGAAGTTTCAGGTTCAAGGTCTCGAACTACATCCTTGTTTTTGGTCTCCTCATAAAAGTTGGCTTGTTTTTTACTCACCCTTGCTTCAAGGAACTTTTCCTCAAAGAAGTGAGCATCGCGGCTTTCAATAACCGTACCAGTTCCAAGATTGTAGAATAGATACCCCTTACCATGATCTGGGTAACTATTGAAAATGGATTTGACAGTATTGGGTTGCAATTTGGTTCTAATTTGATGTGGGATAAGGACACGGGCTGAGCAACCCCAAACTTTCAGGTGTTCAAGGGAGGGAGTACGACCTATAGAAATTTCGTGAGGAGTAAGTGGGGTAGCTTTTATGGGAGTCCGGTTAATGATGTAACATGCCGTTAATACAGTTTCTCCCCAAAACTCCAATGAGAGATTTGCATGCCCCATCATACTCTTTACCATTTCCACTAAGGTCCTATTCCTTCTCTCAGCTACACCATTTTGTTCAGGAGTATAAGGCATGGTGTAGTGATAGATGATTTCATTTTCAATGCACAATTCTTTGAAAAGGTCAAATGAATATTTTCCCACTCTATCGGTTCTAAGGACTTTAATTTCAGGTTGGTTTGATTCTCTACTTGGGCTTTGTATTCTTTGAATTTTTCTAGGGCTTCTGATTTTGCATGAATAAGGTACACATGGCCATATCGTGAGTGGTCAGCTCTAAAAGAGATAAAATATCTTTTTCCATTTTTTGTGGTCACATTCATAGGTCCACATATGTCACTATGAATGATTTCCAATACGCTAGTAGCTCTTTTTGCCCTTGTGGTATTTTTCCTTATTAGTTTTCTTTGCACACAAGACTCACACACTTTCGATAAATCTCCCTTATAATTATGAAGAATCCGGTCCGTTTTTAATCTTTCTATTCGTTTGATATTAATGTGTCCTAACCTCATATGCCATAGGGTAGCATTTAATTCATTAGGAGACGAGACATAGACAACGTTTTATTTTATTTCAATGGCAAATAACCCATCTACAAGTCGTCCAGTCATGATCACATCTTTTCCCTTCTTGACCACCACTTTCTCCCCAATGAAAGTAGTTATGAATCCAGCCATAGACATCTTAGGAACCAAAACCAAGCACTTCCTCATATCAGGAGCGTAAAGTGCTTGTTTTAGGATCAAAGTGCTCCCACACTTTAGTTTTAGCTCAAAATCTCCAACTCCAAGTACATCAGTCTTCTGATTTCCTCCCATATAAATAAGCTGCTGTCCTGGCCCCATGGGAGTGAAAGAACGATAACCTTCATTGGTGTTTGTGACATGAGCCGTAGCCCCCGAGTCAAGACACCAAAAAGCTTTCTTAGGTCAGCTAGCATGGACTTGAAAACCACACATGCCAGTTCCTTGTTTGTTCCACCAGATTTGTTGGACCAATAATTATTGGCTATGTGGCCCACCTTCTTACAAATAAAACAAGTTTGAGTCTCTCTCTTTGCTCCTTATTTCCAAAATCTCTTCTTTTGAAATATCTTTTATTCTCAAGAGTATTCTTCCCTTTCCTTTCTTAAATTTAAAAGATGGTTGAGATTTTACCATATGCACAGCATCCCTTGGGGTTTACCTTGAACTCCTCCTTTCTTCTTCAGATTTAATGGTCGTGATGAGTTCTTCCAATTTTGGTGTCTTTCTTCTAGAAGACGGAAGATATGAAAGTCTCCCATGAACTAAGAAGAGAGTTCATTAAATGAATCACTTGCATAGATTCATTAGGCTTCATGCCTGTATCTTCCAAATCTTTGACTAGCGCACGAAACACATGCACATGATCTACAAACTTGGTACCTTCTACTATTTTTAAATCATTGTACCTTCTGATAACCATAATTTGCTTCATGAGAGAGGGTTCAACATACTCTCTTTCAAGTTTATCAAAAATCTCACTTGCAGTATAGATTGACTCGTACTCAGAAGCATACGAGTCAGTCATGTCACATAAAAGAATATGCTTGCATCTCAAGTTCCTCCTCTTTCAGTTGACGTACTCATATTTGATTATTTGAGATGAGTCGTCAGTTGAACGATGAGGTCGGTCCTCAAAGAGTACCTCATGAAACTTTTCTTCATAGAGCACAAATTTAATTTTTCTTTTCCATGAAGCAAAGTTGGTCTCATCAAACCTTTCGGTTTTCAGGATTTCAAAGATGAAGGTATGAGCAGCCATTATTTTATATTCTCAAGCAAAAATAAGAAAAGACTCCTAATGGCAATCAAGTAAAACTTGGCTCTGATACCAATGAAAGAAAAACCTATGTAACCTTTTTGTCAGGGAAATATAATTTTTTTTTATTTAAATAATAATCACCCCTTATAATTTTGGCAACAAGATCACTCACAGATGGTCTTTTTACAAACAATAGAAATTCCAAAAATTAAATAACACATTAATAAAATAAATCTCAACTACTTGATGCCATTCATACAACCTAATACTGTGCTTGAGAATATACAATAAAAGAACAAACAATTAAAAGAAAAAGATGTTGGAGATTACCTTAACCGGGTTTTTTACACCCAACACCGAGTCACCACATCCAATGATGCGGGATCAGCGGTCTAGCTTCAATCTCGAACCGAGAAAGCTAATTTCGGCCAAACTAGGTAACCAGGAGAGAGAGAGAAAATAAGAGACTAGATAGAGAGGGGCGTGGCTCCTAGGGAAGAGAGAGAGAGAGTTTATGGGAGAGAGATGTGTGTTGAGATGGGGGGAGAGCACCCCTATTTATAATGAAATTTAGGTATAGGGTTTCTTAAGGGTTTCCCATAGTTTGCCTCTTTCTTGAGATTGAAGATGGACCATTGATCAGGGTGACTTGTGGGGTGAGAGATCTGAGCCATCTATTCCATAGATGAGCCGTGCATGAACCATTATCCCTCTTTCCTTAAACCATTTTTCCATCAACATATTTAAATAAATTAAATCCATTAAAGATATAGTGCATACCATAAATTGCATATTCCATGTCATATTTTCCATAAGAATATTTCAATAATATCAAGTCAAGATATTAATTCAATAATCAAGATAAGATATGGTCAATATTTCCTAATCAGTATTTGACCACATGCTACAAGATGTAGTTACCATATTTAACAAACTTGAAGATAAAGCAACAAGATAAGGTATCCAAGGGTGAGGCGTGCCACCCATGTATGGCATGTGGGGCCTCACCTAATACCCACATGGTGGGCCCATGTACACTATAGGCCCCCATGTATATATATATACATATTTTTAATAAATATTTTAAAATTTAAACAAAATGAATTTTAAAACATTATAACTTTGGGTTTTCCAACTGAGTGGCCTAGATCGTCAAGCATAGTCCGTTATCCGTAAATATCATTTGCTTAGTATGGTCTTTGAGTGACCACACTCCCACTGAGTTTATGTTTCACTATAATAAATGTTTTTCATTACACACTCATAAGGCCTTTAAAGGCCACATAAACCCAACAATTTCAGCTTGTGCACGTACTTCACATTTTTCTTTAAATAAATCATCATAATTAGAAATCAATCCTAAGGTAACCAAATATTTAATATAAACGTAATTAACATGTCCTAATCTATCACGCCATACATTATAAGTAGTCACAATATAAGCAAAATGTTTGTTTATTTCATTAACCAAATCAAACTTAAATATCGCATCATAAGAGTAACCCTTGCCATTAGACTTTTGGTCCTTATAATTTTTATTATGAACCCTGGGAACGAAAGACTTTTTGTTATATTGGGGACTTGATTTTTGCTCAACAAGGTTTGTCTATAAAAATTGATTGATTCATCTTTTTTTACCCTAAGTTTATTCTCTTCTTCAATTCAAAGAGATCTTTGATGTTGAACCAAATCAATGTCCACTTTTTTATGTTTCATTTTCTTTTAGTACTATTTCCAAGATGGGGGTAGCTTGTGGATTATAATCCTATTAAAAAGAATGCATTAAAAAACATTCCACATTCTTTAAGTTCATTGACTACAAGATGCAACTCATATACTTAAGAAAGAATTGACTTGTTTTCAATTAATTTAAAGTCTAGAAAATTAGCAAAAAAAAATATTTTGTTACCAGACTCTTCCGTGAGGTATTTGGTTTCAAGAAGCTTCCAAAGCACTATCGACGTGGCAACCGATGCATATGTCATAGATCGGACATTGAGGATGTGATTTTTTTAAATGTAGTCATCCTTCATCCATCATTTGTAAGCTTGAGTTTGCTCCTCGGTAGAGTCATCAGATGGAGGTAGCAGTGCAGGCATAGACTCGGTGACTAGAAAGATGACCTTTTGTTGTCATCTCTTGAAATTCAGTCCGTTGAAATGCTCGAGTCTTGTGAAATCATGTTTCATGAATTTCAAGGAAGTCATGACAATCGCCTTTCTTTTACCTATAATTATTGTCTTGAATTGTTGGAAAATAGTGGGTGAAATGAAGGCAGAAGATAATATGATTTTGAAAAATTAGAAGCTTGAGTTTTTTGTGTTTTTAGGCACGCATGATAAGTAACTAGAGATAATATTTGCCCCCTTAAATGCTCTTTTTTATGTGCATAAGAATGACATTTCGTCATCAGGATACAGGAAAACAAAGATGTCTCTTTGATGTCCCTAAGCTCTAAGCACCTGAGTTTGGAACCCGTACACTAGACACCAAAGTCTTGATAGTTTATAAAGAGAAATAAATAAAATCTAGTAGAGAGAGAGAGGTTAGCCCACTGGTTTTGCTTTATGGGATTGTAGAGAATGATATTTTGAGAGAGTTGCAAAATGGCTAGAAAAAGCCCTATCTCGCATGGCAAAAGGACTATATTACATAGAGTTATAAGGATGTTGCACAATTACTATAATGTTGGTTACATGCGCTACCTACAGCTACAAGTTACATGCACCTTCTTAACTCACTTAATGGCTGCTGTTACAACCTCCTTTTACTTATATTTCATCAACGGCTAGATGACTGTTGGCTATCCCACACGAGCTGGGCTAACAAAAATATATCAAGCCTTGAGCTCAACCCGCACAGATGCTCGAATTTCATCAACAGCGAGATGACTATTGGCTGTCCCACACGACCTGGCTCACAAAAATATATCGAGCCTCGAGCCTGATCTGTGCATGTGCTCGGCCGCCTCTCATGCCAATGTGAAGTGTAAAGTGCGCTATCAAGAGCCCTTGCGCCCTCGCCCTCGGCCTCGCACACACACATGTACCATCTCTCTCACCTTTATACTAAAATTATAATGCATTGGAATACATGCACTTAAATACAGCCTAATAAACTCACTCCTCTTTAATGTGAGATTGAAACTCACAGCTTTCTCTCTCTACAAAATAGTTTAGGAAACAACCACAAATTGGTATTATTGTTTTGAAATGCATACAAGTATTTTCCAGACCAAATATTACTAACAAAATAAACTTTTAAACGTTAGAGGAGAGAAAAAAAAAAAAATCTACTAACCCTCTTTATAAATGAAAATCTTAACTTAGATGCTCGCTTAGGAAATATTTTTATATTTGTTTGTCTTTATGGGATGTATATTTCCCTACAACTATTATAAAATATTCTGATAGAGGTTTGAAATATAGAAAAAGGATGAAGATAGGAAAGGCTTGAGGACTAGATCGTATGCCGATGGAATTTTATAAGTACATGGGGGAAATTAGCATTGACCGACTGACGAAGCTGTTCAATAAGGTGTTGAGAACAAAGAAAATGCGAAACAAATGGAGGAAAAATATTATCGTACCTATTTACAAGAACAAAGGAGACATACATAATTGTGCAAACTATCGAGGGATGAAGCTTATGAGCCATACTATGAAGCTTTGGGAGAGAGTCATTGAGCAACGACTTAGGCATGAAACGAGTGTATTTGAAAACCAATTTGGTTTTATGTAAGGAAGACGAACAACTGAGGCTATTTTCATACTTAGGCAACTGATTAAGAAGTTTAAGGCGAAGGGAAAAGACCTTCGCACAGTCTTTATTGGTCTAGAGAAAGATTATGATAGAGTGCCTAAAAGTTTGATTTAGTGGGTGTCAGAAAAGAAAGGTGTCTTTAGACACTACATCGACTTGGTGAGAGATATGTACAATGGAGCACTAACTAGTGTATGAGCAACTAGCAGAGAGATAAATGAGTTTTCAGTAACAATAGGTCTACATCAAGGGTTAGCATTGAGCCTGTACCTCTTTGCCTTAGTTATGGACGACTTAACTAGGCACCTGCAAGATGACGTACCGTGGTACATGTTGTTCACAGATGATATAGTTTTGATTGACGAGACCTGAAACGACGACAACATAAAGTTAAAACTTTGGAAGGATGCTCTAGAATCCAAAGGCTTTAAAATTAGTCAGACTAAGACAAAGTATATAGACTGCAAGTTTAATAATAATAGGAATAGAGATGAGGAAGTAGTCAAGATTGATAATAAGGACCATACAAAAAAGACTGTACTTTCGATATATTGGGCCGATAATCCAGGAAAATGGAGAGATTGAGGAAGATGTTGCACGTAAAATTTGAACTGGGTGGGCGAAATGGAGATGTGCAATTATAATTTTATGTGGTCGTCCCATACCCATGAGGCTGAAGGGCAAGTTCTATAGGACAATAGTGAGACCTGCTTTACTCTATAGAACAGATTGTTGAATGGACAAAAACCAGTATATCTATAGAATGAGTTTAACAGAGATGACAATGTTGAGATGGATGAGTGGCAAGACAATAAAGGATTGAATTAGAAATGAATCTATTTGAGAGAATTTAGGCGTTGCACCAAGAGGTGATAATATAAGAGAGAGTAGACTTTGGTGGGTTGGCCATGGGTGAGTGGCACTGATCAAGTATAGGACATGTTAGGAGGTATGAGTTAGTTCACGTGGAAGGACTAAAAAAGGCAAGGGATGGGCCCAAAAGGACGTAGTTGGAAGTAATCCGAAAAGTGGAAGGACTGAAAAGGGCAAGGTATGGGTCCAAAAGGATGTAATTGGAAGTAGTCCAAAAAGATATGGGGACTTATGGTCTCATTAAAGATATGGCTTTTTATAGAGCGGAATGGAGAACAATGATTAATGTAGCCGACCTCAATTAATTGGGAAAAGGCTAAAATGATGATGATTCATTTTTGGATTTCTTTGTTTTCAGTTTTTTTATCTTACATGTTGCATGTATATGCCTTAACAATGTATGTTATTAAATTGTTAGATCAACATATTTGTCCGATAGTAAGTGTAGTGTTTGAGTAATGATGATAGTATGTGTAGTTCTCCACCTTTCGATTTAATTATGTAGATCGAAGTCTTTTTGACTTAGTAGATCAAGTAATTACGTTTGTATTTTTTTTTAAGAAGTGAAATTCGTATGTTCTATCAAATAACCAAATATCCTTAGTTTGAATGTACAAAGAGAAGAAATGGTATTGTGTTTTGTATATTCCAAATTATTAATGATTTTTTGTTTTTAATTCTTTAATTTTCGCTCGATGGGTTATCCCTATATTTTGTAGGATACCTGGGTGTTGATGAAAATAGCAAATTTTTTATTGATATAAAAAATTTGCAAATTTTACCTAATAAAAATTAAATTGCTCAATAGAAACCATGCTAACTTTTTTTTTAACAAAAACTAAGCACTATGAAAGAACAAATTTTTTATTTTTTTATAATTTAAATAAATTTGTATTTTAAAAAAATAAAAATTTAATATCTAAAAATTATTGCTCATAAATTTTGAGGGTACAAATTTTTATTTATTAATATTTAAATTAAAATATTGTATATTTCTACGAATAAAGAGCCAATTTTCAAGAAAGGGGCTAGATCGTTGTGGTAGCACGCCCATACCTAGTTACCACAATTTGGTTTCCAACCCTGTTGACACTACCCACTGACACCTTCAAAAAAACTATCTCCCTAATCTACATGAAAAATTAGGTAACGGCTTGTCTTCCTCACCGAATTACCCAAAAAAAAAAATGGAGCCAATCCCTCCAAAAAAACAAAGGAGCCAATTTTCAAATATTTTATGTTCTTAAATTTTGAAACTTTCATGGACTTTAATTACATCATGACTAACTTCTCTATTTAAAAAAAAAAATTACAAAGTCTTGCAAAAAATTACTGTTATCATTTCATTCAAAGTTCATCCTTCCATGTTCGTTTGTGAGTCATTTTTTGACTTTTCTAATTATCGAGATCCTAAAATATTATGTTTACTAGTTTTAAAAAAAGGTGTAGTGCAAATTGTTGGGTTTATGTGGCCTTTAGAGGCCTTATGAGTGCTTGTAAAAGGAAATGATATAGTAGAACATGAACTCAGTGGGAGTGTGGTCCCTCGTGGACTATACCATGCAAACGATGTTTGCAGATAGCAGGTTGTGCTTGATGATCTAGGCTAGTTGGTTGGGAAAAACCCATGTTACATGGACATGAAGAACAAACTAAGGAGGGTTCATGGGTTAGCCCTTGATGAGGTCGGAGAACATGTCCGGATGAGTGAGCCGATGGACTGTGTGACCCTTGTGTGTGAAGGTGGCCTATAGAGACAGGGGCCAAAACCTCATCCATGTGCCATCACACAGCATGTATATTGATAGATCGTTCGGGAAAGCTAAAAATCCACCTTTTAGAGTGAAGCGTATATATGGGCGATGATCCCTTATGCGCCATAGAGCTGTGGTCACATCAAGTCTTGGTGATCTGGACTCATCTCTAGGGGAGGATCTGAAATCCACAGACTGGGATTGCGACCCCTTAGCTCATTGGCCAGACTTTGGTGACCCGCTAATAAGCCCCTGCTTAGACCGTGGGTCATGAGAATTACTGGGTCGGTCTGATAAAGCAAGTGTAGTTCGTAGTCTATAGTTGAAGGTGGAGTGCCCCATGATTGTTGATTTAATTTCTAAACCATATGGATCAATTTTCCCTCAAATTAATTTAATTGTATTTGTTTTATGATAACAATTATTTTAGTATTTTTATTTGAATTTTTATGAACCTTTGGAAATTTTATTTATAATTTTTTGATTTAGAAAATATTGATTTTACAATATTTTAATATTCAATAGAAATTATTTTGCTATCTTAAATGCATAAAAATATTATCATGGGGGCCCATTATGCACATGAGCCCACCATGTTTTGGGAAGGTGAGGCCCACATGTGCCTCCCATGGGCGGCATGCCCCACCTCTTACTACTTTCTATTTTCTGGAAAGTTTTGTTTTGTGGTCCATGTGACCTTATTGTTTGAAGACATTTTTCAATACCTTGATCCCTCGGTTAATAAAGGCTGACAAAAAAGTGGAAAATTTGATAGTATCATAATAGCCCCAGAACTGGCCAAGATTTTTATAAGGACTCTCAAAAGTCTGCTACCAAGTTTCATCACATTCTGACATGTCTAAGGCAGTGCAGACTGAGAAACAGTTTCGGTGGAATTAGCCTCTAGCACCCTGAAACGGACCCTGTAACTAGAGCTATATCTTTGGTATCTCAATTTGCTGTGGGACCATCACCATTGGATCGACCCGGTTGAAAACCCCAAGGGGTCAAATTTCAGCTTGAATGGACGTCCCAAGAAGAAGTTATAGGTGAAAGAGCGAAACAGGAGGAGCCGCACTCCATTCCCGTTTGGCCATCCTTCAACTCAACTCCATTAAAAGGGCAGTCACGACCAGTGACTTTCGACGTTTATATCTCCCTCGTTCAAGATCAGATCGTGCTCAAACTTGATGGAGCATGTTCATCTCTTCGAGACGAGCGTTTCAATATGTCGAGTCGAGACGGCTTGCTCAATGTGTTCCAGTGAAGAAATCACAGAAAAACATCAAGGAATGAGCATACAATCGATCCAAAGTTTTAATATTCATTCAAATTTCAAGTCACATGATCGTGCCCTAAAAACACGATCCATGGCTCGAAGTTGGTAGAAAATCGATCGCTATGCTGAGCCCTATTAGAAAACACTCATCTTTCGATTAGACGGGCATCAGAACGACCTCAGATCATCCATGAAAAATCATGCACGTTCTAGGGCAACACAAGGATTGCCTTGGAATTCCACAACTTGTTAAATCTTAATTTCCAACAATTAGGTTTAATTTTGATAATCCACCCATGTTTGGGCATAATTCTATATATACCACGTACCATCATTGTACGTAAAAATGCTTGACACCCTTCACAAAAAGAGAATTTTTACTCAATAGAATTCCCTTTCCTTCTCATTGTTGGGTCACTTTTGGAGGGAGAGAGTAAGGAGAGAGAAATTTTTGGATCGGTACCCTTGGGCTCAAGGTAAACATTCTCTCTGTTCTTTTCTTTCTTCTTCTTCTTCTTCTTTGTGCATGCCTCTTTCTTCTCTTCTTTCTCTCCTTCTTGTTGTTTCATAGGTCGCGCATGGTAATATTAGCGCCATGGGTGAGCTCCTGTTCCTCTTCTATTTACGTGTCTCTATCTCTTGGTGAGATTTGCAGACGGCGTTGCTCATCTCCATCTGCAGGTGTATCCACGACGTCTCAGTGAGGAACATGGGTAGCGAGGCTTATTGCCATCCGCGGGGGCTTCACCCTGCTGCGTGACTATTGCAGGCGGCGATGTCCATCGCGTCCACGAAGGGTTGTGGCTATACCCATCGCCGTCCGTGAGCTTCTCGTTTGCGCTCGGTGCCCATCGCCGTACGTGTGCCCATTTCATACCTCTCTACGTCTATCGCCATGCGCAGGCTCATTTCTCTCTATCGGTGCCCATCATCGAGCGCAGCCTCCTTTCACGCCTCTCTGCACCTATCATCGTGTGCATGCTTCTTTTGCTCGCTCGGTGCCCGTCACCGTGCGCTGGCTCCTTTCGTGCCTTGGCTCCTTTCGTGCCTCTCTACGCCCATCACCGTGCGCAGGCTTCCCGTTTGTCCCACACCTATAGCCGTGTGCTCCATGAGAGGTAATCGCCGTGCGACCTATGAGAAGCTATCATCGTGCGCCTTGCCAGAAGTTATCACCGTTCGCAAGGGACGTGCTACCTTCTCGGGTTGCCAATGTTGATGCTTATTGCCGTCTATGGGTTTCTCTCGTGTTCCACGTCCAGTGCCAAGCCATCGTCGTTAGCCTCACTAGAAGCCATTGCCGCTCGTAAGGGATGTAGTGTCTTCTCATGATGCTAACGACGAGGCCCATTGCCTTCTGGATTCTTCCTCCCTTCGCCGTCTTGCTCTCTCTCTCTCTCTCTCTCTCTCTCTCTTCATTCCCTTTTCTTCTCTTCTTCTTTTCTCTTCTTACTTGACTGAGGGTAGACTCAGCCTATCACTGCCGTAACAGTCTGGTTGTCAAGCAGTATGTTAGTCTTGAGTACTATGCCCGTCTTGCTGTCACATCAGATTGGGATAGTCCTATCGGCTTTGGTTTTTAATAGTATTGCCATCACGTTGGTCCCGAGTACCATGCCCATCTTGCTACCACTCTGAGTCGGTAACTTTCCAGTTGTCACACTAGTCTCTGCCCTTCATCAAGTTCTCTTCTCTTTTCTATCTTTATTTGAACCTTCCACTTCATCACTCTAACTTTTCACATTCTTAGCCAAGAGAATGTGCATTGCCCATAGACAAGGGTGGGCCTTTCGGCCCACTTGTCTTGCAAATTAACCGTAGTAATGTTGTGCAGAAAAACAAGGTGATCGCAGGTCAAGGGAGGCGATTTCGGACAAACTAAAGCTGCTGGGGGCTTTCTTCATCATCTAAGAGGGCGCTCACGCGAGTCAGCCTAAGTAAGTCTTTAACCCACCTCAAATTCCTCTCTCATCAGTTGGTATACATGCCCTTGCTCTTGAGCAAGGTTCTTGAGAGAGCGATCTCAAGTCATGGGTTCACTAAAAACCTGAGATACATGTCACCCGATCACTTAGATCCAGGGAGGCAAGATCGAGACACCTAACCAGCTTGGCGACTCCACTAGGGACTTATTATCCCTTCATCGGTTTTCTCTTTTTTGATCAATATCTTCTTTTACCTTCTGCACTACTTTCTATGGCACTTGGGTTATTCAACCCGTTCATCCAAGTCGGGGACTTTCTTATCCCCGCACTCGCAACTGTCCCAGGGAAGCAAACTGCTGAAGCTTCATTCCCTATACTCCTTTTGAGTTAGGACTCACTGTCTGGCTCCCAAGTTCTTTCTTGGGTTGGTGCGAGAAGGGACTTAAAGGTCCCTGACTCCCTGCTTCCTTGCCCTGGTGGACCCTCCATCAAGGCCCCTTGCATTGGTAGCACATCTGCTACCGTACACAACACCCACCCTGCTATTAGCAAGTCCCTTGCCAATCATATTGCTGGAGTATGCCGGAAGGCTGCCCTGTCCACTCTCACGAAAGGCAATCGAGTTGCCATCACTTCTGAGGGTCGCCACAAGGCTACCCCGCGAACTCCTTCACTACCCCAAACGTCTACACCTGGAGGCTCGACACACGGAGGCGGAAATTCTAGGGTGTCCACCCCACGCACACACCTAAGAGCTCATGGTCCAACCACTCGAGCCACACCTCAGGGCAACTTTCATGCTGCCTCGAACTTGTGTTCAGGGCTAGGCCTTCTCGGGCCAAACCTTGCGCATGCCATGCATCCCATAGCTCAGGGCAGCGCTAGTTTGGCGTTAGCTCGAGCACATGAGGGTTGACCACTTTGTCCTCCCTCTCGCCACACACAGCTTCACCTGTGAGAGATGGGCTTCTACCTGGTCCCTCACAAACACAAGCTCATGGGTCTCGACCTCCTAAAGTCAAACCAGTTGAGCAAACCCAGGCTGACCCCCAAGTCACCCGGACGGCTAACCCAAAAGGTGCACATGCACAGGCTTTGCAGGTTCTCCCCGATCCCAGCTCAGGCAGGGTCATGAACCAGCTCCTTCTTCTATCACTCCTCTCTCACCTAGCAAGCAACTCGAGACCTAGTACTAAAAGGTCTTCCCTAAGAGTATCATCTTGAGCCAGCCTCAGGTCAGTTGTGCACCCGGGCCCCACAAAGGATTTTGGGGGAACAACCTGATGTCAGACAGGAGCCTCCAACCTTCAAGGTAGTGACCCAGGTTGCCCCCTGTCCTTAGACCCCATTCTTTGCTCCAGCTAATAAACACGACCCTCGCCTACTCAAGAAAAGCAGGGCAGTTCAAGCCTCAGGC